>NC_084731.1:79559863-79604863 GCF_033978785.1 Entelurus aequoreus | reverse complement strand
TATATATATATATATATATATATATACACACAGATATATATATGCACATACACACACAAACATATATACACACACATACGTATACATTATATATATACATATATATACATATACATATATATGTCTGTGTGTGTATATAAATTTAAACATATATTATATATATATATATATATATATATATATATATATATATATATATATAGCAAATATAGCAAATACATGAAATATATATATATATATATTTCATGTATTTGCTAATATATATCTATATATACATACAAACACATATATATGTATACATATATACATACAAACACATATATATGTATACATATATATGTACACACACATACATGTATATATATATATATATATATATATATATATATATATATATATATATATATATATATATATATATATATATATATATATATACATATATATATATGTATACATATATATACACACACATATATACGTATACATATATATATATATATACAAACACATACGTATGCATATGCATATATATACACACACATACGTATACATATACATATATATATACACACACATACGTATACATATATATATACACACACATATAGGTAGACATATATATACACATATATACAAATACATATATACACGTATACACATATACACACAGTATATTGTCATTCATATATTATAGTATAAATATTCTGAATACAGCCATAAAATTAACAAAAAAAAGAGAAATTGTTTTCAAAATTACATATATATATTTTTTTTTTCCAAATATGTGATATATAGAAAAATAAATATGATATGTGTGATTTGTGACATAAATGTGATAATTTTTAATGATCTATACTTCACTCTCTGATGATATACAGTAAGATAATTGTAATCTATTTTAAATGATAAAGTAATAATTCAAATACAAAATTATTCCAATATGCGTATGTATAACTAATCCACAACAGTTCAACTGTAACCAAGTGAAAATAATAATAATTTTTTGTTAAATGTCAGCAGCTTTGAGGCCTTCTGCTCACACTTGCTCGCTCTGCGGATGAGACACCCAGACAAAGTAGTGCTTTCTACTCCCCCTGCTGGCGGCGGCTGGTATCACAGCTGTGAGCAGCACCAGTGAGATGCAGGGCTGTCAGTGATGTTGCTGCTGCGCACACTCGCACGTTGGACACATTACATTATAACAACAACAACGTCAAATGACCTGTCAAATTATGTCGAAATTGTGGCCAAAGTCTACTGCAAATATTTGGCAAAACATACGAGCACTTTGATTTCAGTTAAAACAACGTCATAAAAGATCCACTTTCAACATGTTTTTCATCATAAGACATGTGCTTTTTTTTATACACGAAAACATTTGACAAAAAAGTGCAGTTCCTCTTTGATGGTGAACAATGCTAACGACAAGGTGGCTAATGTATGCTAAAAACTCACTCCTGTTACCTAAATATATCATCAAGTCACCTGAGATGGGCCAATACACATTTTAAATACTTCAATACGCACAATCAAATAACACAAAATTAACTCTCAACACAGTCCTGTTACCTAATTATTATTTTTTTCAAGTGTATTTTTTATTTTTTAAATATGTTTAGTTGAATCACACTAATGTGCTTGGTTTCAATAAAATGTTATTAGCATAAATACCATGTGGTTATATTTCATGTATTTGCTAATTCTATCTTAAAAACTCACTCCTATTACTGGAATATCAACTCGTAACACAGTCCTGTTACCTATATTATTTTTTAGTGCCCATAACTGTAAAAATATATTTTGTTGAATCACAGTAATGTGCTTAGTTTCATATAGCATGTGGCTATATTTCATGTAAATATCACTCCCGTGTCAGTCCTGTTACTCAAAGATTCATCAAGTCAATAAAGTCACCTGAGATGGGCTAATACACATTTTAAATATTTCAATATGCACATTCAAATAATACAAAAGTACCTTTCAACACAGTCCTGTTACCTAACTTCTTTTTTTTTTTTAAGTGTATTTTTATTTTAAAAATATGTTTAGTTGAATCACAATAATGTGCTAAGTTTCAATAATATTTTTTTTTAGCATATATGCCATGTGGTTATATTTCATGTATTTGCTAATTCTATGCTAAAAACTCACTCCTGTTACATTCAGTCATTTCACTTAAATGAGTCAAGTCAATACAGTCACCGTAGATGGGCTAATACTCATTTTAAGTACTTCAATATGCTAAAACTCACTCCTGTTACTTACAGTAAATGAGTCATCTATTCAATAAAGTTCTGTCAGATGGGCTACTAATACTCATTTTAAGTATTTCAATCTGTAAATTAAAATAATATACTTTCTTAACACAGTCCTGTTACTTAAAAATGTATTCAAATTGTTTTAGTTTTTTTTAAATATTTGTTTTTGTTGAATAACAGCTACGTACTTAACTTCAATTAAATGTTATTAGCATGAATATAATTTGGCTATATTTCATGTATTTGTTAATTGTATGCTAAAACTCACTCATGTTACTTACAGTAAATGAGTCATTAATTCAATAAAGTTCTGTTAGATGGGCTACAGCATTATTTATTTTAAGTACTTCAATATGTAAATTAAAATAATATAAATACTTTCTTATAATAATAATAATAATAATACCTGGGATTTATATAGCGCTTTTCTAAGTACTCAAAGTCGCTTTACATGTTAAAAACCCATCATTCATTCCCACCTGGTGGTGGTAAGCTACTTTCGTAGCCACAGCTGCCCTGGGGAAGACTGACGGACACAGTCCTGTTACTTAAAAATGTATATAAACTATTATTTTTTTTAAATATTTGCTTTTATTGAATAACGGTTATGTACTTAGTAGCTAAAGTAAAATATTAGCATAAATATCTTGTGGCTACATTTTCTGTAATTGCCAATTTTATGATACAAACTCACTCCTGTTACTAATAGTAAATGAGTCATCAATTCAACAAAGTTATGTTAGATGGGCTACTAATACTCATTTTAATGTACTTCAATATGTAAATTAAAATAATATACTTTCTTAACACAGTCCTGTTACTTAAAAATGTATTTAAACAATTGTCTGAATCATTTGCTTTTGTTGAATAACGGTTATGTACTTAGCAGCTTCAATAAAATATCAGCATAAATATCTTGTGGCTACATTCTCTGTATTTGCTAATTGTATGATTAAAAACTCACTCCTGTTGCTAACAGTAAATGAGTCATAAATTCAACAAAGTTCTGTTAGATGGGCTATTATACTCATTTTAATGTACTTCAATATGTAAATTAAATAATATACTTTCTTAACACAGTCCTGTTACTTAAACATGTATTTAAACTCTATTATGTTTTTAAATGTTTGTTTTTGTTGAATAACAGCTACGTACTTCGCTTCAATAAAATGTTATTAGCATAAATATCATGTGGCTATATTTCATGTATTTGATAATTGTATGCTAAAACTCACTCATGTTACTTACAGTAAATGAGTCATTAATTCAATAAAGTTCTTTTGGATGGGCTACCGCATTACTCATTTTAAGTACTTCAATATGTAAATTAAAATAATATAAATACTTAACACAGTCCTGTTACTTAAAAATGTATATAAACTATATATTTTTTTAAATATTTGTTTTTGTTGAATAACAGCTACGTACTTCGCTTCAATAAAATGTTATCAGCATAAATATGTGGCTATATTTCATGCATTTGCTATGTATGATACAAACTCACTCCTGTTACTAACAGTAAATGAGTCATCAATTCAACAAAGTTATGTTAGATGGGCTTATACCTTATACTTGTACTTATACTTAGCTTATACTTATTTTAATGTACTTCAATATGCAAATTAAAATAATATACTTTGTTAACACAGTCCTGTTACTTAAACATGTATTTAAACTCTGATGTTTTTAAATGTTTGTTTTTGTTGAATAACAGCTACACACTCAACTTTAATAAAATGTTATTATATTAGCATACATATCATGTGGCTATATTTCATGTATTTGATAATTGTATGCTTTACCCCGCCTTCGGCCCGATTGTAGCTGAGATAGGCTCCAGCGCCCCCCGCGACTCCGAAGGGAATAAGCGGTAGAAAATGGATGGATGGATGGATGCTAAAACCCACTCATGTTACTTACAGTAAATGAGTCATTAATTCAATAAAGTTCTGTTGGATGGGCTACCACATTACTCATTTTAAGTACTTCAATATGTAAATTAAAATAATATAAATACTTTCTTAACACAGTCCTGTTACTTAAAAATGTATATAAACTATTATTTTTTTTAAATATTTTCTTTTGTTGAATAACAGCTACGTACTTCGCTTCAATAAAATGTTAATAGCATAAATATGTGGCTATATTTCATGCATTTGCTATGTATGATACAAACTCACTCCTGTTACTAACAGTAAATGAGTCATCAATTCAACAAAGCTCTGTTAGATGGGCTACTAATACTCATTTTAATGTATTTCAATATGTAAATTAAAATAATATACTTTCTTAACACAGTCCTGTTACTTAAACATGTATTTAAACTCTGATGTTTTTAAATGTTTGTTTTTGTTGAATAACAGCTACGCACTCAACTTTAATAAAATGTTATTATATTAGCATAAATATCATGTGGCTATATTTCATGTATTTGTTAATTGCATGCTAAAACTCACTCATGTTACTTACAGTAAATGAGTCATTAATTCAATAAAGTTCTGTTAGATGGGCTACCGCATTATTTATTTTAAGTACTTCAATATGTAAATTAAAATAATATAAATACTTTCTTGACACAGTCCTGTTACTTATAAATGTATATAAACTATTATTTTTTTTAAATATTTGCTTTTGTTGAATAACAGTTATGGACTTAGTAGCTTCAGTAAAATATTAGCATAAATATCTTGTGGCTACATTTTCTTTATTTGCCAATTTTATGATACGAACTCACTCCTGTTACTAACAGTAAATGAGTCATCAATTCAACAAAGTTCTGTTAGATGGGCGACTAATACTCATTTTAATGTACTTCAATATGTAAATTAAAATAATATACTTTCTTAACACAGTCCTGTCACTTAAAAATGTATTTAAACAATTGTTTGAAACATTTTCTTTTGTTGAATAACGGTTATGTACTTAGTAGCTTCAATAAAATATCAGCATAAATATCTTGTGGCTACATTTTCTGTATTTGCTAATTGTATGATAAAAACTCACTCCTGTTACTAACAGTAAATGAGTCATAAATTCAACAAAGTTCTGTTAGATGGGCTACTAATACTCATTTTAATGTACTTAAATATGTAAATTAAAATAATATACTTTCTTAACACAGTCCTATTACTTAAACATGTATTTAAACTCTATTATGTTTTTAAATGTTTGTTTTTGTTGAATAACAGCTACGTACTTCGCTTCAATAAAATGTTATTAGCATAAATATCATGTGGCTATATTTCATGTTTTTGATAATTGTATGCTAAAACTCACTCATGTTACTTACAGTAAATGAGTCATTAATTCAATACAGTTCTGTTGGATGGGCTACCGCATTACTCATTTTAAGTACTTCAATATGTAAATTAAAATAGGATAAATACTTTCTTAACACAGTCCTGTTACTTAAAAATGTATATAAACTATTATTGTTTTAAATATTTGTTTTTGTTGAATAACAGCTACGTATTTCGCTTCAATAAAATATCAGCATAAATATGTGGCTATATTTCATGTATTTGCCAATTGTATGATACAAACTCACTCCTGTTACTCACAGTAAATGAGTCATCAATTCAACAAAGTTATGATCGATGGGCTACTAATACTCATGTTAAGTACTTCAATATATAAATTAAAATAAATACATTCTTATCACAGTCCTGTTATTTTAAAATGCATTTAAAAAAAAAATTGAAATATGTGCTTTTGTTGAATAACGGTTATGTACTTAGCATAAATATCTTGTGGCTACATTTTCTGTATTTGCTAATTGTATGATAAAAACTCACTCATGTTACTAACAGTAAATGAGTCATTAATTCAACAAAGTTCTGTTAGATGGGCTACTAATATTCATTTTAATGTACTTCAATATGTAAATTAAAATAATATACAGTACTTTCTTAACATAGTCCTGTTACTTAAACATGTATTTAAACTGTATTATGTTTTTAAATGTTTGTTTTTGTTGAATAACAGCTACGTACTTTGCTTCAATAAAATGTTATTAGCATAAATATCATGTGGCTATATTTCATGTATTTGTTAATTGTATGCTAAAACTCACTCATGTTACTTACAGTAAATTAGTCATTGATTCAATACAGTTCTGTTGGATGGGCTACCGCATTACTCATTTTAAGTACTTCAATATGTAAATTAAAATAATATAAATACTTTCTTAACACAGTCCTGTTACTTAAAAATGTATATAAACTATTATTTTTAAAAATAATTGTTTTTGTTGAATAACAGCTACGTACTTCGCTTCAATAAAATATTAGCATAAATATGTGGCTATATTTCATGTATTTGCTAATTGTATAATACGAACTCACTTCTGTTACTCACAGTAAATGAGTCATCAATTCAACAAAGTTATGATCGATGGGCTACTAATACTCATGTTAAGTACTTCAATATGTAAATTAAAATAAATACATTCTTAACACAGTCCTGTTACTTAAAAATGTATTTAAACAATTGTTTGGAACATTTGCTTTTGTTGAATAACGGTTATGTACTTAGTAGCTTCAATAAAATATCAGCATAAATATATTGTGGCTACATTTTCTGTATTTGCTAATTGTATGATTAAAACTCACTCCTGTTACTAACAGTAAATGAGTCATCAATTCAACAAAGTTCTGTTAGATGGGCTACTAATACTCATTTTAATGTACTTCAATATGTAAATTAAAATAATATAAATACTTTCTTAACACAGTCCTGTTACTTAAAAATGTATTTAAACAATTATTTTTTTAAATATTTGATTTTTTTGAATAACAGCTACGTACTTCGCTTCAATAAAATATTAGCATAAATATGTGGCTATATTTCATGTATTTGCTAATTGTATGATACAAACTCATTCCTGTTACTCACAGTAAATGAGTCATCAATTCAACAAAGTTATGATAGATGGGCTACTAATACTCATGTTAAATACTTCAGTATGTAAATTAAAATAAAGACATTCTTAACACAGTCCTGTTACTTAAAAAATGTATTTAAACAATTGTTTGGAACATTTGCTTTTGTTGAATAACGGTTATGTACTTAGTAGCTTCAATAAAATATCAGCATAAATATCTTGTGGCTACATTTTCTGTATTTGCTAATTGTATGATAAAAACTCACTCATGTTACTAACAGTAAATGAGTCATTAATTCAACAAAGTTCTGTTAGATGGGCTACTAATACTCATTTTAATGTACTTCAATATGTAAATTAAAATAATATAAATACTTTCTTAACACAGTCCTGTTACTTAAAAATGTATTTAAACAATTATTTTTTTAAATATTTGATTTTTTTGAATAACAGCTACGTACTTCGCTTCAATAAAATATTAGCATAAATATGTGGCTATATTTCATGTATTTGCTAATTGTATGATACAAACTCACTCCTGTTACTCACAGTAAATGAGTCATCAATTCAACAAAGTTATGATAGATGGGCTACTAATACTCATGTTAAATACTTCAGTATGTAAATTAAAATAAATACATTCTTAACACAGTCCTGTTACTTAAAAATGTATTTAAACAATTGTTTGGAACATTTGCTTTTGTTGAATAATGGTTATGTACTTAGTAGCTTCAATAAAATATCAGCATAAATATCTTGTGGCTACATTTTCTGTATTTGCTAATTGTATGATTAAAACTCACTCCTGTTACTAACAGTAAATGAGTCATCAATTCAACAAAGTTCTGTTAGATGGGCTACTAATACTCATTTTAATGTACTTCAATATGTAAATTAAAATAATATAAATACTTTCTTAACACAGTCCTGTTACTTAAAAATGTATTTAAACTATTATTTTTTTTAATATTTGCTTTTGTTGAATAACAGCTACGTACTTCGCTTCAATAAAATATTAGCATAAATATGTGGCTATATTTCATGTATTTGCTAATTGTATGATACAAACTCACTCCTGTTACTCACAGTAAATGAGTCATCAATTCAACAAAGTTATGATAGATGGGCTACTAATACTCATGTTAAATACTTCAGTATGTAAATTAAAATAAATACATTCTTAACACAGTCCTGTTACTTAAAAATGTATTTAAACAATTGTTTGGAACATTTGCTTTTGTTGAATAACGGTTATGTACTTAGTAGCTTCAATAAAATATCAGCATAAATATATTGTGGCTACATTTTCTGTATTTGCTAATTGTATGATTAAAACTCACTCCTGTTACTAACAGTAAATGAGTCATCAATTCAACAAAGTTCTGTTAGATGGGCTACTAATACTCATTTTAATGTACTTAAATATGTAAATTAAAATAATATAAATACTTTCTTAACACAGTCCTGTTACTTAAAAATGTATTTAAACAATTATTTTTTTAAATATTTGATTTTTTTGAATAACAGCTACGTACTTCGCTTCAATAAAATATTAGCATAAATATGTGGCTATATTTCATGTATTTGCTAATTGTATGATACAAACTCACTCCTGTTACTCACAGTAAATGAGTCATCAATTCAACAAAGTTATGATAGATGGGCTACTAATACTCATGTTAAATACTTCAGTATGCAAATTAAAATAAAGACATTCTTAACACAGTCCTGTTACTTAAAAATGTATTTAAACAATTGTTTGGAACATTTGCTTTTGTTGAATAACGGTTATGTACTTAGTAGCTTCAATAACATATCAGCATAAATATCTTGTGGCTACATTTTCTGTATTTGCTAATTGTATGATAAAAACTCACTCATGTTACTAACAGTAAATGAGTCATTAATTCAACAAAGTTCTGTTAGATGGGCTACTAATACTAATTTTAATGTACTTCAATATGTAAATTAAAATAATATAAATACTTTCTTAACACAGTCCTGTTACTTAAAAATGTATTTAAACTATTATTTTTTTAAATATTTGCTTTTGTTGAATAACAGCTACGTACTTCGCTTCAATAAAATATTAGCATAAATATGTGGCTATATTTCATGTATTTGCTAATTGTATGATACAAACTCACTCCTGTTACTCACAGTAAATGAGTCATCAATTCAACAAAGTTATGATAGATGGGCTACTAATACTCATGTTAAATACTTCAGTATGTAAATTAAAATAAAGACATTCTTAACACAGTCCTGTTACTTAAAAATGTATTTAAACAATTGTTTGGAACATTTGCTTTTGTTGAATAACGGTTATGTACTTAGTAGCTTCAATAAAATATCAGCATAAATATCTTGTGGCTACATTTTCTGTATTTGTTAATTGTATGATTAAAACTCACTCCTGTTACTAACAGTAAATGAGTCATCAATTCAACAAAGTTCTGTTAGATGGGCTACTATTACTCATTTTAATGTACTTCAATATGTAAATTAAAATAATATAAATACTTTCTTAACACAGTCCTGTTACTTAAAAATGTATATGAACTATTATTTTTTTAAATATTTGTTTTTGTTGAATAACAGCTACGTACTTCGCTTCAATAAAATATTAGCATAAATATCTGGCTATATTTCATGTATTTGCTAATTGTATGATACAAACTCACTCCTGTTACTCACAGTAAATGAGTCGTCAGTTCAACAAAGTTATGATAGATGGGCTACTAACTCATGTTAAGTACTTCAATATGTAAATTCAAATAAATACATTCTTAACACAGTCCTGTTATTTTAAAATGCATTTTAAAAGATTTTTGAAATATGTGCTTTTGTTGAATAACGGTTATGTACTTAGTAGCTTCAATAAAATATCAGCATAAATATCTTGTGGCTACATTTTCTGTATTTGCTAATTGTATGATAAAAACTCACTCTTGTTACTAACAGTTAAATGAGTCATCAATTCAACAAAGTTCTGTTAAATGGGTTACTAATACTTATTTTAATGTACTTCAATATGTAAACTAATATAAATACATTCTTAACACAGTCCGGTTATTTTAAAATGTATTTGAACACATTTTTGAAACATTTGCTTTTGTTGAATAACTGTTTTGTACTTAGTAGCTTCAATAAAATATTAGCATAAATATATTGTGGCTACATTTTCTGTATTTGCTAATTGTCTGCTAAAAACTCACTCCTGTTACTTACAGTAAACGAGTCAATAAAGATAGGCTAATACACATTCTAAGCACATAATTAGGAGACAGCTTATATCCCAAATAACTATCTATTCATGTCTAATAATGAAATCATTACATGAGGGGCTGCACTTATCACACTCTTGCATTAAAGGGCACACAAAAGAGACAGAATAAGAAAAAGGCGAGAGAGAATATTAAAAGGAGACGTAGTGTCGATGCCGATGATAAGTCCACACACGACAAGCAAATATTAAAAAAGTAAAGGCAGATGAATATGAATGGCGGGGACAAGAAGAGCCTGTTGTCCTTGTGTGGGAGGGGGGGTACTGAGACGTGACACGACATATTACACTAAAACGTCTCCTGGAGACGAGCGACATCAACGTTTACTGCTGGACTCAAGGCTGCAAGGAGCAGGTCGATGATGAAGAGGAAGAGGAAGAGTGTGCGCCAACAAATAAACAACTATTGTCCAAAGTCATCTTATGAAACATTGCTGTTGTAATTGCTGAAAGAGAAAGAAAGGGTGATCAAGTTGCACAACCAGTGCAAGGATAGATCTCGCCTTCATTCTTCCTTTCCACTAACCTGCACTTTCAGCAAGCATTTAAAAGCTTTTTAGATTCAAGAACTGAAAGGCAAGGTTACAAAGGAGGCGCACCCACAAGAAAGTGCTTAAGTACTTCAGTTTTATGACTGAAACATTGAAGGAAGCAAGGGTTGTTTTTTTTATTTTCAAAAAATAGTTTTTAGGTTTATTGTAAAACAAAGATTTGTAGATTGAAAGTCGCAGTAGAGTGGAAAAAATAATTAATTATGTTTCATTGTGTTTTTCAACCACTGTGCCGCGGCACACTAGTGTACCGTGAGATATTGTCTGGTGTGCCGTGGGAGATTATGTTATTTCACCTAATTGGGTTAAAAACATTTTTTGCAAACCAGTAATTATAATCCGCAAATGTGCCGTTGTTGAGTGTCTGCGCTGTCTAGAGATCGGCAGAGTAACCGTGTAATACTCTTCCATATCAGTAGGTGGCAGAAGGTAGCGGGAACATGGTTTGTCGTGATTACAATATGCAGACGACAGCGGGAGGCAGTGTGAAGGTAAAAAGGTATCTAATGCTTAAACCAAAAATAAACAAAAGGCAAGTGTCGCTAAGGAAAGGCATTGAAGCTTAGGGATGGCAAAACGAAGGGAAACCTGAACTGGCTGCAAAGTAAACAAAAACAGAAATGCTGGATGACAGCAAAGACTTACAGCGTGTGGAGAAGCAGACGGCGTCCACAAAGTACATCCGTACATGTCATGAAAATCAACAACAAAATAGGAGCGCAAGACACGAACTAAAACACTACACACAGGAAAACACCAAAAAACTCCAAATAAGTCAGGGGGTGATGTGACAGGTCGTGACAGTACACCTACTTTGAGACAAGAGCTATAGTGATGCATGGTTGGTTATGGTTTGAATTCATATCCAACAATTGCGAGAACAACTTTTTATTGTCAATATCGGCTGCTGAGTTTCATTTTTTAATGTTTCCTGCTGGTGGTGTGCCTTGAGATTTTTTCAATGAAAAAAAATGTGCCTTGGCTCAGAAAAGGTTGAAAAACACTGCATTAAACACATCCAATTGTTCTTACAACTTGCAAAGTGTGTGAAAATACCGTCTAAATGTCACAAAATGCCGTCAGTCATTTTAAAAATCCCGCTCCAAAAACCTTCTGTGATTTCCGTAGCTTCTACATCACTGTTGGATTTACTATGTGTATTTGTTATGTGTATATGTATTTATGGCGGACTTACCTGGGACTTTAAGATGGGCGGGGCTACCACTGACAGATGACCATGTACGTAGCTTTAAAAATGGCGGCATTGTTTCGTTTGTAAAAAACAGCGTGCTTCGTCACCAGCATACTCCACTGGTAAGCTCATTTTGTTATATCCGCTTTTCTTTGTTAGATCAGCTGAATTATTGCTTAAATTCCATGCTTGCCTGCTTCTTTGCTCTTCTGTTTGCTGTATGTCTGCTATGTCCAAGCGCTTGTTGTGCGGCTGACTTGCTGCATCACAACCAGCGCAAACACTCACTGTTTAGTTTTTAAACAACGTTGGCAAATTTAAAAGTAATGTGCAGATTGAAATCTGTTGGATTATATTGTTGTCACGTTGCGTGTGTCCGGCTGCGTTTGAGAGTTCGAAGGTTTGAGTTAAAAATACCGGCACCGGCACTTTACTTCCTGGTTTGGCTGATGGGATTTGTAGTTCTTTTGTGTAGTTCTGCTCATATGTTTAATGTGTTCCTCAAACAGAGCGCCGGTGTTTTATGTCTTTTTAGTATGTTTGTCCATGACATTATGGTGACATTATAAATAATTCTGATTACATTTAAAACATTATTTGACATAAATTAATGGTGATAATACAATGTAATGCTAAAATTAATAAGTTAGGATAAAATCACAGTGATTGATAATATGTCATATCATGGTTGATAACATTATGGTTCAGTTGATGAATTCATGTCTATTTACATTATGATGATTCAAGATAGATGCATTGTTTTATTATGTTCATGTTTTGATGATTCAAGATAGATACATTGTTTTATGTTCATGTTTACTTTTAGGTTATTACCTGCTGCTGCGGCTAATGCTGCTAATGCTGCTGCTGCCAATGCTGCTACTGCTACTACTGCTGCAGCTGCTGCTACTACTACTGCTGCTGCTGTTGCTGCAATAAGTACTAAATAAAACAAGCAAAGAATGCACAGCGAGTAATTCCTTTCATGCTGAGTGACGACCCCTATTCAGAGGGCCAATACGGAAAAAACTGAACAATCACTGTGAAGTGAAGTGAATTATATTTATATAGCGCTTTTCTCTAGTGACTCAAATAGTTTTTACATAGTGAAACCCAATATCTAAGTTACATTTAAACCAGTGTGGGTGGCACTAGGAGCAGGTGGGTAAAGTGTTTTGCCCAAGGACACAACGGCAGTGACTAGGATGGCGGAAGCGGGGATCGAACCTGGAACCCTCACGTTGCTGGCACGGCCGCTCCACCAACCGAACTATACCGCCCCTGTACTAACACTTCTGCACTCTGACCATATTATTAGATCAGTCATACTGGAAATACGCAAAAATTGGAAATTGAAGTGTTTATCATTTGCTCTCACTTCAGCTCCAACAGCGTGTCTCATTCCGGCTGCTGCTAATAAAGGCGACAGGTGATTAGATAACAAGGCCCACCTGTGTCATCCACTCACCTGTCGCTGTCTTCAAGGCCGGTCCTGGCACACCCCGTTCCGCGGCAGGCCCGCAGGCCACGCCCCCCTCTACAGAGTGATATTGTTATTATAAGCACTAACACAGACGGACTATTTTAGCGGCGCATTGACAGCGATGGGCTAACGCTAGCTTTGGCTGCTATTGTTGACACACTGAGCCGACGGCTGCTTCTGCTTCGTCTCAAACTTGCTAAAAGAAAATTCTAGATTATAATTCATGCATCTCTCACCTGCTAGTAGACAAATGTGGCCATGGACCGACAGGCTGGTCCACTTTCACATCCCCAGAGATGGCGAAAAAGACACAAAAAGATGCTTGTTGGATTGCGATTGAATCTTCATCCAAACGGAATTATGTGAGCGTCAGTTGACATCCCAGCGAGAGTGGAAATATTAAAGTAGGTGTTTGTTTTATGATGGTTCGTTTGTATGTTTAGCTTATGTTACAATAAAGCTGCATCCGTTAAGCACTCAGCTTCTAAAACTTATTGCTCATCCTCTTTGTGTTCGGGTTCAAAAATATAAAGTACCGTGTCATAATTTTTCCCATAGTAATTGTTGTTGGCTTTCACAAAGTCTGCTTGATTAGCATTGTTGTTGATGGGGAAGGGATCTGTGGTTCCTCCTCTACGTCACGGATCACGTGACTTGCTTCCTCATTAGCTTCTGTTAGTTTATGTTTAGCTTATGTTACAATGAAGCTGCATACGTTAAGCATTCGGCTTCTAAAACTTATTGTTCATCCTCTTTGTATTCGGGTTCAAAAATATAAAATTCTGGGTCATACTTTTGCCTAAAGTAAAGGTTGTTGGCGTTCACAAAGTTTGCTTGATTAGCATTGTTGTTGATGGGGAAGGGATCTGTGGTTCCTCCTCTACGTCTCGGATTACGTGACTTGCTTCCTCATTATCTCTCAAAATGGTTCGGGAATCTCTGTGAGATTGATATTATTTTGATCATATCTATTTATTCACAAATTTTGGAAGTCTTTTGGTGTCATAAATCAGATATATAGGATAATAGCTTCAATATAGAGGCAACTTGTTTTCCACTCTACTGCTACTTTAAAGTAAAATAAAACTGGCAGCTCATTTGCCAGAATTTTATCGTAATTTACGGTGTTTTTTACTCCAAATTACTGTAAAAACACTACTGTTGTTAATTTTACAGTCAAATTCTGGCAAATGATTTGTCCGTTTGCTTTTTTTTTTTTTTTTTTCCAAAATTAAACGTAGGTCTGTTGTTTTTACAGTGCATTGCTGTAAACGTGAAAACGGTATCACTTTTCGGCGAGCTACGCTACTCGTGTGCGCGTGGAAAGACGCAGCCTGTACCAGCGGATACTTCACAACATTCGTTTTCGGTGAGCAATGTCTTTTTTTTCCAAGGCCGAATTTTCGATGCATCAATAGTGCGCAAATAATAGTCTCTATGTAATTTATGAATATATATTATGATTCTGAAGAAACAGCGATTGTTGAAGGTAGGGTTGTAGAGTATACCGGTATTAGTATAGTTCCGCGATACTAATGAATTATATTCGGTACTATACCGCCTCTGAAAAGTACCGGTCCCCCACACCCCCGCCATCGTCACGTCATTGCTGGTTTTACAAGCAGAGGAGCATGTTCGGCAGCGCACATTCACAGAGTACTTACAAGTAGACACAGTGTGTAGACAGAAAAGGGAGAACGGACGCATTTTGGCTTAAAAACTAAAGATAAAGGTGAAGTTATAACACTGAAACGCCCTCAGGAAGAGGTGCTTTAAGACATGGCTAGCTACTTACGTGCAGAGAAGTGAGGCAGGAGAAGCGTCCACGTGAATAAACATCCTGACAACGAAAAGTGGCCATCACTGAACTTCAACAGTCCTGATTGGCAATAGGATGCTGGTGTGTGAAAGTCACTGCAAGGAAGCTCAAAAACGAAAGTGGCACCAAAATAAAAGCACAAGACAGGAACTAAAACACTAAACACAGGAAAATACCAAGAAACTTAAAATATGGCATGATCTAGTGTAACAGATCATGACGTACAAAAACGTTTATTTTTAAGATGTGGGGACTTTTATTTTATTTTGTAGTTGTAGTAGCGACTTCCTTGTTCATTTACGGAAATTCGGGCAACTTTCTTTGTTTTCACTTTGCATGGCAGTGACGTCGAGGCCCCATCGGGGCCACATTGGGGCCTGTGCGCGTTTATACTGGATTTTAAAAAAAGGTTTCGCATTTTACAAACGTACTTGCAGTGTAAATAGTCAGTTGGAAAAAATCTGATTTAAAAAAAATCTGACATGGTCCACTTTGGCCTGCAGTTTAAACGTAGTCTCAGTGTCTTTGCATGTGTTTGATGAAAACTTTTTGCATTAGGTCAAGGTCGAGGTAGATGTATTTATAGAGAACATTTCTAAATCAGACTACTTTCCAAAGTGCTGTACAGATTAAAACAGAACGGTAACATATTAAAAATGATAAGCAAAAAACATTCTGTATATAAAACACAGTTAAAATGCATAAAAATAGTGCAAAAAAGCAAAAGCGTAAACAATTAAAACTATTCTTAAAATAGTAAAAAACAATAAATGCAAAACATTCTATAAATAAAACACAGTTAAAATTCATAAAAATAGTGCAAAAAAGCAAAAGCGTAAAAGATTAAAACTATTTTTAAAATAATAAAAAACACAATAAATGCAAAACATTCTATATATAAATCACAATTAAAATGCATTAAAATAGTGCAAAAAAAACAAAAACTTAAAAGATTAAAACACTTTTTAAAAATAATAAAAACCACAATGAATGCAAAACATTCCATATCTAAAACACAGTTAAAATGCATAAAAATATTGCAAAAGGAGCAAAAGCGTAAAAGATTAAAACCATTTTTTAAATAATAAAAAACACAATAAATGCTAAACATTCTATATATAAAACACAGTTAAAATGCATAAAGATAGTGCAAAAAGAGTAAAAGATTAAACATTGAAAAAAATAATAAAAAACAAAATAAATGCAAAACATTCTATATATAAAACACAGTTAAAATGAAAAAAAATTGTGCAAAAAGGAGCAAAAGCATAAAAGATTTAAACAATGTTTAAAATAATAAAAAACACAATAAATGCAAAATATTCTATGTATAAAACACAGTTAAAATGCATAAAAATAGTGCAAAATAAACAAAAGCGTAAAAGATTTAAAAAATTACATAATAATAAAAATCACAATAAATGCAAAATATTCAATATGTAAAACATAGTTAAAATGCATAAAAATAGTGCAATATAAACAAAAGCGTAAAAGATGAAATAAGTCTACACTGAGACACTTGTGATTTAGGGCTATATAAATAAACATTGAATACAAATCACAAATTAAATGCAAAGCATTCTATATGTAAAACAGTTGAAAACAGACAAAAAGAAAAAGATAAACATATCCATACATATATCCCGTTTAGCGCACATAAGTGAGTTTTTAAAGAACATTTAAAAGTATCGAGAGATGTTGCTGCGCTGAGATTCAGAGGGCTGTCGGCGAAGAAAAATCCATAAATTAGCCGCACCGTTTTAAAACCCGCAGGGATCAAAGCGTGGGGGGAAAAAAGTACCATTTTATAGTCTGTAATTTACGGTATAATCCACTTTGGATCAATGCCTTGTGCCTCCTGGGATATTCATAGGCCAGTCCGCTAATCAGCTCAGGTTGTTGTTTCTCTGGTTTGAGGGCGGTCAGCAGATACCATGTCGGGTCCATCATCGACATGTCCGACTGTTTTTGTTTGTCGCCGCGTGCGAGCGGGAGGGTAAACAAATCCGGTTTTAATAAGGGCGTGTAGTTCATAATCCTCGCCTACCAGCAGGTGAGGCCCGACATATGGGTTGAGACCATGACGGAGGGACACTCTAAGACACACACGCACGCACGCACACACACACACACACACACACACACACACACACACACACACACACACACACACACACACACACACACACACACACACACACACACACACACACACACACACACACACAGCAGCTGTCGCTTGTGTTCCGAGGCAAGACGGATTCAACAAGAGCACCGCGGTGCCTTCGGGAGCCGGGCCAAGCGAGGGAGAGGAAAGGTAGGAGCAGCCAGGTTGACGCTCGAGACAATTTCCTGCAGCTGCTCGATTAGACGCAAAGATTGTGACTGATTCCTAATTCGCAAAGCTCCACTAATTTACCACTTTGCAGTTGTTGTGTGAACACAACACGTTCGACTGCTTCGTGGTTACTTGCATTATTCTGAGTGGTTCAGTAGCACAGAGGCAATATTGGACCAAACAAACAGAAAAAATCTGTCTGGAGACGCAACATATTAAAATCCTTATACATAAGTGTTATAATGAAGGCAACACATGATGTAAGTGTCTATATTAGCTATAATAGCCTACTATAAAAAATGACTTTAAAAGTCTTATATAAGTGTTATAATGAAGACAACACATGATGTAAGTGTCTATATTAGCTATATTAGCTCACAATCAAAATGACTTTAAAAGTCTTATAAGTGTTATAATGAAGGCAACACATGATGTAAGTGTCTATATTAGCTATAATAGCCTACTATAAAAAATGACTTTAAAAGTCTTATATAAGTGTTATAATGAAGACAACACATGATGTAAGTGTCTATATTGGCTATAATAGCCTACTATAAAAAATGACTTTAAAAGTCTTATATAAGTGTTATAATGAAGACAACACATGATGTGTCTATATTAGCTATATTAGCTCACTATCAAAATGACTTTAAAAGTCTTATATAAGTGTTATAATGAAGGCAACACATGATGTAAGTGTCTATATTAGCTATAATAGCCTACTATCAAAAATGACTTTAAAGTCTTATATAAATGTTATAATGAAGGCAACACATTATGTAAGTGTCTATATTAGCTATAATAGCCTACTATGAAAATGACTTTAAAAGTCTTTTATGTGTTATGATGAATACAACACATGATGTAAGTGTCTATATTAGCTATATTAGCCTACTATCATTGATTGATTGATTGAGACTTTTATTAGTAGGTTGCACAGTGAAGTACATATTCCGTACAATTGACCACTAAATGGTAACACCCGAATAAGTTTTTCAACTTAAATTGATTCATGATACAGATATATACTATCAGATATATACTGTCATCATAATACAGTCATCACACAAGATAATCACATTGAATTATTTACATTATTTACAATTAGGGGTGTGGGGGGGGGTAGGATATGGACAGCAAGTAGTGGACATAGAGAGAGAGAGAGAGAGAGAGAGAGAGAGAGAGAGAGAGAGAGAGAGAGAGAGAGAGAGAGAGAGAGAGAGAGAGAGAGAGAGAGAGAGAGAGAGAGAGAGAGAGAGAGAGAGAGAGAGAGAGAGAGAGAGAGAGAGAGAGATCAGAAGGCATAAGAAAAAGTATCTGCATTTGATTGTTTACATTTGATTATTAGCAATCCGGAGAGGGTGTTAGTTTAGGGTTGTAGCTGCCTGGAGGTGAACTTTTATTGCGGTTTTGAAGGAGGATAGAGATGCCCTTTCTTTTATACCTTTTGGGAGCGCATTCCACATTGATGTGGCATAGAAAGAGAATGAGTTAAGACCTTTGTTAGATCGGAATCTGGGTTTAACGTGGTTAGTGGAGCTCCCCCTGGTGTTGTGGTTATGGCGGTCATTTAAGTCAAGGAAGTAGTTTGACATGTACTTTGGTATCAGGGAGGTGTAGCGGATTTTATAGACTAGGCTCAGTGCAAGTTGTTTAACTCTGTCCTCCACCTTGAGCCAGCCCACTTTGGAGAAGAGGGTAGGAGTGAGGTGGGATCTGGGGTGGAGGTCTAGAAGTAACCTGACTAGCTTGTTCTGAGATGTTTGGAGTTTAGATTTGAGGGTTTTGGAGGTGCTAGGGTACCAGGAGGTGCATGCGTAATCGAAAAAGGGTTGAACGAGAGTTGCCGCCAGAATCCTCAAGGTGCTTTTGTTGACCAGAGAGGAGATTCTGTAGAGAAATCTCGTTCGTTGGTTAACCTTTTTGATTACCTTGGTTGCTATTTTATCACAGGAAAGTTAGCCTCCAGAATGGTACCTAGATAGGTGACCTCCTCTTTCCTGGTGATAACAATGTCACCCACTTTTATAGTGAAGTCATTGACTTTCTTAAGGTTGATGTGGGACCCAAACATGATGGATTCCGTTTTACCCAAGTGTATGGATAGCTTGTTGTCAGCGAGCCAGGTGCAAGTTCTACACAGCTCAGCACTGAGGATTTTCTCCACCTGTGACTTGTCCTTGTCAAATTACTTTAACAGCCTTATACAAGTGTTATAATGAAGGCAACACATGATGTAAGTGTCTTCATTAGCTATATTAGCCTACTATCAAAATTACTTTAAAAGTCTTATGAGTGTTATAATGAAGACAACGCGTGATGTAAGTGTCTATATTAGCTATATTAGCTCACTATCAAAATTACTTTGAAAGTCGTATATAAATGTTATAATGAAGACAACACATGATATAAGTGTCTATATTAGCTATATTAGCCTACTATCAAAATGACTTTAAAAGTCCTATATAAGTGTTATAATAAGGCAACACATGATGTAAGTGTCTATATTAGCTATATTAGCCTACTATCAAAATGACTTTAAAAGTCTTACATAAGTCTTATAATAAAGACAACACGTGATGTGTCCATATTAGCTATAATAGCCTACTATCAAAATGACTTTAAAAAAGTTTATATAAGTGTAATAATGAAGACAACACATGATGTGTCTATATTAGTTATATTAGCCTACTATCAAAATGACTTTAAAAGTCTTTTATAAGTGTTACAATGAAGGTAACACATGATGTAAGTGTCTATATTAGTTGTATTAGCCTACTATCAAAATGACTTTAAAAGTCTTATATAGGTGTTATAATGAAGGCAACACATGATGTAAGTGTCTATATTAGTTATATTAGCCTACTATCAAAATGACTTTAAGTCTTATATAAGTGTTACAATGAAGACAACACATGATGTAAGTGTCTATATTAGCTATAATAGCCTACTATGAAAATGACTTTAAAAGTATTATATAAGTGTTATAATGAAGACAACACGTGATGTAAGTATCTATATTAGCTATAATAGCCTACTATCAACATTACTTTAAACAAGTTTTATATAAGTGTTATAATGAAGACAACACATGATGTAAGTGTCTATATTAGCTATATTAGCCTACTATCAAATTGACTATGTGTCGCAGGCTGAAGCAAATCTTCATTGACAGAAATGTTGAAATGTAATATTTATTTTAAACATTTTTACAACATTGGGAACCATTAGTAAAACTCTGGCTTCTTTGAGGGTAAGATAACTCCTGGAAATGACTGTCTTTTAATGGCCAAAGGTATAGATGTTTGTGTCCAAGTTAAAGGAAACAGGCTGTCTTCTTCTAAAGGATTTATTACAATCTTTGCAAGCTGGGTAGCGTTTGCTGTGGTCTGGAACAACATGGCACACAAACAACTATCAGATGCAGCTAATATTGCATACAGATAATGTGTCATGACACATGCAAATATAAATTAAATACACAGACGACATAAGTAAAGGAAATTAAATGAGCTCAAATATACCTACAACCGAGGCATAATGAGGCAATATGTACATACAGCTAGCTTAAATAGCATGTTAGCATCTATTAGCTTGCAGTCATGCACTGACCAAATATGCCTGATTAGCACTGCACACAAAGCTCACCTTTGTGCATTCACGCACAGCATAAAATGTTTGGTGGACAAAATGAGACAAAGAAGGGGTGGTATAAACACGTCGTTCTGTGGCAGCGTCGGACAAAGTTGTACATGTAAACAAACTATGGTGAGTTCATGGACCGCTGAAATTAGTTGGAAAAAACGGCGCTCGCCAAATACTCTCATCAGTGAAGCATGTTTAATATAAACAGTAAGGAAGGTTTGTGTCATGTTTCTTCTCACACAGAAACCATATTAAAACAACTTTTTCCCTATGTTCATACATTTTGGAAAAAAAGCTCCAGGGAGCCGCGAGAGCCCCGTTTTAAACGTTAACCGAAGCCCTTTAAAAGGCTACTTTGTGTCCTCTCAGTCTGTCATCACTCTCCCCCGTGACTTCCCTCCGCTTCTCTATTTTCCTAACTCTCTCTCTCTCTCTCTCTCTTCGCCTCCTCCTCCATCGCAACCCATTTCTGCCTCTTATGAAGTGTGAAAAATGATCGCTCGCAGGATGAAGTGGACAGAATTTGCCGGCGTAATGGCCTGACAAAATGAATCGTGGCCTTCCTCGCCATCCATCACCGCTCCGAGGCGACCGTGGTTAAGATCTGTGAAGGTGCCGGCTTATTGATTACTGCTTGTAACTACAGAGTGTCTGATTCAGTGTTTGCGGCGCGGTGGGAGACGGGTGGAAAAAGGGGACGCGCGCTCAGAAATCCTCTTTTGATAGATTTTAAATGGTGAAATATTGATTTCTGTCTGGTCCAAGGTCTGGGCCGAGCAGGCCGCGGCCATTTGTTGGACCGATAATGCCGGACGTTCGCTTCTGCCGGTCACCATCAGTCATTGTGACAGCCGGGAAAACATGAGGGAGGAGGGATGGAATGGTGGAGGAAGAAGAGAGAGGAAGAAAGGCGGATAAATAAAGCTTGCAGGGATGGGCACCGTTCACATTGGAACCGATACGGTACCAATGCTTGGGAATCGATACCGCTACCATTTGTGTGCTCCATGTGCTAATAAATGATCATTTGTTTAATAATATCTCATTTTGTATTTAACAATTAACTGAAAAACATCAATTCACATCCAAATTGTTCTTCTCATTTAATCCGATTCAAAATCGCTTTATGGTTTTCAAAATGTTGTATTTTTTCTAAGAATCAATTTTTTTTAAAGACATATGTTCGTATTTGTCAGCGCCCAAGAAGAGATTTTTTAACCTGTAACCTGTTTTGAAATGCTTCCGTTAAAATGATGATAACACTATATATGACACCCTTAACTCCAGACTATGAGTCGCTACCTTTTTCCTACACTTTGAACTCTGCGGCTTGTAAAACAGTGCGGCTAATTTATGACCTTTTCTCTGCTGATGTTTTTAAGAAAACACATGCAAATACACAACGTGTCCAGGATATACTCCGCCTATCGACCGAATGCAGTTGAGATAGACTCCAGCACCCCCCACGACCCCGAAAGGAACAAGCAGTAGAAAATGGATGCTATGTTTGTGCTAGGGTGTCATCATTTGGACGAGTTTGCTGTTTAGAGCTTTCAACCGAAAGTACGAGTGTAGTGCCGTTTTCTAGTCATCCATAGCGTTTCTACTCGCATTGATTCTTCATTCATCACTCCAAGCAACATTTGCAAATTTTGTAATGTAACTAAAACAATTCTTACTTACTAAACCGTCCCATGTGTGATCTCCGTAAGAGTTTTTTCATGCGATATCGTAATATAATGAAGCTGGCGTCGTTAGCATTAGCTAATATACTATCACGTTTCTCCGTTTGAATATTGTTAACTTACAATGGCATTCTTTTTGTAGTTTCAGTTTCGTAAATTCAGCAAAACGTCATCGTGGAGTTATTGAGTCTGTTTAGCTGATTGGAGAGCTAGCTTGCGCAGCTAGTGGGTCCATGACGATGACTTCTGTTTTGTTTGATCAGCCGTTTTACTGCCGTGTTGTTTTTGAAACAATTAAGGTGTATGTAAATAAACATTTACAAAATATTTCTGTGTAAATAAGTAATTTCACAATGTATATATCTGCGGCTTATAGTCTGGTGCGGCTAATATATGGGAAAATAAATTCTTCTAAAATTGAGTAGGTGCAGCTTATTTACCGGTGCGCTCTTTAGTCCGTAAAATACGGTATTGCGAGAATCGTCACAAGTCCTTAAGTGTCCTACATTTCTGAATCTATTATATACTACAGTGTTTCTTAACCTGAGTGCCATTTATGTTAGGCCAGCAGAGAACGCCTTACTGGCCCTGACGGCACACCACTGTCACTAATGTTAAATATTATTTTGTTAAAATGTATTTATTTTAGCGCTGCGTAATTGCATGGTTTTTTGTTTTGCAGTATATTTGATTAGTGTTTATTTTTGTAATCAGCCTGACCTAAGCTTTGATAATAACACATGCTTTCATATCATTTGACAAAGTTTATAAACAGTAAATACATAGATTCAATTATTAAATACGATTAAAATCAAGAGTAAGAATACTAATTCATTACTGACTCTGTCGTGGAAAAGTTGGGCCCAAAGGTCAAAAATATTCAAAACTCCTGATATTGTAGATTTTGCATGCAATTGCATTTCTAAGACATTAGATGGCAGTACTGTATAGACTGCAGTGTGTTGCCCAGTCAGGAAGTTGTCTTTGCCATTAAGTTGAATAGGCCGGGCTTGTCTTTTGTTGCGCCCGACAAAGCATTTATACTGTAGGTATTGTATTTATTACACACTATCTCTTTGGTAGTAACGTGCATCTTAGCACATTTGGAGGTGTTGAAATCGCCATGTAAAATTGTTAATGCTAATTAGTAGCTTGTCAATGATAAATTCAATATAGATTAGCATGGAGCTAGCACGTTTTGAAATGTAGAGCCTTACTTTACGTTTCAGTGCTTTCTATTCATTTGTTTTTTATTATTTTATATATTATTTTGATTATATTTTATTTTGCAATGTTCCTCTTGTTGCATCATGCTGTATGCTTGTTTTGATTTTTCTATTTGTATTTCAACTATGTGAACCTTTTTGTGAGCTCTCTCTATGAGAAGTGCTATATAAATCAAAATGTACTTGCTCAATATTCGGCATGCTTGTAACATAGCCTGGAAGCAGTTTGGCTGAGTTCGCTCTGAGTGACTGTTTCCCTGCCAAGTGCTTGAGCCTGCAACCCTACGAGACGTAAGTGAATATTCCGCTCTACACACAACATGTAAGTACACACACACTCCTCCTCCTCTTCATCCTCCTCCTCCTACTACTACTACTACAAGGGAATAATGAACAACAAATCAAAGAAGTGACAAGCTTGAAACCCTACCCTACCCCGTTTGTGGACAAGGAGACTACAGCTGTGGATCTGCATTCAATCTCTTGATTAACTAGCGCTAGTCTGAGCTAACCAGCAGAGCTGAGCTAATGCTGCTCGGTCTGAGCGCACTCTCGCTGACGTCACACGTCACTTAGTAACAGGAGCCTCATTTTAAAGGCCCGCACACACTCTGCTCTCATGAAACGTCTCTCAACTGCAAACGCCAGATATTTGATTTGTTTTAAGTAACGCATTAATTTTTTTCCATCGTAATAAATAACATTTATAAAAAAAATAATTTTGTTAGCGATTCACTTACTTTTGTGGGAAAGTAACGAGTAACTATAAATAATTACTTTCAAAAAGTCATTCGCAGAACACTGCTCAAAAATACAGTAGGGCTCCACTTTTCAAAATGCGCTAGCTTGATGCTAATTTATAATGGATTTGCCGTAGACATGCTAGCAATTTCACATGGTGATTTCAACACCTCCACATTTGCCAAGATGCACGGTACTATCAACTGCTGTGTAATAAGTAAAATAATTGCAGTACAAACACTTTGTAGGACTCAACAAAAGACAAGACTGGCCCATTCAACCTAATGGCAAAGACTACTTCCTGACTAAGGCAAGCACTGCTGCTAACTAAGGTCTTGGAATTGTAAATACTACTGTTTAATACTTGAAAAATGAGACTCTGAAGTACTAAGAAGTTAATGTTACATATAAAAATAAAAATATATATTTTTTATACAATGAACATTTTTCAAGACATTTTAACACACAACAATACAGAAAATTGGTACCGTTGAGTGCGGGTATGGATTCCCAGGTAGCCGCCATTCAAAGGTAGCCATCTCTGTGACACACACAGGAAGCATTAAAGAGTTTGGAGACATATCTGCTGAGTCACGCCAATTTATTTGTGCCTCGTCGCACCGATAAGCTTCAATTAATCACACTTTTAAAGCTGAACTAAAGCAAACAAAATCCTCTTCTTGAGGTCTGTACCTTGCGCAAGCCTGGGAGATAGCGTGTGGGGGAAAGGCCCGGCCCGCATATAAAATCATGCGTCGTTTGATAGCTAAACTTTAGCGCACGGGTGGGAAAAAAGATGTCTGCCCTTCAACTGGTTCCACATAGCTGCATTGTCTAATTACAAGGAGCACACATCAGGCCTGGAAATCTGCTGAATTAACATAATGTTCACATTCGGAGTCAACATGAGATGAAATGCAAACGACACGCTCCGTGGAATAAATGTACACTTCATGTGCTGAGATTTGTATCATCTCCAATTACCACTCCACATCCACTTAAAGACAGCATAAGTCATTTCCAGACGGTTAGAAATATATGCCGTAAATTCCAGATTATAAACTGTTAATTTTTCCCTACCCTTTGAACCCCGCGGCTTATAAAACGGTGCATGTAATTCATGGATTTTTCTCTAAAAACAGCCATATTAAAAATAGTTCCAAAAAAAAACAAGCAAGTACACCTAAAACGTGTTTTATTGTTTGTCCTATGGCGCCATCTTATGGACGAGTTCGCTCACTGCAGGTGTCCTTCCGCAGTGTTTTTAATTTTTTTCAACCGGAGTGCCGTGTTCATCTTCCAGCCGCGCATAGCAATTCGACTTGTATGGATTCTTCATTCATCACTCAAAGCAATGTTTGTAAGTTTTACAATATAACTAAAACAATTCATGCTTACTAAACCGTCCCATGTGTGATGTGTTTTTAAGCATATTTGTATGTGCTGTCGTAATGTATTGACGTTACTGTCGTTAGCATGAGCTTACATGCTAACACGTTTACAAAAGTCTGTGTTCGTGTTATTAACTTACAACGGCATTCTTTTTGTATTGTGTCAGTTTCACAAATTCCTCAGTAAATTGACCAAAACGTCACCGTGGAGTTATTGAGTCTGTTTAGCTGATTGGAGAGCTAGTGGGTCCATTACGATGACTTCTGTTTTATTTGATCATCCATTTTACTGCCGTGTTACAGACACCTCTTGGAAACAATTAAGACTTAGATTTAGACTTCCTTTTTATTGTCATTCAAATTTGAACTTTTCAGTACAGATAAGAATAAAATGTCTTTGCATTAGCTCTTTGTAGTGCACGATAAAAGAGCAATAAGGTGCAGATATAAATAAATAGATTACTGTACAGATAAATATATTGCACTTTTTCATATGCATCTACGTTTATGGATGTATGTTATATTGTCTTTATATTCCAGCGAGTTAATCCGTTTTGGGGGGCGGGGAATTAAGGGGATTATTATGATGCGTTCAAGAGTCTTATGGCCTGAGGGAAGAAGCTGTTACAGAACCTGGAGGTTCTGCTACGGAGGCTGCGGAACCTCTTTCTAGAGTCTAGCAGTGAAAACAGTCCTTGGTGGGGGTAGGAGGAGTCTCTACAGCAGTGACGTGCGGTGAGGTTAATGACTGGTGAGGCACTGACTTCATCACAGTCAGATTTACAAACATATGAACCCTAAAGAGTATCTTATTCACCATTTGATTGGCAGCAGTTAACGGGTTATGTTTAAAAGCTCATACCAGCATTCTTTACACATACAAACTGTAGCACACAAAAAAGCACATTTAATAAAAAAAAACATTATTATGGTCTTACCTTTCTTGCTGGAAATCCACACAGCCAGCCTTTGCGTGTGTACCACGCCGTTTGAAAAGAACGGGTCTTCTGTCCCGAAGTCAAAAGCAAACCTTTCAGCTCCGGCGTTGGTCTACCTTTAATTATTACCTCCTGCTTCGATTGAAAGTCGAGTTTAGAAAACTGTTTTATTTTACATATGTAATCCTCCATGTATTTAATAAAAGTTCAGGCGAGAGGAAATAAACAATCGCTGCACTTGACTTTTTATTTTATTTTATTTTTTTTCTTCTTCTGCGGCCGAGGAATGATCTCTGGGATAACTACCGCCCTCTACCACCAGGAGGCCGGATTACTGCGAGCCTCAGCCAGTACGTCTTTTGCAGCAGTTTTATGAATGCTCAGCACAAAAAATACGTTACACACATAGTTGTTGACAAAATACACTGTACATTATATACCTCTGATATAATTCATATAGCAATACAGTCTCACTGCACAGCAGGCCAGCAGTTAGCCGAGTCATTGCGCACAATCCATGTTGAGGCACAAATCAGTGACGTGCCTCAACTGGCTGCTGATCACCGCACCGTCTCTTCTCAGTATTTGAACGGCAAATGTGAAAATAAAAATAAAAATAATCTAAAACTGGTGAAGTTAAATGGAAAATAACTTTATAGTATAATCACTGGATACATATAACAATTTAATTTTTTTTTTTTTCTTTTTACATTTTTTTTCTTTCCATGATGGCAGGTGAGGCCCCGCCTCCCCTGCCTCTACTGCCTGCACGTCACTGCTCTACAGATTGTCTGAGCCCAGCGTGTCCTATTCATGCTTGTCTCGAGCACTGCTGAGTGCTCGGAGATCGCTTTATGTTGTGTAACGTTTATGTGCAAGACTGCTTCATTTCTGTTGATGATAATAAAGATCATCTTACCTGGTTCCTGCATCCTGGGGTCTCAAAAACTGCAGCCATGCGAGTTCCTCACAAGTATGAAGGAAGGCAAGATTGTTTTATAAATGTCTCCGCAATGCCTCCATTGTTTGATTTTAAATTTTCGGGACTCCCAAATACACAAAAACAGGTACCAGATAAGAAAGTTGGTGGTGCATAATAGGGCCCCTTTAAAGCAGCACTCAGTAATTTTTCAACCTTCATAAAATATTTTCATAACTTTTAGGACGGTACATGGACTTAATGACATAAGAAAGTAAAAAGATGGAAGTCCACGCGAACGCCTGCGTGCCGCCACAAAATTAAAAGGAGAAGAATAAGAAGGCCTATGTGCAATTACATGTGCAATTAAAAAATGCCGGCAACCTACTCGACAAATTTCATAATACGCTCTCTTGAATGCACGTTCAGAAATGAACTGAAAAAAATGATGAGGTTTTAATAAGTCTCTTAGTATGAAATGATTCTGCAATAATGTGATTCACCATATTCAGATTTATTGAAATGCATCTGCATATGCTAAGTTATGCAGAGTTGATTTATAACGTCGCACAGTAATTTTAATAACCTTGATAAAAGTGGTATCAAGACAACTTCAAAGATGCTTTATCCTTTATATTTTATTTTAGGGGACGAAATGTACTGTAATTTTTGTGGACTAAAACTAAACCAATTTAGATGACTGAAATATGACTGAAACTAAAATACATTTTCGTCAAAAGACTGAAACTCAATTATAAACTGCCGCCAAAATTAACACTGGTCTGAGGAGACAAATAAAGAAAAAGGGAGGCTACCCGGGTAAAAGGACAGTCAAGGATCAACATTGTCCCGAAATTTCACTCGCTGCCATGAGCTCACAGACGAGGAATTTCAGACCGATGCAGCCTCGGCTCTGTTCCTGCTAAGCCAGTAAGTGACTTTCGGTGCTTAAATCTAAACGATAATGCTAATATTAGCTATCATTGTGGCAATAAATAGCCACCAATGTGATAGTTTCAGACTACCTCCTTGGAAAAAAATCTCCCGCCGGTCTTTCTTTGCTTCTGACCTGCATCCTCCCCTTGGTAGTAGCGTCATGTTTGGTAGCACAATCCAAGATCAGTTATTGATAGTGTCTGCTATTTAACATCAGCATAGCCATTAGAGACATAATTTTTGTGCCAATATTACAGCGGACATCATGTTGGTATGATGCTATATGCGCTAGTCCTCATGGGAAATGTGGTCTTTTTCTGGCAAAACACTACCGCTTTGGTTCACTTGCGCCGCCAAAATCAACTAAAACTGAAAGTTCTTAAGTGGGCTTTATAAGGGAACAACACTTATTTTTGGATTTTCGCCTATTGTTCACAATAGAGAAGAGACACATATGTCCAATTTTTTTTTTTTTATAGGATTTTAAAGATGATAAAATCGCTTGCAAGATGCAGCTAATGGGAGTCATCGTTATCTCCTTCAAAGCCTCTAAAACAACTTCAAAACCCTCGAACAACATTTTATATACACCCTGCAAGTATGTATATAATGTAGTAACAGACACCTTCAGAAAAAATATGTAATATGTTTTATATACACACTGCAAGTATATATATAATGTAGTAACAGACATCTTCATAACAATATGTAATATGTACAATATACACACTGCAAGTATATATATAATGTAGTAACAGACACCTTCATAACAATAGGTAATATGTTCAATGTTCACCATATTTTTTTCATTTTAATCAATGCCAGAACTAATTCCTCAGCACATTTATTTCCGTTTCCATAGCAGAGCACTTCCTACTTCCGAAAACAAACGCATCTGTGTTCTAATCACGGCAGACTTGGCTATAGACAACAAAGACGACTATTTTAGACAGATGACGATTCACAACCTTATCTTTTTGAATCTGAATATACAGAGGATGAACTGCTGGTTATAGAAGCCTGCAGGGAGGGTGGGTGAGATGTTGGAGCAGACGGAAGCCGAGAGAGTGAGGTGAAAGTGACTCGAAGCTGATTGTTTGCATCGTCACTTTATTAAAGGCCTACTGAAAGCCACTACTACCGACCACACAGTCTGATAGTTTATATATCAATGATGAAATCTTAACATTGCAACACATGCCAATACGGCCGGGTTAACTTATAAAGTGCAATTTTAAATTTGCCGCTAAACTTCCGGTTTGAAACGCCTTTGAGGATGACGTGTGCGTGTGACGTAGCCCGGGCAACACGGGTACGGCTTCCACATTGAAGCCAATACGAAATAGCTGTTTTCATCACATTCTGGATGTATTCTGGAAATCTGTGTTGGTGAATCTGTTGCAATTATGTTCATTGCATTATGGAGAAAGAAGCTGAGCAAGCAAAGAAGAAAGTTCTCTGTGCAAAGCGGACGTATTTTGCGAAGGAAGTCAGCAGCAACACAACACAGCCGGTGTTTCATTGTTTACATTCCCGAAAGATGCAGTCAAGATCGAAGAACTCGGATAACAGAGACTCTAACCAGGAGGACTTTTGACTTCGATACACAGACGCCTGTAGAGAACTGGGACAACACAGACTCTTACCAGGATTACTTTGATTTGGATGACAAAGACGCAGACGTGCTACCGTGAGTATGCAGCTTTGGCTTCCAAACATTTGATCGCTTGACCGTACGTAACTTTGTTTAAATATATAAGCTTTATGAACCTTGGGTTAGGTGAACGGTCTTTTGGGCTGAGTGATTGTGTGTGTTGATCAGGTGTTTGAATTGTATTGGCGTGTTCTATGGAGCTAGGAGCTAGCAGAGGAGCTAGGAGCTAGCATAACAAACACGTAGGTGTTTTTATGCAGGATTAATTTGTGGCATATTAAATATAAGCCTGGTTGTGTTGTGGCTAATAGAGTATATATATGTCTTGTGTTTATTTACTGTTTTAGTCATTCCCAGCTGAATATCAGGTACCGTGAGTAGCAGCTGCGCTTCCAAACATTTGATCGCTTGCCAGTACGTGCGCGTCACGTACGTTACTTTGTTTAAATATATAAGCTTTATGAACCTTGGGTTAGGTGAACGGTCTTTTGGGCTGAGTGATCGTGTGTGTTGTGCAGGTGTTTGAATTGTATTGGCAGCTTATATGGAGCTAGGAGCTAGGAGCTAGCATAGAAGCTAGGAGCTAGCATAACAAACACTGAGGTGTTTTTATGCAGGATTAATTTGTGGCATATTAAATATAAGCCTGGTTGTGTTGTGGCTAATAGAGTATATATATGTCTTGTGTTTATTTACTGTTGTAGTCATTCCCAGCTGAATATCAGGTCACCCCCGGCTCTCACAGCATCTTCCCTATCTGAATCACTTCCACTCCCCACTAGTCCTTCACTTGCACTTTACTCATCCACAAATCTTTCATCCTCGCTCAAATAAATGGGGAAATGGTCACTTTCTCGGTCCGAATCTCTCTCACTTCATGCGGCCATCATTGTAAACAATAGGGAACTTTGCGTATATGTTCAACTGACTACGTCACGCTACTTCCGGTAGGGTCAAGCCTTTTTTTTTATCAGATACCAAAAAGTTGCGATCTTTATCGTCGTTGTTCTATACTAAATCCTTTCAGCAAAAATATGGCAATATCGCGAAATGACCAAGTATGACACATAGAATAGATCTGCTATCCCCGTTTAAATAAAAACATGTCATTTCAGTAGGCCTTTAAAGGTGGTTGATTTTAATACTTTAGTAAAAATCTGTAAAATTACGATATTTTTCCGCAAAACGTCTCATGAAAATTTCTGTAAATATGTTTTTGATCCTTATTTGGTTTACAATGTTTTACTTTAATTTCATGGTTTTCGTTTGGCAGCCGTAGCTGCCAGTAGATGACCATTTTTTTACAGAAATTGTTTTTTACAGTGTATGTTAGTATGCAAAAAAATAAAAACCTTTTGTCTTCTTGTTTCTCATAATGATTGTGAACGATAGGCAAAATTCCTCCAAAAAAAAAGTGCAGTTACCCTTTAAACCACTAATGCAGGGGTGTCAGACCTACGGCCCAGGTTTTATCTGGCCCGCGTGATGAGTTTGGCAAGTATTAAAATGAGATGCTTTTTTTTTTTTTAATGAAAGAAACTGCTGTTCTAAATGTGTCCATTGGATGTCACAATAGCAATTCTGTTAGGACTAGCAAGAGGTATAAAGTAAAGTGTGGCTGCGGCTCCTCTCCCTCGACCCAAATGCAACTTAAAACCTGCCGTTTTATGTTTTCTGCTTCGAACAAATCGTTATTTGGCACCCTTACTCCCCCATAATGTCTCTGTCAAAAACGAGAAAACTTAAAATTTTTGAATAGTTTTTACCTACGTTTCTTACGGTTTGTTGAGTTAGCACTGGATTGATACGTGGACATGACAAAGGAGGTATTTGATACCTAGAAGAGTTTACATGTGTTTTTGTTATGTACGGGGGGAGTAGACGGCACAGACCACAAGGGGGCGTAGTAGCTCTATGTTTTATTATATATATATATATATATATATATATATATATATATATATATATATATATATATATATATATATATATATATATATATATATATATATATATATATATATATATATATATATAAAAAATAAACAATAATATTATAAACTCGAGAATGGAGTGTGACTAAATTCCAAGAGTATGTGTGTGTGTGTGTGTGCTTGTGTGTGTGTGTGTGTGTGGCAATTACTTGTTGAGTGTTACCGTGAGTGTTGAGCGAGAGAGGGAAGTCCTGGAGTCCGTGAGACCGGCAGGTTGGCAGGGGGTAGAGCGAGGCGTCAACAGGTCTGTGTCCAAGCAGGGGTCGAGGATCGAGGGAGGCAGTCCAAAGTCAAGAGAGGAGTCGAGGCACACAGCTCGATCACGGGGAACAGGAAAGGCACTGCGGAGAACACAAAGACACGGGAACTGGGAAGTCACAGAGGGAGCGAGCTCATTGGGCCCCATTCAGCAATAAGTTCCTAACTTTTCCTCTTATCTTTCTTCCTAAGTGATTTCCTAAGAGGAGTCCATTCAAATTCATGACATGTTCTTAAACGCCCAAATTGTTTCCACCTGCTGTTCTTAAGTTGCTGAATGCCAAATGGTTAGCGCGTGCGTTTCTATCATAATTTGCATATAAACATGCCTTTATTTCCCCAATATGCATATGTAAACGCCCTTAATTCCGTAATTTGCATAGGTAAACGCCCTTAATTCCCCAAATAAGGGCACAATTCCGGCGGAAAAGCCGAACATCAGACACACGGAGAAAACACAAACAGATTACAGAAGACAAAATTCTTATTATCCCGCGGGGGAAATACATAATGTTAAAATGTAAGTTTAAGAAAGTGGGACTGCTGAGGTAGCCCCGAAGCGGTCAAATAAATATTGGTCACTTCGGGCAAAACATGGTCGTGAAATATGTGCTCCCTCCCCAGGGCACGATCTGTGGCATCTTGCAGTAGCAGGAAGAGTGAGTGAGTGTGTGTGTGTGTGTGTGTGTGTGTGTGTGTGTGTGTGTGTGTGTGTGTGTGTGTGTGTGTGTGTGTGTGTGTGTGTGTGTGTGTGTGTGTGTGTGTGTGTGTGTGTGTGTGTGTGTGTGTGTGTGTGTGTGTGTGTGTGTGTGTGTGTGTGTGTGTGTGTGTGTGTGTGCATGTGCACGGTATTTTGAAATGTCTATATATTGCTCATTTTGCTATATGTCTGTCTGTCTTGTCTATATCTATCTATCTATCTATCTATCTATCTATCTTTCTATCTATATATCTATGATTAGACAATAGAAGTAAACAAACTTGTCACACTTAAGAACAAATAGGCCACCTTAAGAGTGCTCTGGACCACTCTTAGATTTTGTTCTTACCTACGAACAAATCCCAGCTAAGAAAACATTGGTGAATACACAAATCTCCTTAAAAACTTCGTAAGTGGGCCTAAGAACAAAATGTGTTCTTAAAGGCCTACTGAAATGAAATGTTTTTATTTAAACGAGGATAGCAGATCCATTCTATGTGTCATACTTGATCATTTCGCGACATTGCCATATTTTCGCTGAAAGGATTTAGTAGAGAACATCGACGATAAAGTTAGCAACTTTTGGTCGCTGATTAAAAAAAGCCTTGCCTGTACCGGAAGTAGCGTGACGTCACAGGTTGAAAGGCTCCTCACATTTCGCCATTGTTTTCACCAGCAACGAGAGCGATTCGGACCGAGAAAGCGACGATTACCCCATTAATTTGAGCCAGGATGAAAGATTCGTGGATGAGGAACGTAAGAGTGAAGGACTAGAGTGCAGTGCAGGACGCATCTTTTTTCGCTCTGACCGTAACTTAGGTACAAGCTTGCTCATTGGATTCCACACTCTCTCCTTTTTCTATTGTGGATCACGGATTTGTATTTTAAACCACCTCGGATACTATATCCTCTTGAAAATGAGAGTCGAGAACGCGAAATGGACATTCACAGTGACTTTTATCTCCATGACAATACATCGGCGAAGCACCTTAGCTACGGAGCTAACGTGATAGCATCGGGCTTAACTGCAGATAGAAACAAAAGAAATAAACCCCTGACTGGAAGGATAGACAGAAAATCAACAATACTATTAAACCATGGACCTGTAAATGCACGGTTAATGCTTTCCAGCCTGGCGAAGCTTAACAATGCTGTTGCTAACGACACCATTGAAGCTAACTTAGCAACGGGACCTCACAGAGCTATGATAAAAACATTAGCTATCCACCTACGCCAGCCAGCCCTCATCTGCTCATCAACACCCGTGCTCACCTGCGTTCCAGCAATCGACGGAGCGACGAAGGACTTCACCCGATCATCCATGCGGTCGGCGGCTAGCGTCGGATAGCGCGTCTGCTATCCAAGTCAAAGTCCTCCTGGTTGTGTTGCTGCAGCCAGCCGCTAATACACCGATCCCACCTACAACTTTCTTCTTTGCAGTCTTCATTGTTCATTAAACAAATTGCAAAACATTCACCAACACAGATGTCCAGAATACTGTGGAATTTTGCGATGAAAACTGAGCTTTTTGTATTGGATACAATGGTGTACCTATACTTCCGCTTCAACGATTGACGTCACGCGCATACGTCATCATACATAGACGTTTTCAACCGGAAGTTTAGCGGGAAATTTAAAATTACACTTTGTAAGTTAACCAGGCCGTATTGTTAAGATTTCATCATTGATATATAAACTATCAGACTGCGTGTTCGGTAGTAGTGGGTTTCAGTAGGCCTTTAAGAACGGTTGCTGAAAGGGGCCCATTGTGTTTTTGAAACTGCACCAATTTCCTCAGAATTTTCAACAAACTTGAAGTCTTTTGTTCAGAGGATTATTTGTGATTTGTATGTTTTCAGAATGTGCTTCTTCTATTTTTGGCCAAAGTAAAAAAAAATAAAACAACCCGAAGTTCTCTTTATTTTTAAGTTATCATGGCATGGTTTTACCATTACGGCCAGCTTGGAAATAGATTTTCCTCCATGCAGCCTCGGAGCTAAAATGAGTTTGACACCCCTGTACTAATGGTAACATAAGCTCGCCGGTGGTGTTTGCCTTATATTTTTTACTTTAAAAAAATAAAAAATAAAAAGTCTACAAAAAACTAACAAATCTGCTGCAAATTCAGGCGGCAACAGCCTGCAAAATTCAGATCCAGCCGAAAACCTCTCTGCTATTCTGGGTTTAATTCCCCATGATTTTTGTGACAAAGTTATAAAAAAAAAATAAAACAAGCTCTCTGTCATCTAATAAAAAAAAAGGGAATATTTTCCCATTGATTCGACCAATCATGGATAGAGATTTCTTGGAAGGTCGGCTCTTGGCTGGTCAGTCTCCCGCTGCTTGTATTTCAACACTCCTTGCACCGTGGCCACAGCGCTGTGGTCTGAGAGGCTTTAGTGCGCCATCCAGCCCAAGTGGATTAAGGGAATCACTTTTCCAGGCTGCGTCTTCTGCCAACACTTGGCCACCAGCAGACATCTTGGCCGCCGCCACCATCCTGACGCCCCCTGACAGAAGCCATGCAGGGTGGCCCCGGGTCCAATTTTTATTTTTGCACAATTGTACAAAAGGGTTTATTCTGTTGATTTCCTTCCACGGGCCGTTCAGCGGATGCTGCGCGTCAGTTGCCAGGGTGGAACCTTGAAGAATAGTGTTTGTGCTGGAAGGACTGATAGAAATATGACAATCACATGTGGGCGAGTGTCCTTCCAAACCAGGGATCGGTTCTCATAGTTCTGAGTGGCGGTGATTTGTGAGCTGTGAAATGGCTCGTTTGTCGGAGCCAGGATTTGAGGTCGGCAGCTGTGCGCGGTTTTCACAGTTGTGATGGTGCTCCAGCGATCCGACACACTCCAAACCCCTTCAGTCCCGCTCGACACGTTCGTGTTGGCTTCCCAGCTGTAGCCTAAACTAGATTTTTTTGGAGGCCCCAATTTGGTCTTTAATATTACTTATTTATTATTATCTTCACCAATGTGTGAATATTACTGATTTATTATTATCATCACCAATGTGTTAAATATACTTATGTATTATTATTATCACCAGTGTGTTAATATTACTTATTTATTATTATCATCACCGATGTGTTAATAATACATATTCATTGATATTATCACCAAAGTGTTAATATTACTTATTTATTATTATTATCACCAATGTGTTATTATTACGTATTTATTATTATTATCACCACTGTGTTAATATTATTTATTATCATCACCACCAATGTGTGAATACTACTTATTTATTATTATCATCACCAATGTTTGAATATTACTTATTTATTATTATCATCACCAATGTGTTATTATTACTTATTTATTATTATCATCACCAATGTGTTATTATTACTTATTTATTACTATCATCACCAATGTGTGAATAGTATTTATTATTATCATCACCAATGTGTGAATATTACTTATTTATTATTTTTATCACCAACGTGTTAATATTACTTATTTATTATTATTATTATCACCAATGTGTTATTATTACGTATTTATTATTATTATCGCCAAAGTGTTAATATTACTTATTTATTATTATCATCACCAATGTGTTAATATTACTTATTTATTATTATTATCACCAATGTGTTATTATTACGTATTTACTATTATTATCACCAATGTGTTAATATGATTTATTATCATTGCCACCAATGTGTGAATACTACTTATTTATTATTATCATCAACAATGTTTGAATATTACTTATTTATTATTATCGTCACCAATGTGTTATTATTACTTATTTATTACTATCATCACCAATGTGTGAATATTATTTTTTATTATCATCACCAATATGTGAATACTACTGATTTATTATTATCATCACCAATGTGTTAATATTACTGATTTATTATTATCATCACCAATGTGTTAATATTACTGATTTATTATTATCATCACCAATGTGTTAATATTACTTCTATATTATTATCATCACCAAATTGTGAATATTACTTATTTATTATCATCACCAATGTGTAAATATTACTCATATATATATATATATAAATTATTTTTTATTTTTTTATGGAGGAATGTAGTTAAACCTAAAACTGGCACCAAATGTAAATAAAAAGTATGAATTTTGAATCGAAAATCGTTTTGAATCGAGTATCGATTCTGAATGGAATCGTTACCCCCAAGAATCGAATCAAATCGTATGGTGCCCAAAGATTCACAGCCCTACTTATAGTACGTCATTTTTATTGTTTTTATGACTGCATCTTCTGGGGGTTCAGCCTCCCTTGTCTTTAAAAAAAACAAACTAGTGGCGTCTGTGTTTCGAACTTTACTCAAAGTTCCTTGAACGCACCACAATGATGTGCATTGAGATGCAAAAGTGAAACTTAAACATAACTTTGTCCAATGGTGCCGCAAATAGATTCATCATTTTGTGTACCTTTCTTCTGTCACCTCATCTACGTTCCCAAATATTGGCGCTGTGTGTGAACGCATGAACGTGAGCTCTGATGACGTTATAATGTCTGTGTTGAGTGAGGGATGAAACCTTCCATGCTGGGTTTGCCGCTAGCAGGAGGAATTCATCACTTTGCATTTTTTTCCAAGGGGGTGTAAGTATGGCTGGCTGATAAAACAATATCGATATGTATGGTGATAGACACGTAATTGATACTAATAAAAAAATAGTTTGATCAGTCATTCGATTTTTTTTTTTCTAAGCAACGCTAACAGCCAATAAGGTAACAATATGGAGTTTGGTTGCGCCATTCTGTTGTCTCGCTGTTGATTCTTTGCACGGAGTGAGAAGAGAAAGTCAAAATTAAGAAATTGTGGATAAAAGAGGAAAAATATGGCACTTTTTTTTTTCAAAGGGACCATAGTCAGGCCAATGTGGTCTGATGATGCAAGGTAAGACCGCTAACACCACAACAACTTAGCCGCGCTCACCCTTTAGAGCACAGCTGTAACATCCTGGCACTAAACCTGCAGAAAATAGTTATTCTCAGGTTTTCTCTGTTTACATTTTCACACTTTGTACTATTTTCTTACACTTTATGACGCATTTCTTACATATTCTGTACTTTTGCACCTTTTATTGTTAGGTGTTCGATGAGATTTTACTATTTTGTTGACATTGTTTGAGTGCTTTTCATGCTTGTGTTGACATTTCCTTATAATCCGAGGAGGGTTACATTTGAATAATTTTTTTTTACATTTTACATATTTTTCTCCTGGTCCTTATTTTCAGATAGTTTATAACAAATATCAATAATTATTGATATCAACCTATACCATGAGTGTCAAACTCATTTTAGCTCAGGGGCCTGCACATGGAGGAAAATCTGTGCCGGACTATTAAAATCATGGCATTAAAACTAAAAAATAAAGACAACTTCAGATTGTTTTCTTTGTCTTACTTTGGTCAAAAATAGAACATTCTGAAAATATTACAATAAAAATATAGGAAAAAATACCGGCAGCGGTAAAGTTTAGATCCATGAAGGAAAGAAGAAAGTGAATGAATGTTTCTAACTGAATAAATTTACATATGCATAAAAATGTGTTTTCTTTTGTATTATTTTTTTTTTAATGAATTAAGTAACGTTTATGACAACCTTTTTCCAAAACACAATATAGAATGTGAGATATAACAGGATAATGCATACATTTATCACTTGTTTTCAAAACGCTTACAAAAAAGTGGGACCCCAAAAATTTACTGTGGGACCCCATTTTTATGACATGATGCCATCATGTCCAACCCTCCCGTTTTTAGCGGGAGAATCCCGTTATTCAGCGCCTCTCCCGACAACCTCCCGGCAGAGATTTTCTCCCGACAAACTCCCGGTATTCAGCCGGAGCTGGAGGCCACGCCCCCTCCAGCTCAATGCGGACCTGAGACTGAGTGGGGACAGCCTATTCTCATGTCCGCTTTCCCACAATATAAATACGCTTCCAAGTTCCAAAACGAATGGAAACAAGAATTTCAGTTCATCCAGGACAGTTCGAAGGGGAAAGTGTATGTTGCCTGTAAATATGTAGAACAGACTTCTCCATTGAACACGGTGTGGCCAAAATGATTTCTCAGTCATGAACAGAGAAGTTAAACAGGACAATACTGCCATCTAATGGATAGATAATTCAAGTATTTCTTTTATGTAAATAAAATAAATCTATATATATAACTAGAATTCACTGAAAGTCAAGTATTTCATATATATATATATATATATATATATATATATATATATATATATATATATATATATATATATATATATATATATATATATATATATATATATATATATATGTATGTATGTATGTATGTATATATATATATATATATATATATGTATGTATGTATGTATGTATATATATATATATATATACATATATATATATATATATATATATGTATATATATATATATATATATGTATGTATATATATATATATATATATGAAATATATATGAAATACTCGAGTTGGTGAATTCTAGCGGTAAATAACCCCGCCCCCCGCCCCCACCCCCCCTTCCCCCCACCTCCCGATATTGGAGGTCTCAAGGTTGGCAAGTGTGCATGATGGGGTCCCTAGGACCCCATTTTGAAAATTCCTAGCGCCAACACTGATGGAGTATTGGTGTGTGCAAAACAGCAGCAGGCGGCTGTGGCCTGCGGGCCGGTTCGAATACTAATCAAATATCATCCTGGGGGCCACATAGAACCGATACAAAACACTGGTGTCATGATCCAGTTTTCAGCCAAATCGCCCAGTGTAGCTCATGTTACACATTCCTAATTTGATTTAAACAACAATATTATTGAACTTTTGATAGAAAAACAGATTGTATATGACTTAAAGGCCTACTGAAACCCACTACTACCGACCACGCAGTCTGATAGTTTATATATCAATGATGAAATCTTAACATTATAACACATGCCAATACGGCCGGGTTAACTTATAAAGTGACATTTTAAATTTGCCGCTAAACTTCCGGTTCGAAACGCCTCTGAGGATGACGTATGCGCGTGACGTAGACCGGCGAACACGGGTATGCCTTCCACATTGAAGCCAATACGAAAAAGCTCTGTTTTCATTTCATAATTCCACAGTATTCTGGACATCTGTGTTCGTGAATCTGTTGCAATCATGTTCATTGCATTATGGAGAAGGAAGCTGAGCAAGCAAAGAAGAAAGTTGTCGGTGCGAAATGGACGTATTTTTCGAACAGCAACAACAGTACACAGCCGGCGCTTCTTTGTTTACATTCCCGAAAGATGCAGTCAAGATGGAAGAACTCGGATAACAGAGACTCTAACCAGGAGGACTTTTGACTTCAATACACAGACGCCTGTAGAGAACTGGGACAACACAGACTCTTACCAGGATTACTTTGATTTGGATGACAAAGACGCAGACGTGCTACTGTGAGTATGCAGCTTTGGCTTCTAAACATTTGATCGCTTGACCGTATGTGCGCAACTTTTTTTTGCGTATGTACGTAACTTTTTTTAAATATATAAGCTTAATGAACCTTGGGTTAGGTGAACGGTCTTTTGGGCTGAGTGATTGTGTGTGTTGATCAGGTGTTTGAATTGTATTGGCGTGTTCTATGGAGCTAGGAGCTAGCAGAGGAGCTAGGAGCTAGCGTAACAAACATGCAGGTGTTTTTATGCAGGATTAATTTGTGGCATATTAAATATAAGCCTGGTTGTGTTGTGGCTAATAGAGTATATATATATGTCTTGTGTTTATTTACTGTTGTAGTCATTCCCAGCTGAATATCAGGTCACCCCCGGCTCTCACAGCATCTTCCCTATCTGAATAGCTTCAACTCCCCACTAGTCCTTCACTTGCACTTTACTCATCCACAAATCTTTCATCCTCGCTCAAATTAATGGGGAAATTGTCGCTTTCTCGGTCCGAATCTCTCTCACTTCATGCGGCCATCATTGTAAACAATAGGGAACTCTGCGTATATGTTCAACTGACTACATCACGCTACTTCCGGTAGGGGCAAGCCTTTTTTTTATCAGATACCAAAAGTTGCAATCTTTATCGTCGTTGTTCTATACTAAATCCTTTCAGCAAAAATATGGCAATATTGTGAAATGATCAAGTATGACACATAGAATAGATCTGCTATCCCCGTTTAAATAAAAAAAATTCATTTCAGTAGGCCTTTAAATCAGACAAAAAACCTTTCCAAAGTCTATGCTGTGATCACTTGGCCCCCCTAGTGGTTGTGGCCCCAAACAACCGCATAGAGTGCGACAAAAAAAAAAAAAATCACAAAAACATGCTTTTATATATGCACGACAATGACGACAAATGTCCTCATGTCGAGCCCAACATCAAGCTTCCCCCGTGCTGACACGATTAGAACATACTTGCCAACCTTGAGACCTCCAATATCGGGAGGTGGGGGGGGGGGGGATGTCTTGGCCGGGGGGGCGTGGATGGGGGCGTGGATGGGCGGGGGGCGTGGTTAAGAGGAGAGTATTTTACAGCTTGAATTCACCAACTCAAGTATTTCAATATATATATATATATATATATATATATATATATATATATATATATATATATATATATATATATATATATATAAATACTTGACTTTCAGTGAATTCTAGCTATATATATATTTATTTATTTTATTATATATATATAAATATAAATAAAAGAAATACTTGAATTTTAGTGTTCATTTATTTACACATATACACATATACACACACACAACACTCATCTACTCATTGTTATACTTGAAAGTACAATGCTTTGCAGCCAGAAGCACAGCCTTTGAAGGAATATAGCTGTGGGCAGCATCTGTGAAATGTATTTTGCAGGAAAGGAGTGAGTTAAGGGTTGAATTGTCCATCCTCTTTCTATTCTCTGTCACTATTTTTCGAACCATACTGAACACCCTCTCTGATGATGCATTGCTGTGTGGCACGCATAAAAGTGCTTTCATCAAATGCACGAGTGTGGGGAATCTTCCATCTCTCCCTAGCATGGCCCAAAACCGGTCAATCCTTGCTTCCTGGGGAAGATGTTCCCTGGTAAGCAATTGGTACTCCAGTACTTGTACCCGGAGGCTGGTCAGGTCCAATCGCAGCTGCGGCAGACTTTTTCCTAGCTCCATAACTGCAAATGAAAATGAGCAAATTAAGCACAAGTGAGCTTGGGATATAATTGCTTTCTCAAGTCTTATCCTCTATAACAGGGGTCGGGAACCTTTTTGGCTGAGAGAGCCATGAGAGCCATGAAAGCCAAATATTTTAAAATGTATTTTCGTGAGAGCCATATAATATTCTTTAACTCTGAATACAACTAAGTGCGTGCATTTTTAAGTAAGACCAACATTTTTAGAGTACAATAAGTCTCTTTTTCTTTTTAATAACATTGTTATTCTGAAGGTAACCAATAATAAATTAAATACTTCTTACCATTAATGCTGCATGGTTTCGTTTCTCCAGTCAATTTTTCTGTCACTAGGAATAAACAAAGCACAACATTACTTATTAGTGGTCCGTCTCCTAGCACAGTGGTTCTCAACCTTTTTTCAGTGATGTACACCCTGTGAAAATGTTTTTAATTCAAGTACCCCCTAATCAGAGCAAAGCATTTTTGGTTGAAAAATAGAGATAAAGAAGTAAAATACAGCACTATGTCATCAGTTTCTGATTTATTAAATTGTATAACAGTGCAAAATATTGCTCATTTGTTGTGGTCTTTCTTGAACTATTTGGAAAAAAAGATATAAAAATAAGTAAAAATTTGTTGAAAAATAAACAAGTGATTCAATTATAAATAAAGATTTCTACACATAGAAGTAATCATCAACTTAAAGTGCCGTCTTTGGGGATTGTAATAGAGATCCATCTGGATTCATGAATTTAATTCTAAACATTTCTTCACAAAAAAAGACATCTTTAACATCAATATTTATGGAACATGTCCACAAAAAATCTAGCTGTCAACACTGAATATTGCATTGTAATGAATGGAATAGCCTACTTGATTTGATGTTCAGTTTATGAACTTACATTCATATTTTGTTGAAGTATTATTCAATAAATATATTTATAAAGGATTTTTGAATTGTTGCTATTTTTAGAATATTTAAAAAAAAATCTCACGTACCCCTTGGCATACCTTCAAGTATCCCCAGGGGTACGCGTACCCCCATTTGAGAACCACTGTCCTAGCATATTGTAATATATTTACATTTACACATCAGCGACTTTACATTTACCTTAGCACTGTGTTCAGTGACTCAAAGAGGTTCTCTGCTGTGCCAATGTTGCACACTGGCATGTGCAGAAACTTCGTCACCACCTCCTCAGTTTTCGGATCGCAAACCCTGGCCAATATCACAAACTCCTTAAAATATATATATATATATATATAAATATATTTAGAAAGCAATTTTCACAGCAGCCACAACATTACTTTACAAGAGAAGTGTAAATACAAAATACATACGGCTGTCCCCACTCACACTCAGGTCCGCATTGAGCTGGAGGGGGCGTGGCCTCCAGCTCCGGCTGAATACCGGGAGTTTGTCGGGAGAAGGGAGGTTGTCGGGAGAGGCGCTGAATAACGGGATTCTCCCGCTAAAAACGGGAGGGTTGGCAAGTATGGATTAGAATTACGGCGTGCGGGAGAATGGTTGACGTGGCGACCAAGCAAACACTACTTAGCAACAGTTACCAGAGGGGATCAGCACCCTGACTTACTGTACTTGCAACAAGCAGATTGTGCTCATGTATGGTGGCTGCTCCTCACAGGGAGGCAGAAGTGTAAATCCAAAGCTGAAAACTCCATTAGGCCGAGTCAGTCATGCATCCGTGTGCTCCGGTGCCAGACAGCTCTCGAAATCGACTTTTTTCTTTTTTTTTTTTTTTTAGCCTGACTGAAGAAAACAATATGGGTTGTGTTGGGTACTGAGCACCGCTTACTTAGCCCGCGCGCACACACACACACACACACACACACTCTAACACTCATTCCGGGGTGAGTGAGACCGAATGCTCTGATCCAGGTTGGACATGTGCACCTGTCACACATCACAGAGTTCGTACCGAAGTGTCCAAAGCGTG
>NC_084731.1:79527363-79554863 GCF_033978785.1 Entelurus aequoreus | reverse complement strand
AGGTTTTGGAGCAACATATGTTGCCATCCAAGCAATGTTACCATGGACGCCCCTGCTTATTTCAGCAAGACAATGCCAAGCCACGTGTTACATCAACGTGGCTTCATAGTAAAAGAGTGCGGGTACTAGACTGGCCTGCCTGTAGTCCAGACCTGTCTCCCATTGAAAATGTGTGGCGCATTATGAAGCCTAAAATACCACAACGGAGACCCCCGGACTGTTGAACAACTTAAGCTGTACATCAAGCAAGAATGGGAAAGAATTCCACCTGAGAAGCTTAAAAAATGTGTCTCCTCAGTTCCCAAACGTTTACTGAGTGTTGTTAAAAGGAAAGGCCATGTAACACAGTGGTGAACATGCCCTTTCCCACCTACTTTGGCACGTGTTGCAGCCATGAAATTCTAAGTTAATTATTATTTGCAAAAAAAATAAAGTTTATGAGTTTGAACATCAAATATCTTGTCTTTGTAGTGCATTCAATTGAATATGGGTTGAAAAGGATTTGCAAATCATTGTATTCCGTTTATATTTACATCTAACACAATTTCCCAACTCTTATGGAAATGGGGTTTGTACATACCCTGAAAGAATTTATGATTTCTTGGCCATTCTTCAGAGAATATGAATGATAACACAAAAACCTTTCTTTCACTCATGCTTAATGGTTGTGTGAAGCTATTTATTGGCAAACAACTGTGTTCATTCTTTTTAAATCAAGATGACAAAAGAAAGAACTCAAATGACCCTGATCAAAAGTTTACATACCCCAGTGACTTTTAACTGATAACATGCACAAAAGTTGACACAAACAGGTTTGAATGGCTAATCAAGGTTCCAATCCTCACCTGTGACATGTTTGTTTGTAATTAATGTGTGTGTATAAAAGGTCAGTGAGTTTCTGGGCTTTTGACCGACAATTGCATCTTTCATCCAGTGCTGCACAGATGTTTCTGGATTCTGAGTCATGGGGAAGGCAAAATAATTGTCAAAGGATCTACGAGAAAACGTAATTGAACTGCACAAAACAGGAAAGGGGTATAAAAAGATATCCAAGGAATTGAGAATGCCATTTAGCAGTGTTCAAACGCTGATTAAGAAGTGGAGAATGAGGGATTCAGGTAGACCAGCAAAGATTTCAGCCACAACTGCCAGGAAAATTGTTCGAGACGCAAAGAAAAATCCACAAATAACTTCAGCTGAAATACAGGACTCTATGAAAAACTGTGGTGTGGCTGTTTCAAGATGCACAATAAGGAGGCCCTTTAAGAAAAATGGGCTGCATGGTCGAGTGGCTAAAAAGTTCAATTTTGGTCTCATCACTTCAAATTACTTTGTTCCAGAAGTTTTGAGGCTTGTCTCTGTGCTGTTTGGCGTAATGTAAGCGGGATACTTTGTGACATATGCGCAGAAATGGCTTTCTTCTGGCGACTCGACCATGCAGCCCATTTTTCTTCAAGTGCCTCCTTATTGTTCTAATGGAAGTCAACATTCTTAATCAGCGTTTGAACACTGCTGATTGGCATTCTCAATTCCTTGTATATCTTTTTATACCCCTTTCCTGTTTTATGCAGTTCAATTACCTTTTCTCGCAGATCCTTTGACAATTCTTTTGCCTTCCCCATGACTCAGAATCCAGAAACATCTGTGCAGCACTGGATGAAAGATGCAATGGTCTGTCAGAAGCCCAGAAACTCACTGACCTTTTATACACACACATTAATTACAAACAAACAGGTCAAAGGTGAGGATTGGAACCTTGAGTAGCCATTCAAACCTGTTTGTGTCAACTTTTGTACATGTTATCAGATCAAAGTCACTGGGGTTTGTAAACTTCTGATCAGGGTCATTTGGGTACTTTATTTTGTGATTTTGATTTAAAAAAGAGTAAACACAGTTGTTTGCCAATAAATAGCTTCACACAACCAATAAGCATGAGTGAAAGAAAGGTAAATTCTCCCAGGGTATGTAAACTTATGAGCACAACTGTAAATATATACACATATATATTTATGCTGCCACTAAGAGATATAGTATATTTTTGTCTTAGACATTCTTAATTTGGTTGAAGAAATCTTATTGTTGAACTTTTACGGCTATATTAATTTTACGACGCCCCGGTGTACTACTGTACAGTACAGTGTTGCCGTCTTCACGTTCCATTTCGATTTATTTCTCTTTCGACCGAACCTTGTTAATACAAATCAATTGTTGATCACGTTCACTACCAAAACGTGTAATTGATGCATCATGGTAATAATCCTTATCGCCTTGGGGAATATTTGAGTGTGTGCCAGGACACAAAGCGCTGATTTCTTTATTGCTTGTTACTGGAAACGGAGGCCGGAGTTTCTTCTTCTGTGGTTATCACATGTGGAAGAAAGAGACTAAGGGAGGCAGAAAGAGGTTCCTCCCTATAATTACAAAGATAGCATGGTCCACCCGGAGGAGCCGAGGAGTGTCTCTGGGTGTTGTATGAAGACTGTTCTATCAGCCGGGGGAATGGCATCATTGCTTGTAAATTAATTTGGGCTTCCTGTCACTTGGGTTTTTCTGCGCTCTTATCGCTGGCGGTGTAATATGGGAAGCTGAGAGGCTTGGGGGAGATACTGCTGAGGGCGCTGCGGGCTGAGGGGGGGGGGGCGGAGGTGTGATACTCGAAGGCCGACGCGTATAAAAGAGGAGGAGGTAGATAAGAGGAAAGAGAGAAGCGTGGACGAAACAAGGGATGCAACCTGCTGGATGTCAAGAGCGCATCTCAGGAAGTGGCAAAGTCCGTGATAAGTGAATATGGCCTGGCATCCTATTTAGGCCTACACACACACACACACACACACACACACACACACACACACACACACACATACACACAAGCGATTCATCTCCCTGACTGGCCTCCACACCAGCGGCCTTCACCTATCACCACTATTTGTCTGCGTATTCCAGCCCACGGATAAATCTTCTCTGGAGGGTCCTTATTTAATTCCGCCTCCTATTTCTAAAAGGTCCAACCCGTTCATGATCACATGTGGGCGACACACACGCACACACACACACACCTCTGACCCCGTCTGTTGTGTCTAATTAACCCCTCACACACTGCATTTAGCCTCAATTCCCTAATGGTGATAAATGACTGGAAGCTGTGCTGATGAATTCAGAGGGACACCGACTAAATACTGGGATGGCACCGCCATTTTTTTATTTCATTATATATATATATATATATATATATATATATATATATATATATATATATATATATATATATATATATATATATATATATATATATATATATATATATATATATATATATATATATATATATATATATATATATATACATATATATATATATACATATATATATATATATATATATATATATATACATATATATATATATATATATATATATATATATACATACATACATTACATTACATTATACATACTTTATATACACATAAATACATATATATATATATATATATATATATATATATATATATATATATATATATATATACATATGTATACATATATATAAATATACTGTATATATACATATATACTGTATACATAAATATATACATATACTGTATATATACATATACACACATATATATACATATGTATACATACATACATACATACATACACATACATACATACATACATACATACACATACATACATACATACATACATACATACATATATATATATATATATATATACATACATACATACATACATACATACATACATACATACATACATACATATATATATATATATATATATATATATATATATATATATATATATATATATATATATATATATATATATATATATATATATATATATATATATATATATATATATATATATATAGCTGGGATAGGCTCCAGTAGCCCCGTGACCCCGAGAGGGACAAGTGGCGGATGGATGGGCATATATACACACATATAAACATAAACATATTTTGTTATGCAGTTTTTAATGTAATTATATTAGATTACGTTTTTTTTATATATTGTGCTTCTGAGTTAATGTTACTGACCAATTAGAATGTATTGCTATTTATTGACCCCGAAAGGGACAAGCGGTAGAAAATGGATGGATGGATGGATGGATGGAGTTCATTTAATTTTATTTGTCAGTATAAAAAAAAACTATGTTTATAAAGTTATTCTTTGTTGTATGTCATTTTATATATATCGTTGTTTTTCCTTTCATGTCAATAACGATACAACGTTATGCAGAGGTGTATTAATAACTATTTTACAGACAAATAATACTAATTATTGTCATGGCGAAAAGTGGGGGGCGTGAAATATTTCCTTCTTCCTGGGGGGCGTAAGAGAAAATAATAGAGACGCACTGCTTTAGAAACTTCAGAAAACGTGTACGCACGTGCAACACTTAAAACCTTTTAGCATATCAGTATGTGGAATTGTGGAATGGATTAATGTCATGATCTCACACTACACTTATTATTAGTATTTTGTATAATTTCCTGTCCGGTGCTCTTATTCTTTGTTCCATTTCCTGTTTGCCTTTATTCCTCCGGTCCGAGCGCTGGCTCCCTCAGCTGTCCCTGGTTGCTAATCAGGATGCTACTTATATATCGAATATCAAATCTTGAATAATTTTTGCTTTGCGTTTTGTGCGGTCCTACGCCTGTTTGAACGTTCGCCACTTCCCTGCTGCACGTCTTTGTTTTTGTCATTAAATATGTACACCTCGCCTGCCGCCTCTACCTCCTGGGGTCCAGACCAACAACCCCCGAAGTTAATGTTTTGTTTTTTTTAATCTGCATGTGTCAACGTAGTTCTTTACTTACACTGCAGATGCTATAGTTCAAAATAATGAGATCATAATTAATTACGTCCTCGTGAATAAATGTTTATAAGTTGTGATTCACATAATGAGACGAATAGGTTGATCTCATTTTTCAATAAGGTTCCAAATGTTTATATAATTCTTCTTCTTTACTTTGTAAACACTTTGCACAGTTTCTGTCACTGGATCATATGACTAAATTGTTTATTAGTCCATTCCATAATTTAATTCCACACATTGATATACTAAAGGTTTTATGTGCTGCATGTGCGTACAAATGTTTTAAGTTAAATATTTCCCTAAGTTATATTTATGTATCTTCTTTTGTTGAGAAGAATTGTTGTACATTCTTAGGTAGCAGGTTATAGTTTGCTTTGTGCATAATTTTAGCTGTTTGTAAATGCACCAAATTGCTGAATTTCAATATTTTTGATTCAATAAATAGTTAGAATGTTCTCAATATATACCATTAAGTATTATTCTAACGGATACTTTGTGTCACAGTTATTGAATGAAGTGCACTTTTGTAGTTACGTACCCATATTTCTGCACAATTACTCATATTTGGTCACTTTTATGGTGATTTTTGGTCTCGAATATATTTTGTTTTATTCATTATTGACATATTTCTTGCTGTATATTTTATATGAGTTTTTTAGTTCATTTTGTCATCTCTTATTGCTGCACAACCAATGTGCGATTTGTTTTTCTCCGTCTATTTGTACTTGTGTTTGAATTTCCCTTCTACTGTTACCAAATAGCATTATTTTTGTTGTACTGAAATTCAAAGATAGTCTGTTTTTGTCAAACCATCTCTTTCATTTATTAATTGTCTGTTATTATTTGTATAAGCTTCTGTGTCTTCTCCCCTGAACAAAACGCAGTCGCGTCATCTACAAATAATACTAACTTTAAGTCATTTCTAACTTGATGAACATTAAACAATTTTGGTCCTAGGGTTGATCCCTGAGGCACGCCGCAAGATTTGTATTTGTAAATTTAAATAAATTAATAAATTAAAGTATTGTGATTATTATGTTGTCATGAGAGCTTGTGAACAGGCTATGTGATGTATTGTACTTAAATCAATCAATACGAAACCCTACATCCTGCAAAACAGAAGTGTCAAACGTACGGCCCGTGGGCCGGCGCAGGCCCGCGAACAGGTTAAATCCGGCACCCGGGATGAGTTTGCTAAGTATAAAAATGAGCCAAAATTTTTGAATGAAAGAAACTGCTGTTCTAAATGTGTCCACTAGATGTTGTGATAGCAATTCTTTGTAGATTATGCTACATGTGTAAAAAAAATTAAAATAAACCACATGATGTTAGTACATCAGTCAAGGAAAATGAGTAAACTACATAAATAACATCCTGTAATTTGATTTTGATTTTTTTTTGTATCTTGATAGATTGAAAATTAACACCACCTGATGAACATTGTCACATTATTTATTCAGAAAGTATAAATAACGACAAATAAAGGTAGAAAACTATTAACCGCAACATGTAAGTGTAAAAAAAAAACCAACAACATTATGATTTGTACATTTTCAGAATGTGCTTGTTCTACTTTTAAACAAAGAAAACAATCTGAAGTTGTCTTTATTTTTAAGTTATCGTGCCGTGATTTTACCAGTCCGGCCCACTTGGGAGTGGATTTTTCTCCGTGTGGCCCCCGATCTAAAATGAGTTTGACACCCCTGTTGTAAAACATCTGATTGTTTTGGTGTCACAAACTAAGATCAAGTGCTCAGTTTTGACTCGGAGAAAAAAAAATTAACATTTCAAATTAATAGAGATGTGTTAACTTTATTTTTTTGCTCATTTCAAACTGTCACGTTGAAGACAACCGTTGTGGGAAATCATGGCGGCGCTCAAGGAAAAAAAATCATAAAATAGGCTCGGTCAATTTCAGACACAGCTCTTGTTGATATTTTGCATAAAATCAGGGGAGGGGGATGCAATCAGGAGATTTTGGCTGCAAACAAATCCCCAAATGTGCTCGCTTTCCTTCCCCACAAACGTTGCGATTGTGCTTTACAACATAGTTTTGTTGTAAATAGCGCATTTTTCTACAGCCTTTACTGTAAGGGGAAGCAGTCTGGCGCTTATATATCTTTCCCTTCCCAAGTGCAGACACAAAGGCGGAGAAAGCAGCGTGGAACACGCCGCGTGTATTCAGGTAGCTGGCAGTGGTCCAGCATTGCAAAAACAACAGAGGGGTAATTTATTGCAGCAGACAATAGGACATGCATCATCTATTCAAGCCAATTCTGCCTGGAACCCTGCTAGGGAAATTGGTCCGGGTCCAGGTGTGTGTGGAGGTAAACGGAAACACGGTCAAACAATGGCGACTGTGAATGTCACCCAATTATTTTTTTCTTCTCTTTTTTACACGCCTCTGCTAAACAAAATACAAAAAAGCGTGTTACGTACGGTGGGGGAAGGAGACGGCACAGACAGCAGGGATGTAGTTTAGATCTATGATCTTTTTTTTTTAACATATAATAACAAAACAATGATATAATAAACTAGAGAATGGATTGTGACTGAATCCAAAAGTGTAAGTGGGTGCATCTATGTGTGGTGATTAACTGTTGAGTGTTACCTGTAATGTTGAGCGAGAGGTGGAGGATCAAGCGGGACAAGACAAGCTCGGAGGTCGGTGAGACAGGCAGGAAGTCGAGGCGTAAAAGGTCCGTGTCCAAGCGGGGGGTCGAGATCCAAGCGGCAGTCAGGGAAGCAGAGGGAACAAGGAAAAGACGAGACACACAGCTCGACGCGCGGGAACGGAGGTCTGCTGTTGGAGCGACAAGGAGGACACGAGACAATCAATAAGACGGGGGGAGAAAACACAGAGAGCGGGATTGCATATAGCGTGGAATACGGTTTACTGTACGGGACAGGTAGCTACGTTCTGGCACGGGATAGCAGGTTGTGCAGACTTATGAAGGCGGTCCTCTGCTCAACCGCAGGTGTGCTGATTGCTGGTGATTGATTGCAGCTGCCGGCTGCAGCAGGACTAACACGCCTTCCTACTTCCGTCCGTGATAACAGGAGAGGTAGGCGCCCATGCGAGGACAGAAAAGTGCATTTATGGTTGCGTTAGGAACTTAAAGTTCACTATTTTTTTATTGTTTTGTACTATTTTTTTGTGTAGGAGCTCGACTATGGCAGAAACATTTTGACAACAATTGTATTTCCTGTATTGTCAGTAAAGTGCAGCTGAGCAGCAACCAATGGTCGTATTAAATTCTAAACAACGCAGAGGAAGACACCTCCGGTTAAATAAATATATATATATATATATATATATATATATATATATATATATATATATATATATATATATATATATATATATATATATATATATATATATATATATGTATGTGTGTATGTATATATGTATGTATATATGTATGTAATACGTATATATATATATATATATATATATATATATATATATATATATATATATATATATATATATATATATATATATATATATATATATATATATATATATATATATATATATATATATATATATATATATATGTATACATGTATATGTATACATGTATATGTATACATGTATATGTATACATGTATATATATATATATATATATATATATATATATGTATGTGTGTGTGTGTGTGTGTATGTGTATGTATGGGTGTATGTATATATGTATGTATGTATGTATATATGTGTGTGTGTGTGTATGTGTATGTATGTGTGTATGTATATATGTATGTATGTATGTATATATGTATGTAATACGTATATATATATATATATATTTACATATATATATATATATATATATATGTATACATATATATATGTGTGTGTGTGTGTATGTGTATGTATGTGTGTATGTATATATGTATGTATGTATATACGTATGTAATACGTATATATGTATACATATATATATAAATAAATGCATATATATATATATATATATATATATATATATATATATATATATATATATATATATATATATATATATATATATATATATATATATATATATATATATATATATATATATACATATATATATGTGTGTGTATGTGTATATGTGTGTATGTACATATGTATGTATTTATGTATGTAATACATATATATACATATATATAAATAAATATATATATATATGTATATATATATATAGATATATATATTATATATATATCTATATATATATACATATACATATACATATATATATATATATATATATATATATATATATGTATATGTATATATATTAATGTGTATATATATATTAATGTATATACATATATATGTGTATATTTTTATATATATATATATACTGTATATATGTATACATATATCTTTTTTTTTTTTTTTTAATACAAAACAACTTAATATTACATATTTTAATAATAAAAAAAAATCATAAATATCCTATAGAACGGTCAAGGAGACAGGACTATTGGTTCCAATTTGTTTGCCTACACCGCCATCTAGTGGACAATAACAGACATTCACCTTTCCATTTTCGACGTGTCCTGCTGTTTATTTGCATAGGTCCGGAGCACGTAGAACTACTGCGTGCACGAAACAAGACGCAAATGTGAAGAATGTACTAAAACAGCAATATTATTACTATTATTATTATAATCATTGCAGTGCGCCGCTTGCGAGTTACACTCATGCGTGAACATTGGTTTAGTCACGTAAGACACGGATTGCTCTGCAGTCGAGTGGCGGAGATGTAATCACCTGGACAAGGTTATAAAGTGACACGCAGATTCCATCTTGATTACTGCGGGGACATTTGTTCATTCATTAGCAGCTTAAAGGCAACATTTGTCATCGGCGTGGTCAGAGATTACAACGATAATTGCTTTTCAACGCCAATAAACATGACATTCTATGCATGGCACTAATGGAAGTCAACGTCCTCTTGTTTTGTTTGATATATATCCTCTCAGGTATGTCATAAAAACATCCTAAATGTTTGTGCGTGGATGTGTGTGGCAAGCACCTCTTCCAATTGGCCACATGGGGGTGCTATTATACACAATATTTAACACGATCTACACATGGCCGCAGGGTGGTGCTATATTACACAATATGAAAACATTGTCTATACATGACCACAAAAAATACATATATCCTTGTACAAAAATACTACATACTATTAGTGTTGTCCAATATTTTGGTACCGACACCGGTACCAAAATGTATTTGGATGCTTTTCGGTACTTTTTGATGCTTTTCTAAATAAAGGGGACCACAAAAAATTGCATTATTGGCTTTATTTTAACAAAACATCTTAGGGTACCTTAAACATATGTTTATTATTGCAAGGTTGTCCTTAAATAAAATAGTGAACATACAAGACAACTTGTCTTTTGGTACTAAGTAAACAAACAAAGGCTCCTAATTTAAGGACAAGTGGTAGAAAATGTAATCTACTTGTTCATTTACTATTAATTTCTGCTTAATTTATCTTTTAACATGTTCTATCTACACTTCTGTTAAAATGTAATAATCACTTATTCTTCTGTTGTTTGATACTTTACATTAGTTTTGGATGATACCACAAATGTAGGTATCAATCCGATACCAAGTCGTTACAGGATCATACATTGGTCATATTCAAAGTCCTCATGTGTCCAGGGACATATTTCCTGAGTTTATAAACATAAAATACATTTTTTTAAAAGGAAAGATGTTGTGATGCCCAAAAATATTGATGTAATCATAGTAGTATCGACTAGATACTCTTCTGTACTTGGTATCATTAAAGTGGATGTCAGGTGTAGATCCACCCATGGCATTTGTTTACATTGTGACGCCGGTGAGCTACGGTGTGTAGTGAAGCATGTTTAGCTATTCTTCGTCCTGCAGGGATGATACTTGTAAGAAACTTACTTTATTTGTCGCCATGGAGACCAGGATTAGTGATTTAGAAGTAGCTAAAACACTGCCGACTGCGGCTGGACTTTAGCCGCTAGCTAGCTAGCCATGTCTTAAATCACCTCTTCTTGAGGGCGTTTCAGTGTTATAACTTCACCTTTATCTTTAGTTTTTAAGCCAAAATGCGTCTGTTCTCCCTTTTCTGTCTACACACTCTGTTCGTAAGTACTCTGTGATTGTGCGCTGCCGAACATGCTCCTCTGCTTGTAAACTAGCAATGACACGACGTGACTATGACACGGGAGTGGGGGGGGTCAGGGACCTGCATCTTTTTAGAGGCGGTATAGTACCGAATATGATTTATTAGTATCGCGGTACTATACTAATACCGGTATACCATATATCCCTACTTACTATTTTTAAAAAAGTGTATACCTGGCCACAAGGTGGTGCTGTATTAAATACTATTAAAAAATCATCTAAACCTGACCACAAGGTGGTGTTATAAACGTAATATATACCTAGCGACAAAATAGAGCTATGTTATACACTATAAAAAAATAATATATGCCTGGCCTCATGGTGGTGCTATAGTACACGTCATAGAAAATAATATATGCCTGGCCACATAACGCCGCTAGTATTCATACTATAAAAAAGATCAACCTGGCCAAAGACGGTGCAACACACTACAGTTAAAGAATTTCCGCCAAATTGGAAATATTTTCATAGCTGCAGCATAAAAACCCGTTTACGACCTTGTAGATATTTGTTTCACATTATGAGATCACTATCCTACTGGGGCAGAGCCTTCAGTCGCTCTGGAACAATCTACCACCTGACCTCCGTAACTGCGACTCTCTGCCCACTTTCAAATCTAAACTCAAAACACACCTGTTCCGGTCTGCCTACTCCTACTCCATCTCACTCACCAAATACCCTTGCCCTATTTTTATTCTACTGTGTTGTTTATTTACATGCCTTGGTTTTATTGTGTTTTATACCGTTGAAAAGCCACCTTAAGTTTCCTGAAAGGCGCTATGAAATTAAATTCATTATTATTATTATTATTATTATTATTATCCTGGTGATTTATATTGTTTGGGCTGATTGTAAAAAAAAAACAGATTGTAGTCTAAAGGGTCACAGATGGTGCACAAAAGTGTAATCCTCTTTTAACTTCTTCTTGTCACACCCCCTGTTCTCCTCCCTCCTGAAGAAACATTTATTTTTTAGATCAAATCAATCCAAAATAACAAGTGAGTAATGTTGGCTTTTCACAGTAAAAGGCTTTGATGGGGAAATTATTAATCAAAACATAACTTCCAAATATTTGGTCTCTTACTTTGACAGCTACTCGCGTCTTAATTTGAAGGGCTTTATTGCTCCACTTCCGGTTTTACGGTTTGTCCGCTTGACGTATCTCAGGTGCGCCTTTTTGCTGCGAGAGAACGTGCGACGATCCAATTCCAACCCTTGGTTTTTCTCCGTTGACGATGCAACGCATTGCTGACCATAGAAGTTAGGACATCTCCGTATCGGTAAGACCAACCTTTTTTTCTTCTTCTGTTCTTAAACTACGGTAGTTACTAACACTCCTTATAGGGATTTGTGCTGACACAGCTAGAGGGGGTGCGGAGACGCATGCCGAGCTCCAATAATCCTATCTGCTTTGTTCTTGACCCCAGGGCCAGAGAGTCTGGGCAAAAAACAAGGAATCATTGAGCACTAAAGGAAACGTGTTCAAAGGAAGTCGTTCATAGTTCAACCAGTTTGTGTGAGAAGTGTGAAATACTTGACATGATATAATGTCGTTTTAGGGCAACCTGATACTTGAACAATCCGACTTCAAAACGTTCAAGTGTGGACAGGGACGAAGTTTTTATTCACAAACTCAAACTTGCTAGCGAGAGTTGCATTTCAGAGCCTAACTTTGAACTTTAAACATCCAGAAATATGATACAAAATAATTAGTCTGTGACTTTCAGTGTTAATAATAAAGATTTAGGCAAATGCGATTGCTCGATGCTAATTAACATTGAAAATCCCATATACACGCTTAGCGTTAGTGATTTTTACATGGCGATTTCGAACACTTCCAAGCAGAGAGGTTCCCGTAAAAGCCAACGGCACGTGAGGTCACGCCCGGTTGCCGACGTTGCACTATGGCACTTGGCGATCACCCCAGCAGCACTGAGAGCGGACTCTGCCAAACTTCCTCTAGATAATGTTGACATTTTCAATGGCAACAAAGTAACTGACTCAAAAAAAAATACTCCAACGTAAATAAAGTAAGGCTGTACTTTTCCAAAAATACGCTAGCTTGACCTTTACCCAAATCAGTGGCCTTGTGGTTAGAGTGTCCGCCCTGAGATCGGTAGGTCGTGAGTTTATACCCCGGCTGAGTCATACCAAAGACTAAAAAAATGGGACCCATTACCTCCCTGCTTGGCACCCAGCATCAAGGGTTGGAATTGGGGGTTAAATCACCAAAATGATTCCCGAGCGCGGCCACCGCTGCTGCTCACTGTTCCCCTCACCTCCCAGGGGGTGGAACAAGGGGATGGGTCAAATGTAGAGGGTAATTTCACCACACCTAGTGTGTGTGTGACTATCAGTGGTACTTTAACTTTAACCTGATGCTAATATACATTGGCTTTGCTATCGACATTAGCGATTTTACATGGCGATTTCAACACTTCTAAATTCAACAATAAAAACTACAACTAAGATGCACGTTACTATTAAAGAGTATATATGTATGTAAATATGTATGTATGTATGTATATATACAGGTGTATGTATGTATGTATATATATGTATATATATACATATGTATATATGTATGTGTATATATGTATATATATATATATATATGTATATATATATATATATATATATATATATATATATATATATATATATATATATATATATAATTATTATATATATTTTTTTCTTCTAAAAACTAAAGATAAAGGTGAAGTTATAACACTGAAACGCCCTCAGGAAGAGGTGCTTTAAGACATGGCTAGCTAGCTAGCAACTAACATCCATCCGCAGTTGGCAGTGTTTTAGCTACTTCTAAATCACTAATCCTCGCCTCCATGGCGACAAATATGGTACGTTTCTTACAAGTATCATCCCTGCAGGACGAGGAATAGCTAAACATGTTTCACTACACACCGTAGGAGGATACAATAGCTAACTGGCGTCACCGCTAACAAAAGCTAGCGCGCATGAATGTAGACAAATGCCATTGGTGGATCTACACCTGACATCCACTGTAATGATACCAAGTACCATAGCGTATCTTATATTTATATATATATTTATTATCTTCACCAAATCTTTTTTCCTTTTTTTAAAATTCATATTATGTTTATAAACTCAGGAAATATGTCCCTGGACACATGAGGACTTTGAATATGACCAATGTATGATCCTGTAACTACTTGGTATCGTATCGATACCTAAATTTGTGGTATCATTCAAAATGTATGTAAAGTATCAAACAACAGAATAATAAGTGATTATTACATTTTAACAGAAGTGTAGATAGAACATGTTGAAACAGAAAATAAGCAGATATTAACAGTAAATGAACAAGTGGATTAATAATCAATTTTTACTGTTTGTCCCTCATAATTAAGACAAAATATTAGAATGATAAATGACACCATATGTTACTGCATATGTCAGCAGACTAATTAGGAGCCTTTGTTTGTTTACTTACTACTAAAAGACAAGTTGTCTCGTATGTTCACTATTTTATTTAAGGACAAACTTGCAATAATAAACATATGTTTAATGTACCCTAAGATTTTTTGTTAAAATAAAGCCAATAAAGAATTTTTTTGTGGTTCCCTTTATTTAGAAAAGTATCGAAATACATTTTGGTACCGGTACCGGTGCCAAACTATTGGTATCGGAACAACCCTTCACTACACCCAACTGTTGAAAATAGGACATCCTGTCAGGTGTCAAGCACATGAGAGCGTCATTTGTCTCCGCACTATCTTGTCCTCACCATGGCAACCCCCTCCCTCCCTCCCTCCGCACGCAGCTTCTTAAGCAGGCTTTTCTTTCTATCCTTAGCCTCCCTCTTCTCGTCTCCTCCTTCACCCCCGTCTCCCCCCTTCCTCCATGTTACCGATTAGCGACTGCCATTTTAATCTGGGAGCCGAAGAAGCAGCGGCGCTCGCGACTCAAGAGTGCAGCGGTAGCTTGAGTACTTGGCGGAAAAAAGAAAAAAAAAACTTGCTGGGAAGCCTTTTGGACCGATCAACGGCTCTTTCCTGGGGGGGAAAAAAAAATCCCATTTGGACCATGTTTCCTAAAACTGTGAGTGTTGTTGTTGTACATGTGTGAAGTAATCGTTGCAATGTCATTAAGGATGAATTGAGCATCAATGCAATGGATGATATTTGTGCAAAAAACATTCAAATAATTGTAATTCTTAGACTAAGGTAAATACTCTCACTTTGCATTAAACTTTTTTCGCCATGTTCTACCTAAGAAACAATTTTTCTCTCCGACTACCACCAATATTGAAATACAGTAGCGCAGTAGGCCCAAGTAGAACATTAAAAACAAGGCAGAGGTTTTATTTAACAGGTATATTTCATACCTCTGTAACATTACACACCGTTTGAACAGTAACACTGTGTTTGGATATAGGAATTTTTTTTTTTTTTGTGTACTACAGTTTGAGAATCACTGCTTAACGTCGTAAGTCTTACTGTACATTCGTTTTAACCACCTCCTATTTCACCTTGCCCTGCCAAACGAAGACGTTTGTTTGCGTTTTACCGCCGGAGAAAGCAGCGATGTGAGTGGTGTGCAATTTAGAGAGAGGTGTAAGGTGGTTAGCAAGGATTAGGATGCCGAGCGTCACGTTGAGACAAGTCGCTTATGTCACCCGCGGACCTTGAAAGCATGTTAAGAGCTCCGACTGATCGTTGATGCGGCGATGTAGACGTGCGGACTGATACTGAAATATCGATGCCGACGATACCAATATCGATTCTCAAAACAAAATATTCAACTTTGTATCATTGACGCAATGTAAAAAAGTAACTGTCAATATTGAATGCTTCTGTTCAGTATTTTCAGTATTGTGACTTACTTGTACTTCTAATAGTTCTTATTAGTTCACATATTTTGATGCTTTTATTATGTTAGTTATTTCCTTTTGTTATGGTTTGAAACATTATTTCCGTGTACTTTGTATGATTCTGTCTGTTTTTTCTGTTGTGTTAGCTCGGGGGTCAGCAACCCGCGGCTCTCGAGATGCATGCGGCTCTTTGGTGCCGCCCTAGCGGCTCCCTGGAGCATTTTAAAAAAAGGAATGAAAATGGAAAAAGATGGGGGGGAAATAATTGTTTTGTTGTAGTATGTTTTTTGTTTTTTTTAGGACAAACACAACACAAACCTTCCCAATTGTTAGAAAGCCCACTGTTTAATATGTTTGTGTGTATGCTTCACTGATGAGAGTTTTTGGTGATCATCGTCTTGTCCTACTAATTTTGGCGGTTCTTGAACTCACCATAGTTGTGTGGACTGTGACGTTTGTTTACATGTAAAATCTTCCACTGCTTTGTCTCATTTTGTCCACCAAAAGTTTTATGCTGTGCGTGAATGCACAAAGGTGCGCTGTGTTGATGTTATTGACTTGTTGGAGTGCTAATCAGGCATATTTGGTCAATCAATGCTATCATGCTATTTAGGCTCGCTGTATGTACATATTGCATCGCTATGCCTCATTTGTAGGTATATTTGAGCCCATTTAATATCCTTTACTTTTATCCTCTTTGTATATAATTTAGTTTTGCATGTCTCATGACACATTTCAGATAGTTGTTTGTGTGCCGTGTTGTTCCCGACCACAGCCACGGACAAAGATTGTAATAAATCCATTAAGAGAAGACAGCCTGCCGTTGCCTTTAACTTGGACACAAACATCTATACCTTTGGCATTAAAAGCCAGTAATTTCCAGGAGTTATCTCACCTTCGGAGTAGCCTCTGATTTACTAATGTTTTCTAATGTTGTAAAAATGTGTAGAATGAATATTACATTTCAACATTTCTGTCAATGAAGATTTGCTTCAGCCTGCAACACATAGTCATTTTGATAGTAGGATTGTAGCGGTAAAGTCCTAAACTCTTACTGTTACTGGTTGCCGAATATAAATGAAGCTAGTTTAGACGTGTGTAGCCGGCTAATAATCGATGTCCAGAATTATGTCCATGTTTAACAAAAATGTTTATTATCATACAGTCACATAAATAAAACTCACTTTGTAACAAAATGGAAAATACACAGGAGCAAACAAATACTAGCCTGGCACAGTCAAAAACTGTTGCGCCGCCACTCAGCAACACCTGAGCAAGATCCTAGCCCCTCCCCAAGTAGACTGGCACTTGGCCTTGAGCCAACCCCTTAGTGATATCATAAACTTGACAGACAGAAAGAGTATATGGCTCTCACAAGGCTAACATAGCTCATATAGACACTTACGTCATGTGTTGCCTTCATTATAACACTTATATAAGACTTTTAAAGTACTTTTGATAGTAGGCTAATATAGCTAATATAGACACTTACATCCTGTGTTGTCTTCATTATAAAACTTATATAAGACTTTTAAAGTAATTTTGATAGTAGGCTAGTATAGCTAATATAGACACTTACATCATGTGCTGTCTTCATTATAACACTTATATACGGCTTTTCATTTTTTGTGGCTCCAGACAGATTATTTTTTTGTATTTTTTGGTCCAATTTGTCTCTTTCAACGTTTTGGGTTGCCGACCCCTGTATTAGCTTCATGCCACCTCAATATACTTCAGAGTTTGAAAGAAATAATTATATGTAATAAATACATCAATAATAAATATTATATAATAAATATTAACAATAAACAAACAACTGCATTCATTCCGCGATGTTGTTATTTGAAATACACAACTTTTTAAATTTTACCGGACATATTATGTACATTTTCACAAAGTATTGTTATCGGATCGGTATAGTGATTAAAGCCTGAATTTTACTCGGTATCTGATCGGAAAGAAAATCAGTGCTATCGCACACCACTAGATGCACCAAAAAAAAGCTTCAAGCACACCTGTGAAGTGAAAACCATTTCAGGTGACTACCTCTTGAAGCTCATCGAGAGAATGCCAAGAGTGTGCAAAACAGTAATCCGAGCAAAGGGTGGCTTTTTTGAAGAAACTAAAATATAAAAGATGTTTTCAGTTATTTCCCCTTTTTTTGTTAAGTACATAACGGAGGTGCTGCGAACCGATCCAGTGAGAGCTGAAGATCCTGGCCAGATGAAGCCATCAGGACCACATCATCTGCAAAAAGCAGAGACCTGATCCTTCAGCCACCAAACCGGATCCCCTCAACGCCTTGACTGCGCCTAGAAATTCTGTCCATAAAAGTTATGAACAGAATCGGTGACAAAGGGCAGGCTTGGCGGAGTCCAACCCTCACTGGAAATGTGTCCGACTTACTGCCGGCAATGCGGACCAAGCTCTCACACTGATCGTACAGGGAGTGGACCGCCACAATCAGACAGTCCGATACCCCATACTCTCTGAGCACTCCTCACAGGACTTCCCGGGGTGCACGGTCGAATGCCTTCTCCAAGTCCACAAAGCACATGTAGACTTATTGGGCAAACTCCCATGCACTCTCAAGGACCCTGCCGAGAGTATAGAGCTGGTCCACAGTTCCACGACCAGGACGAAAACCACACTGTTCCTCCTGAGTCCGAGGTTCGACTATCCGGCATAGCCTCCTCTCCAGTACACCTGAATAGACCTTACCGGGAAGGCTGAGGAGTGTGATCCCACGATAGTTGGAACACACCATCCGGTTCCCCTTCTTAAGGTGAGGAACCACCACCCCGGTCTGCCAATCCAGAGGTACCGCCCCCGATGTCCACGCGATGCTGAAGAGTCTTGTCAACCAAGACAGCCCCACAGCATCCAGAGCCTTTAGGAACTCCGGGCGGATCTCATCCACCCCCGGGGCCTTGCCCCCAAGAAGCTTTTTAACTACCTCAGCAACCTCATCCCCAGAAATAGGAGAGCCCACCACAGATTCCCCAGACACTGCTTCCTCATAGGAAGACGTGTTGGTGGGATTGATTCCCTCCATCGATCCACGACATCCGCAGTCAAGGTCAGCAGAACACCATCCCCACCATACACAGTGTTGACAGTGCACTGCTTCCCCTTCCTGAGGCGGCGGATGGTGGTCCAGAATCGCTTCGAAGCCGTCCGGAAGTCGTTTTCCATGGCTTCCCCGAATTCCTCCCATGTCCGAGTTTTTGCCTCCACGACCGCTGAAGCCGCACACTGCTTGGCCTGTCGGTACCTGTCAGCTGCCTCCGGAGTCCTATGAGCCAAAAGAACCCGATAGGACTCTTTCTTCAGCTTGACGGCATCCCTCATCGCTGGTGTCCACCAACGGGTTCTACAATTACCGCCACGACAGGCACCAACTACCTTGCGGCCACAGCTCCAATCAGCCGCCTCCACAAGAGGTGCAGAACATGGTACACTCGGACTCAATGTCCAACACCTCCCTCGTGACATGTTCAAAGTTCTTCCGGAGGTGGGAATTGAAACTCTCTCTGACAGGAGACTCTGCTAGACGTTCCCAGCAGACCCTCACAATGGGTTTGGGCATGCCATGTCTGTCCGGCATCCTCCTCCACCATCGCAGGCAACTTACCACCAGGTGGTGATCGGTAGAAAGCTCCGCCCCTCTCTTCACCCGAGTGTCCAAAACATGAGGCCGCAAATCCGATGACACAACTACAAAGTCGATCATGGAACTGCGGCCTAGGGTGTCCTGGTGCCAAGTGCACATATGGACACCCTTATGTTTGAACATGGTGTTTGTTATGGACAATCTGTGACGAGCACAAAAGTGCAATAACAAAACACCACTTGGGTTCAGATCCGGGAGGCCATTCTTCCCATTTACGCCTCTCCAGGTTTCACTGTCGTTGCCAACATGAGCATTGAAGTCCCCCAGTAGGACAAGGGAATCACCCGGGGGAGCACTTTCCAGTACTCCCTCGAGTGTATCCAAAAAGGGTGGGTACTCTGAACTGCTGTTTGGTGCGTAAGCACAAACAACAGTCAGGACCCGTCCCCCCACCCGAAGGCGGAGGGAAGCTACCCTCTCGTCCACTGGGTTGAACTCCAACGTGCAGGCATTGAGCCGGGGGGCAACAAGAATTGCTACCCTCGCCCGTCGCTTCTCACTGCCGGCAACGCCAGAGTGGAAGAGAGTCCAGCTCCTCTCGAGAGAACTGGTTCCAGAGCCCTTGCTGTGCGTCAAAGTGAGTCCAACTATATCCAGCGGGAATTTCTCCAAAAACTTAGACCTTTAAAAAACGTGTTTGTCGTCTTATATCATGCAGACTTAAAAGTAGACACTACATGGCAGTAAATGTTGATTGGTGAATAGAAAAGTTTGTATAGTGAAGCAAATGTCTCCATAAGAAACAATGTCAATATGAATAATGGCTTCTTGCTTCGACAAAAGTCCATATTTTAGTGAAGTTTTGTACATTTTGAACACGATATAAAAAGTTTTACAGTACTATATATCAAACAAACATAACAAAGGAGAGATAGATACACTTTTTACTGATTAACAAACAAAACAACAAGCTGAACTGTCCTGTATACTCTGCTCTGCCAACACACACACAGAAGTCCCATTGGTGCCCTCACAAACGATTCGAAATACAAAAAATCCTTAATTTAAACAACAATATCGCTACAATAATAAATAATTCGAAAAGTCAAATCCACCCACATTACACTGGCACAAGAGGAGCTGACTAGAAAGAAGGAGAAGGTAGGGATCGGGCGGATGGGCCGTGTGTGTGTGTGTGTGTGTGTGTGTGTGTGTGTGTGTGTGTGTGTGTGTGTGTGTGTGTGTGTGTGTGTGTGTGTGTGTGTGTGTGTGTGTGTGTGTGTGTGTGTGTGTGTGTGTGTGTGTGTGTGTGTGTGTGTGTGTGTGTGTGTGTGTGTGTGTGTGTGTGTGGCTTGAAAGAGGCACTGCTGAATGAGAGGTTGCTCTTCTCCTCCGCCGTAAAAAAAAAAAAGGCTGCTTTGGCATCTTTTTTCCAGAAAATAAAAAATTGCTAGCCTGCTTTGTCAATTCTTCCATACTTGCGAGCGCCATTAATGCACTCCTCGCAATTACTCTTCTGAAATTAACTTTAGAATGAATTAATTTTTCTTTCTGCGCTGGTCTGTTGTCTTTTCGGTACTCATGTTGAGTTAGGAAAAAATGGACACAACTTGTCAGAAGGCGAAAAAAAACAGTGAAAAGGCCCACGCGCTGAGAAGTGACGAGTACTGGGTACTGCACAGCGCCCTGATTTTTCCCTGCAGGCGTGACACAAAATGAATGCCTGAACAAAGCGCGCGTACACAGAGACACTGTTCGCATATTTGGTCTGATCTTAAAGTTACTAAATCAAAAAGTTTGCAAATAGAGAAGTTGGGAAATGGAGGTTCCACTGTACTGTTATCAGCGCTCGTTGTCAAATGACCGTAGTGTTTGAATTTGTTATAACTAATCATTGTAATTTCGCCAAGAAGTTGCAGACATTCTCCGTGTATGTTTTACGCGTGTTTGTCCATCTTAAACATTCATTCATGTTCCAACACATTTACCCCCACACAGTAAGAGCATTTGTGAACTGCTGAACTCCAACTGGAGCCCAAATTTTGGTTGGTAAATGAGAGACGATGAGAGATTACCACACCTCAACATCTCTAACATGTAAATGCTGCCTCGTTGCGAACCAAAATTTGTTTTTAATTGCCTTACGCTGGATTAGGGTTGTACAGTATATCGGTACTAGTATAGTATCGCGGTACTAATTAATCAAAAATGGTACTATACTCTGTTTGAAAAGTACCGGTTCGCCATATCTTTTTTTTAAGGGCATGGCGGCGCGTCGTCGTGACATTGCTGGTTTTACGAGCAGAGGAGCATGTTCGGCAGCGCACAATCACAGAGTACTTACAAGCAGACACAGTGTGTAGACAGACAAGGGAGAACGGACGCATTTTGGCCTAAAAACTGACGATAAAAGTGAAGTTATAACACTGAAACGCCCTCAGGAAGAGGTGCTTTAAGACATGACTAGCCAGCTAGAGGCTAAAGTCCAGCCCCAGTCGGGCAGTGTTTTAGCTACTTCCAAATCACTAATCCTCGCCTCCATGGCAACAAATAAAGTATGTTTCTTACAAGTATCATCCCTGCAGGGCGAGGAATAGCTAAACATGCTTCACTACACACCGTAGCTCACCGGCGTCAAATGTAAACAAACGCCATTGGTTGATCTACACCTAACATCCACTGTAATGATATCAAGTACAATAGCGTATCTAGTCGATGCTACTATGATTACATCAATATGTTTTATCGTCACAAAATATTTTTTCCTTTTTTAAAATTAATTTTATGTGAATAAACTGAGGAAATATGTCCCTGGACACATGAGGACTTTGTATATGACCAATGTATGATCCTGTAACTACTTGGTATCGTATCGATACCTAAATTTGTGGTATCATCCAAAACGAATGTAAAGTATCAAACAACAGAAGAATAAGTGATTATTACATTTTAACAGAAGTGTAGATAGAACATGTTGAAACAGAAAATAAGCAGATATTAACAGTAAATGAACAAGTGGATTAATGATCCATTCTTACAGTTTGTCCCTCATAATTTTGACAAAATAATAGAATGATAAATTACACAATATGTTACTGCATACGTCAGCAGACTAATGAGGAGCCTTTGTTTGTTTACTTACTACTAAAAGACAAGTTGTCTTGTATGTTCACTATTTTATTTAAGGACAAACTTGCAATAAGAAACATATGTTAAATGTACACTAAGATTTTTTGTTCAAATAAAGCCAATAATGCAATTTTTTGTGGTCCCCTTTATTTAGAAACATATAGAAAAGTATCGAAATACACTTTGGTACCAGTACCAGTACCAAAATATTGGTATCGAGACAAGCCTACCCTGGATAAATAAAAGTGAAATGCATGTAAACTAGAAAGTGAGGCTGACAGTGAGTTCCTGGATGTTCATACATTACCCAGAGGGCTCTGCGCCGTAGAAAGGAACCACAAGTAGGTCTGAGCTACAATTGCGCCGTTTAAGCCTGTGTTTTTGAAAACTGTGACTCCTTACAGTGGTACGCTAAAGGATCACTTGATTAAAGTACAGTGTTGTATTTTTCCGATATTCAATCACAGTGTTACTGTTCAAACCGTGTGCAAAGTTACAGTGGCCGAAAATTTGAAATATTCTTGTTAAATAAAACCTGCTCCTGGTTTTTAATGAATACTTGGGCCTACTGCGCTTTATTGTTAGTATTTTTTTAGATTGTACTTGGTGAAAAAAGTTGAAGCAATAGAGGTGAAACACAAAAAATTATAGAACACTGTGCAGCAATTGAACTTCAAATGTGAAACTAATATGTGATATAAACTCAGTGAGATATGTCAAGACTTTATTTGTTATCATTTTGATGGTCATGGCTTAAACTTTTTTCTGGCATCTCAGCTGCCAGTTTTTCTTCCGCAAAATCAAATGTACCGTCTTTCAATTTACAGTAATACACCATTAAAAACAGCACCCGTAGATTTTACAGTCAAGAACTGGCAGCTCAGTCAACAGAATTTTAATGCAAAAAAACAGTAGTAGTTTTTTTTCAATTTACAGTAATATGCTGTAAAGAACAACATAAAATGTATTGTCATTTTTATTAATTTGATGGGTAGTCTCGTGTAAAGTTAAGTGTTTTTATTTAGACAAAAACATGTTTGGAAAGTATGATAATATACTGTAATACTAGATGAGGCAATTCCTGAAGTAATTGCGTGTGAATGCTCCAATGCTGACGTTGAACTGAAATCCTAGAATTTTTCTTCAAGTGTTGAAGTAGAGCACACAATTTCCAAAATATTTTGAAGTTGGAACAGTTTGAATCAGATGAAAAATGTGGAAGTTGTGGAACTTTCAAGAATGTCCCATTGATTTCAATGAAAATTTCCAAACAATTTGGGACTTTCGGGAAAAGCGGGAATTTTTTTGAAAATGGTAAAAAATTTGAATGGTCTGAATGAGTTGAAATGGTCTGTGTTTAAAATTTTCATGTTGAAGTAGTAACATGTTGAATTGAGAAATGGAATTACGGAATTCCTGGAATTTTGGGGAAAACTGGGAATTGTTTCAGTTCAAAAAACAACTTTGTTTTTTGGTCTGTTTAAAAGGAATGTTTTGACGGTGGAATGGTTGAAGTGGGTTGAAAAATGTGGAAGGAGTAGTCGCCAGAAAAAAAGGGTTGGAATAGGGCTTTGGAAAACCAGGAATTCTGGAAAATCTTGGAATTTTTTTTTGCTTGGAAAAAAAGGTAGTTTGAATTTCCAGAATGGTGAAATGTGTTGAAGGTGGAATGATTGGAATAAGTTGGAATATGTGGAAATGGTGGAATTTTGAAAAATGGCCAATTCATTTTGAATGGGAAAAATGTCCCGGAAAACCTGGAATTCTGGGAAATCTGGGAATTTTTGGAATTTGTCAAGGGAAAGCCCGCGATTCCCAAAGAGGCTGAACAGTTTGAAGTTGGAACGGTTTGAATCAGGTGAAAAATGTGGAAGGTAGAGCGTGCCAAAATCTGAAGAACAAGAAGAATAAATAGATGAATTTTGGTGTAGAAAACTTTGGAGCATTCACACAATAATATTTGTTGCAATATTGGATACTATTAAAGTTGAAGGATTTAGGTATGCAATTTCAAACAGTACATATATTTTTTCTGTCAAAATGAAAAAATAACTAATAACTACATTTCATTTAGTGAGATTATATGAAGTACTTTATTGACACATATCATTTCCAGGTGTTTGCGGGCCAGATAAAATTATGTGGCGGGCCAGATCTGGCCCCCGGGCCTTGAGTTTGACACCTGTGCTATAGAGGATTTTTTCCTTGCCTCCGTCGCCAAGTGCTTGCTCATATGGGCTTCAGTCGGTTGTCTTTATTGTAGATCTCCACCTGCTTCATGTCTAAAAAGCTAACTCCAGTTGCAAGTTGGCGCTTCATAAATCTGGATGTGCCAAAGTGATGGTTGTTATTGACTATGGAGTGATTCAGTGTTGAAAATGAGGAACAGCACCAGTCATGGTCTTGCGACACGTGACACCCTTACAGGATGAGTCAGGAAGTCTTGTTAGTCCATGTCCTGACCTGAATCCTCCTCAGTCAAACATCCAGATTAGTGACGAGGTTATCCTCAAAGGGAAATGTGACTAAACACAACAATAACTCTCGAGCACAGGTGTCAGACTCAAGGTCTGGACCGCCACATCATTTTATGTGGCCTGGAAATAATATGTGTCAATAAAATACTTCATCTTTTCTGACTAAATGTATTTGTTCTTTCCATTTTGACAGAAAAAAAATACCAGCACTGCATGAAATTGCATAAATTTTAAACTTTGATATTATCCAATATTGCAGCAAATATATTTTCCTAAATCATAAATATCTGAGCAAATTATCCATCAAATTGCACACGGTGAAAATAACAGATTTTACGATAACAGTGGTTTTTACAGCATGTAATTAAATTTAACGCAAAATTCTGTTGACTGAGCTTCCAATTTTTTACTGTAAGTTAAAAAGTTAAAGTACCAATGATTGTCAGACACACACTAGGTGTGGTGAAATTAGCCTTTGCATTTGACCCATCCCTTTGTTCACCCCCTGGGAGGTGAGGGGAGCAGTGAGCAGCAGCGATGGCTGCGCCCGGGAATAATTTTGGTGATTTAACCCCCAATTCTAATAATTAGTAATAGGTCCCATTTTTATAGTCTTTGATAAATCCACGGTTGTTGTTTATACGGTGTGTTACTGTAAATGGAAAAATGTTACCACTTTGTTTACGATTAAAAAAACGGCAAGTTCAATTGCCAGATTTAAAAAAACCAAAAAAACAGTGGTACTGTTTTTTTTCATTTACAGTAATATGTTGTAAAAACCACCTTACATTTTACAGTAAAATTCTTGCAAGTAAACGACTAGGTTTTTTTCCGTTAAAAAAACAGTGGTAATGTTTTTTTTATTTACCATAATAAGATGTCAAAAAAAACAACGCATATTTTATAGGGGTGTCAAAAAATGTTTATTTTCGAATGAATCGCGATTCTTGTGTGTAACGATTCTCAATTGATTCAAATAAATCTTTTTTTTTTTTTTTTTTTTTTATCTAGCCACTTTATTAAAGGTTTGGGTAGAATTTTATCAAACAAAACCAGTTTTCTTTTAAATAATATAGCAATGTATCAGAGCTGTTTATATATTTTATGGAGGAATGTAGTTAATAAAAGAACTGGAACCTGATGTTATTTAAATTTCTGAATCGAATCATTACCCCTAACAATCGAATCGACTCGTGTGGTGCCCAAAGACTCACAGCTGTAATATTTTGCAGGAAAATTGGGGTGACTGAGTCGCCAGTTTTTTTTTTACAATTAAAGCTACATTTTTTTTTTTTGTTAACAGTGTAGGTAAAAAAAAATATACAGTACAGGCCAAAAGTTTGGACACATCTTCTCATTCAATGCGTTTTCTTTATTTTCAAGACTATTTACATTGTAGATTGTCACTGAAGGCATCACAACTATGAATGAACACATGTGGAGTTATGTACTTAACAAAAAAAGGTGAAATAACTGAACTACAATACAAAACATGTTTTCAGTTATTTCACCTGTTTTTGTTAAGTACATAACTCCACATGTGTTCATTCATAGTTTTGATGCCTTCAGTGACAATCTACAGCAGGGGTGGGCAATTAATTTTTACCGGGGGCCGCATGAGCAACCCGAGCACTGCTGGAGGGCCACATCGACAATATTTCAATTAAATTTTGCTCAATATTATTTTTGATATATACCGTAAGATAAATAATAATAATAATAATAATAATAATAATAATTAATAATAATAGTAATACTTCAACATAGTGTGTGTAACAGCATTCCATGACTAATATAAATAAATTAACATTAAAAATAAATGACAGTAAAATAAGCACACGTATGACTGAGGAGTCATAGTGTAACTTTGTGTAGTGTTTGAGTTGTCCGACTTTTTGTGTGGCCATAAACGCACCAGTGGTTTAGTGCTATGCGTGTTGGTGACAGATGACAAGTTGGTTTTGGCCTGGTTTGTACGGAAGAAAATGACTAGTTTTTCGAGATAGAAGTGTTTTACTTATGTTTTTGGTGTGGTTCTGGCCGAATATAAACAGTTTTGCTCAATAAAGTGATCTATATATATTTCCTGGCCCCGAAGCATCTCGATAGACGTTACAATAATTGAACGGTGTTCAATTGAACGGTGTTGACGAACACCGTTAGGGCCGCTTGTTGTCACTGTCACTCAAAGTTACATAGAATAAATATGTTTATTTTGTTTAGAATTCAGATGGGATTTGATTTGGTGCGCGGCATATATTTGCTGCGCGCAGCAGACGCTAGCAGTGCGCAATTGCGCAGGCACGCACCTTAGAGGGAACGTTGCATGGCAGTCCATGTCTTGTTGGAAACACGCCATTCTTCATCAACTTTTCTCTTTTTAGCGTCTCGGGTGTAAACCGTGC
>NC_084731.1:79497363-79522363 GCF_033978785.1 Entelurus aequoreus | reverse complement strand
CAGACAGAGAAAAACAAGCATGAAAACAAGAACAATAGAGGAAGCGGAGCAGCCTCTGCAGCCACCTCTTGTCTCTGTGGAGCTACCATAACTCAGACACCAACTGGACCAGATGAAGTGAATGAAGCCCCCAGATCCACATGTAGTTCCGCCAAAGTCATTTACCAAAGGGATGAGAGTGAAGAGATTGGTAAAGCTTTATCTGTCGGTCAGTCTGTGATTTCAAGTGTGTGTTCTAATTGTGGTGGTTACAAACATGTAGTCAACCCTAATTCTAATAGTAGAGCCTCACAGCTGTCCAATCACATCCCTCAAGCCTGTTCGAAGTCCACTTCACCTCTCGCGAGCCAATCAAATGCCAATGAAGGTACCTATGATGATGCTTTGTCTACACAATCCAACAAAACCAATCTAACAAGACATGGATCTGCCCTAACAAATGCCCCAGAGAGCAGAACATCTAGTGCCATGTCCAGAATGTCCAATTCTAAGCCAACAGAGGGGCAAGAAGGAGCCACCTCCGTCATTAGCCATGAGTCCAGCACGTCACAGAAATCTAGTCTTGCTAGTGCTACAGCTGAAAACAAGGAGAGAAGCTCCAGTGTTATGTCGGGTCACAAGTCCAACTGCAGTGGCACAGCTGAAAGTGCTAGCATCACAGCAACAGAGGAAGCAGAAGAAGAGAACAGTAACAACATTGAAGCTGAAGCTTCTATTTCACCTAAGAGTGTGTCAAGTGTCAGGATTAATTCTACGGGTGGCAGTACAGCCGTAGAAGACAATGATGCAAATGTTATACCTCACAGTTGTCTTTCTGTCGCATCTAATGTTTCTACAAAATCTAGTATGGCAGAACGACCCACTAGTGTTCGCTCTACGAAATCTTCAAAGTCAAATATAACAGGAAAGTCCAAAACATCTCACAAGCTGTGTGCAAGAGATGAGCCAATGGTAGTACATCTCAATGAAGAAAAGGAGAAACCAGGGATGTGTCCAGAAACCTTAAAACTTGAAGACAACAAAGAAGGGCAAGCTGAAGAACGGGCACCTACTGCTTTATCTACTAAATCAACAACTTCTTGTCGGACAAGTTATGTCTCAGACTGTATTGCAGCATCCCCAGATCTAAAGGAAGCTGACATTCCTTCTCCTGAAGCAAATGGAAAACCAAATGCAAATGAAGAACGAGTGACCAGTGCCATGTCTATTAAATCAAAGACTTCTGTGAAAACGAGTGCCTCTCAGAAGTCAACGTCGAGCAAGAATCTCAAATTAGCTTCTTCGAGACCAAATGTAATAACCATTAATTCTCCAGAAGACGTTGATGAGACGAGTGAGGCAACTGGTGAAGGTAAAGAGGTAGAAGAAAACCTAAGTAAAACCTCTGAACATCTGCATGGTGAAATGTTGTCACCCACAAAAATACACTCACCTCTGACCCACCTGCAAAAGGCTAAGGCTACATCACCCATCAGTTCTAATGAAGCACGAGGCCAGAGTTCTTTGTCCGTTTACTCTACAGCTTCTGCTAAATCAGAAAAGTTTAAATGCCACTGTAGTGCAGATTCAGCATGTGAGGAGGGGAGGAAAAAAGAGGTGGGTAAGAAAATCGAAGCAGAGGAACCAGAAGACAACTTGGAACTAAACGGAAGGAAGGACCCAGGAGACAGAGAACAACTACTGAGTCCAAACTCATCTGGGTCCGTCTCACTTGGGTTGCCAGACGACCAAGAAATAGCTGACTCAGACAGCTGCAAGTCCTGTGTTTCATTTCACACAAGCACTCGCAGCAGGGGCAGGTTGATGATAGCCACTCCCAATGTCCACAAAACACCAGAGTCAATATTGTCTCATAAATCCAACGTCACTGTGAGTACACAAGAAGTGCATATCCCCACTATTGAAGTACCTGGAGTTGATGGAGATGACAGTCCACTTACAGAAAACTGTAGTCATACCAGTCAGGCTTCAAAATCGGATGTTAAAAACCTTGATGATAGCAGGTCCTCCTCTTCACTGTCATCTGCTAGTGCCATTGCTAAAAACTATAAGATCGCTGAAAAATCTGATGGAGCTGTGGCAGATTCTGACAGCACTAAGACATCAGTAAGTACTGCCAAAAAGAAGGAGGATTTCGAAAACAACGAGGCTGTTAGTGTTCATTCCAGTAGTCCCTGTTGCCTCGGGACCAACTTAGCAGCTGGTGCAAAAGCGAAAGAAGAAAATGCTGTCAAAGCAAATGACAGTGGAAGTGTTGTATCTGTCAAAACATCCAGCTCTACAAAAAAAGAGAGGTCAGTCCAATCATCAAGGCCCTTGCACAACTCTAGACCGTGCAGTAAAGCTGAGAGATGTGGTGAAAGCACCATGACTGCTGCTGCTGACCTTCTCAACGACATCGAAGCATCATCGCATCAACAATGTCAACAGTCGAAGGCAAGCAAAGCCAGCAGCAAGTCCACTGGGGAGAAAAGCAAGAGGCGTCCAAAAAAGGGGAGCCAGAAGAATCAAGATAAAGAGTCTGAGGTCACCCCTGCCTGTCTGCCCAATGCTTCCCCCAGTGAAGTTGTCAGTGATTGGCTGCGCAGCATTCCTTCTAACAGCAATATGCTTGCTCTTGATGACCTCACTGAGTTTAAGCCTGGCAGCGAAGTAGAGGCTAAAGCTGAAGAACTAACAGAATTAAAACAGGAGAGTCCTGATGGCGAGAAAGTGGACACAGAGGAAACATTGGAGGGTGAGAAAGCAGAAGACTGTGTGGCAGCAGTGGAAGAGACAGATCAAGATCTGGCACCGCCAATGAAAACTTCTTACCAGCCTGACGCTGTATGGATGAGTGGCAAGCCCTTGCCCAAAAACTGGCGCTCTTCAGCTGCAGTGATGAAGGTTCTTCTCAGTTCTTCTATGGGACGATGTAGGAGTTTGCCTGAGGTAAACTAAACAATAAGTAAATCATAGTTATACACTTTTTAATTGATTGAGTAGTTTATGGTGTTTTTATGTTACATGCAAAGCATTATAATATGAATTATTTGAACTTGCTGTGTTCCATAGGTGTCTCCAGTATATGGCCGTAGACTAAGTACATCAGCCAGGGGCCTCTTGGACTGCCTCGCCCAGCTTCAGCTCATTGAGCCCACAAGAAATCAGGGCCGTGATAAAATTGAGAACCAAAACCGGCAATACGAGGACATTATGGCCATTCTTCAGTCCCTTTGGCTCACTGACCCTCGGGACATTGAGACCAAGGGCATAGGCACAGAACAAGTGACACCCCCAAGGTCTTCATCAGGGGTAGGTATGAGCAGTGGCTCTGGTGGATCGGGGAAGGACCATGAGAATCAAGGAGGAGATGAAACACTCCCAAAAGAGTCTTCACAAGAGGATGAGGCGGTGGGCAAGGACGGACTACAAACCGAAACCAAGGAAATTATGACCGAGGCAGTCTTACAAGTTGAGCTCTTGCCGAGTGAGGATCAAAGTAAAGTGCTTCCAACTCTGGAAAGCCAACAAGCCGAGAACCCCTCATCATTAGATCACAGTTCTACCAATAATACCTTCAACTCTAGCTCAGGAACACCTCCAACAGTTCTGCAAGCATCTTTGTCCAAAAAAACATCCCACGAACCTGATCCAGTGTGGATCCTGCACCTCCTAAAGAAGCTGGAGAAACAATTCATGAACCACTACATCGACGCCATGGCGGAATTTAAAGTTCGCTGGGACCTAGACGACAGCCTCATTCTCGACACAATGATCTCAGAGTTGAAGGATGAGGTGAGCAGTCGAATCCAGAGCAGCATTGAGAGGGAGATGAGGAACATCAAGGGTCGAGCTGGCCGAGGCGAGAAGATGCCACGGCCTCCGAAAAGTGTAAACCTCTCAAGGGAGTCCACAATGACCGAGAAGCGGCGACGGATACTGAAGGTAAATCTGGATCATTTGTTTTTATCGCAGTCGTAGAGTTTAAAGCGCACTACGTCAGAAACGTCTTTATGTACAGTAGGATAGGATATAGCATAGGATAGGACTTTATTGTCATTGCACAAGTACAACAAAACTATGTTTTCAGCACGTATACACGTACAGTATAGAAATGGTGACGACAGTGATGTTAAATTAATACCTCTCATTCAAAATTGGACATTGTTTTCTTTGTTAAAAGGCAAAGTTGCTGTATTGAATGTCATTAGGTATGGGTTGTAGCAAGTCTAATCTCAATGCAACCGTGACGATTTGGTTTGGTTTACAATTTGTTCACTCTGATTCAACACTGATAGTGGGGCATAGAGTTTTGGCCGATGCATATATTGACCTGATATCAGCACCAATCATGTATACTTACTTTGTAGTGTGGAACGCTGGAAAAGGTTTGATCAAATGAAATCAGTAACACAGAAAACAATGGTGGGTATGAAAAACACTAACCTCTGTATGATTATTAGTCTGGAATGGATTTATGCTGACTTTAAGTTGAATTGGCACTTGATTTTGGCAACACTTAAAAATGAAAAATGCGTACACGTTTGTTACTGGATACTTTCTAATACGCTTCTGCCTTGGAACTTTTCTACCTGTTAATCATATGCAACTATAGTTATTTGATACTTGTTTATATTGACAAATGTTTTAGACTTCAGTATTATTCAAGGAAGGACATGTATGTGCTATTGTGTGCTTAGCTGTAGTGTACCTGCTAGCTCCATCAATCCATTTTCTACCGCTTGTCCCTCACAGGGTCGCGGGGGATGCTGGAGCCTACCCAACAACATTAAATTGCATATAGTTTAAAGACGAAGGCAATAAAACACACAAACAAACAGCAAGATAGTTCCACTGATCAGCGTTCTTCAGCACAAAGGTGCCCCACAAGTAGCTGCAAGTCGAAATGTCTTTTCATTCTTCGTTCTCTCCGTTGTCAAGTCTGCAATAGCGGTTGTATGTTTGAAAAATAACATGGGGGATGGGTCAAATGCAGAGGATAATTTCACCACACCTAGTGTGTGTGCGACTATTGTTGGGACTATAACTTTAACTTTATACTCTGTTAAAATCCAACAGGTGAACGAGCTAATTGGGAACAGGTGGGTGCCATGATTGGGTATAAAAGCAGCTTCCATGAAATGCTCAGTCATTCACAAAAAAGGATGGGGCGAGGGTCACCACTTTGAGAACAAATGTGTGAGCAAATTGTCGAACAGTTTAAGAACAACATTTCTCAACGAGATATTGCAAGGAATTTAGGGATTTCACCATCTACGGTCCGTAATATCATCAAAAGGTTCAGAGAATCTGGAGAAATCACTGCACGTAAGCGGCAAGGCCCTAAACCAACATTGAATGGCCGTGACCTTCGATCCCTCAGGCGGTACTGCATAAAAAACGGACATCAGTGTGTAAAGGATATCACCACATGGGCTCAGGAACACTTACAGTATCAATATCGGATCGGGACACCCCTATTTAAGTTCAAAAGGTTGAATAATGATGTGTTCTTTCATTTTCAGGTCATTAGGAACCAGTCGGTCAAAACGGCGGACTCTGCCAGTGATGAGGAGTTGACAGCCGAGTTCAGCGACCAACGCAGCGATGACGAGTACTGCCCCTGTGACGCTTGCGTGCGCAAGAAAATGGAGGCTCGGCCCCTCCAAATGCACCCAGCGGCCGTCGAAGCACCGGTGATGATGGAGTTTGACCTCCTGAAAATACTCCAGCACAAGAAGACCCCAGAACCCGCGCCCCCGACCGCACCGCAGCCCACGCACAGGGGCGGCGAGAGTGCGGAGGAAGGCAGGAGTTTAGAGGTCGTAAAGGAGGAAGAGGAGGACGACGAGGACAGCAAAGCTCTTTTGCACGACGCAATCGCCGAGGAGGGTGAGGAGGACACAGGGGAAGAGGTCAGACGTGAGGGTGAGGAGAGAAAAAGTGAGGGAAACGAGTGTGAGATCAGTGGGTGGCGATGCTGCCAGTGCAGGGGAGGACAAACACCAGAGGAAGAGGAGGCGGAGGGAAGAAGTGATAACATAGGCGGTGAAGAAGAAGAGGAGGCGGAGGGAAGAAGTGATAACATCGGGGGTGAAGAAGAAGAGGAGGCAGAGGGAAGAAGTGATAACATGGGCGGTGAAGAAGAAGAGGAGGCAGAGGGAAGAAGTGATAACATTGGCAGCGAAGAAGAAGAGGAAGTTGATGAAGCTGAGGATGTGGGTGGGACAGAATTGGATGACAGCAAAAACGAATCTGAAGATGGAGAGGAGGAGGACTCAACCAATCGGGGTAATGACGACTCCACACTTTTAGTGGAGGAAGGGGAAGAGGAGGCGGAGTTAGAGGAAGAGAAGGTGGAGTTAGAGGAAGAGGGGAAAAGCAGTGCCTCAGCAGGAGCAGAGAATGAAGACCAGGAGGAGGATGCTACCGAAAAGTCTCAAGAAGAATCCTCCCAGAAGGAAAGAGCCTCGGCTAAGGTCAGTACGCACCTGTTATTGGGACATAGTATTAGGTACACGCATGTTTCATAACATAAAGAATGAAATTCTGTGACGTGGTGACTCACATGACACAGTTATGGAGGCAAGAGGAGCTAATAAACATGAGGATCAGGCGATTGTTTGCTCATGTTTTGTCACCACTCGTGCATCAATAACCCATCACATCTGAAAGACACTCATGCGCTCTTTTTGGGGGGCTTTTGCCTATGAAACAAAAACTCGATAGGATAATAAAAAAATATCTCCGGTCTCGACACAGCTTTTTCTTCTTTTACAATGCCGATTTTGGAGCATTGAGTATTGGACGACGCCGATATCGATCCCGTACGATATCAGCAGGAATCATGCATATGATTTGATCAAGTGAAATGAGTCAAAATGAACAATGGTAGGCATGAAAAACACAAACCTATTTATTATTCACCGTCTGGAATGGACTTATGCTGTCTTTACGTTGAAGTGGAGTGGTAATTGTTTTGTTTTGTTTGGTTTTGTTTGGTTTTGTTTTGTTTTGGCAACACATAGTCATAATAATTAATTACGTTGAGCTCTTGACGCAGTAAGTTGAATGATGCGGACACTTTTGTTACTGGATACCTTCTAATACGCTTCTGCCGAGGAGACTCTGTATGTAAGTAATATACAACTGGAATGATGTCATACTTGTTTATATTGACAAATGTGCTGTTTTAGACCGTAATGTTGTTCAATTAGGGCAGTTATGATGTGATGTCAGGGGGGAGAGGTGTCAAATGTGACCCTGGAGAACATACTTTATCAGTATCACCCAGTATCATTCTTCAAACTATGAAAAGATGTTCATGACAAAAGGTGCTCATTGTAGCCATTAATCCTGACTTCCTCGTTTTGACCAAACAATTATAAAAATCAGCACAAATCGTTTTATTGTTTGTTTTGTAAGTTCAAATGTTTTATGTATTGAGGTCCTAGTTAACGTTGCTGATCGATTTGAATTCATTATTATTCATTGACTTTATTTAATTTTATCTTTCAGTATGTTTATAGTTGAAATAAAAAATAAATTTGGCATGTTACAGACTGAAAAACACAGTTAATAAAGTTATTCTTTGTTGTAATGGAGCTATATGTCTATCGTTATTGTTCTCTTCATTGTTAGGATATAGTGTTTGCAGAGGTGTACTTATGACAATATAATAGACAAATGATACTATTTATAGTCGCGGCGGAGCGTGGGGGATACAAAATCATTGAAAATAATTGAGAAGCACTGAATTAAGGACACTTATTACGCATGTCCAGCTTGTGTGCTATCATGCGCGTAGCTGTTGTGTAGCTGCCAGCTCTTACTAGCCTACCATGTAAATGACTCCATTTATTTGTGTTGCAAAAAAAGTAATCGTCATTCCCCTTCAGTTTAAAGACTGCATACATTGGATTAGTGTTTTGACACCTACTGTTCTCTGAATATTTTATTTTGATCAAACCTTTGCTAACGTTTCTCATTACAAAATTATAAAAGTAAGTATCATTCCTGTTGATATCGTATCAGATGAATATATCGGTATTGGCCTATACTCAAGGATCCAATATGAATATCGTATCGGAAGTGACAAAGTTGATTAGAAATAATAAAGTTGGGGGTCAGGGAGTGTGTTAGAGTGTGTGAGCTGGTCTGAGGCGTCAAAGAGGAATGTGAGCTAAAGCAGTCTGAAAGCTCCTCCTAAGCTAATCTGCCATCCAATTAGACAGACTCAACAAATCTATTTGCTGCACAGCTTCAGTCGTCCCTCGTTTATTAACAATTCATTGGTTCCAGGCCGTGGTAAACTAATTTCCTCGAAGTATTAATAAATCTAATGTTTTTTTTTAATTAAAGCATAAGAAACATAATTAGTGCCGTCTAAAGATGAAATAAAACCTTTACACTCGTTTCACCCAATATAGCCATCATTGCTATGGTTGTCACCCGGCCACTACAACACTGCCACGACGTGGAAATACTTCATCACATCCTGGGTAATTCCTTCAAGTTAGAAATGGGTTTCAATGTGCTGAAACCCGTGTGTAAACGGTTCTGTCAAAACTCGGGTCAACATGAAAGTCGCAGCTAGGAATTAGTCGTGTTGTTAGCATTCTGTGTTGTTAGCATCGCATGTCCTGCCTTGCCACTCCGCATTGCTCGCGCCACGACCACAACAACAATCAGCCATTTAGTTCTTTAACATACATTTGATCGTAAAATCTATTGTCGTTCTTTTTACAGTGCATTACTGTAAATTGAAAAACAGCACCACATTTTTTTTACAGTAAAGTTCTGGGGACTGACTTGACATTATCTTTACAGTAAAATTCTACCGACATAAACATTTTCCCCGAATATTGACGTTTTTTTACACCAAATTACTGTAAATTTGTGTGTATACATATTTATTACAGCATTTTTACCGTAAAATCTATGGTCATTATTTTTACAGAGAACAGTATCATTTTTACAGTAAAATCTTGGCAGCTGAGATGCCAATTTTTAACCATAAAATCTATGCTTGTTGTTTTTACAGTGTATTACTGTAAATTAAAAAACAGTACCACTGTTATTTTTTGGTGAAATTCTATGGATTAAGCTGCCAGATTTTTTTCATATCGTAAAATCTATGTTCATTCTTTTTACAGTGCATTACTGTAAGTTGTAAGAACTATCACTTTTATGTTTACGGTAAAATTCGGCCAGTGTTTTACTGTAATGTTTACCAAAATCTAAAATTTGACCCGAAAATATAGTGTTTTTTTACAACAAATTTACTGTAAATTTAAAAAACAGCACCACTGTTATGTTTATGGTGAAAATCTGGCAACGAAGCTGACAGATTTTTTTTATTTTTTTTACCGTAAAATCTATAGTCGTTCTTTTTTTTAGTGCTTTACTGTGAATTGAAAAACAGCACATTTTTTACAGTAAAGTTCTGGGGGACTGAGCTGCCAGTATTTTTACAGTAAAAGTCTACCGACATAAACATTTTCCCTAAATATTGACGGTTTTTACACCAAATTACTGTAAATTTGTGTGTATACATATGTAGTACCGCATTTTTATCACAAAATCTACGGTCGTTATTTTTACAGAGAATGGTATCATTTTTACAGTAAAATCTTGGCAGCTGAGATGCCAATTTTTAACCATAAAATCTACGCTTGTTGTTTTTACAGTGAATTACTGTGAATTAAAAAACAGTACCACTGTTATTTTTTGGTGAAATTCTGGCGATTAAGCTGCCAGATTTTTTTCATACCGTAAAATCTACGGTCATTCTTTTTACAGTGCATTACTGTAAGTTGTAAGAACTGTCACTTTTATGTTTACGGTAAAATTCTGCCACTGTTTTACCGTAATGTTTACCAAAATCTAAAATTGTACCCGAAAATATAGTGTTTTTTACAACAAATTTACTGTAAATTAAAAAAAAACACCACTGTTATGTTTATGGTGAAAATCTGGCAACAAAGCTGACAGATTTTTTTTTTTTTTTTTCACCGTAAAATCTATAGTCGTTCTTTTTTTTAGTGCTTTACTGTAAATTGAAAAACAGCACATTTTTTACAGTAAAGTTCTGGGGGACTGAGCTGCCAGTATTTTTACAGTAAAAGTCTACCGACATAAACAGTTTCCCCAAATATTGATGGTTTTTACACCAAATTACTGTAAATTTGTGTGTATACATATGTAGTACCGCATTTGTATCATAAAATCTACGGTCGTTATTTTTTACAGAGAACAGTATAATTTTTACAGTAAAATCTCGGCAATTGAGATGCCAATTTTTAACCATAAAATCTACGCTTGTTGTTTTTACAGTGTATTACTGTAAATTAAAAAACCGTACCACTGTTATTCTTTGGTGAAATTCTGGCAATTAAGCTGCCAGATTTTTTTCATACCGTAAAATCTATGGTCACTCTTTTTACAGTGCATTACTGTAAGTTGTAAGAACTATCACTTTTATGTTTACAGTAAAATTCTGCCACTGTTTTACCATAATTTTTACCAAATTCAAAAATTTTACTCAAAAATGTAGTGGTTTTTTTTACAGCGAATTATCTGTAAATTTAAAAAAACAGCACCACTGTTATGTTTATGGTGAAACTCTGGCAACAAAGCTGACAGATTTTTTGATTTTTTTTTACCGTAAAATCTATAGTCGTTCTTTTTTTTAGTGCTTTACTGTACATTGAAAAACAGCACATTTTTTACAGTAAAGTTCTGGGGACTGAGCTGCCAGTATTTTTACAGTCAAAGTCTACAGACATAAACATTTTCCCCAAATATTGATGGTTTTTACACCAAATTACTGTAAATTTGTGTGTATACATATGTATTACCGCATTTTTATCATACAATCTACGGTCGTTATTTTTACAGAGAACGGTATAATTTTTACAGTAAAATAACTTTTACAGTAAAATCTTGGCAACTGAGCTGCCAATTTTTAACCATAAAATCTATGCTTGTTGTTTTTACACTGTATTACTATAAATTGAAAAACAGTACCACTGTTATTTTTTGGTGAAATTCTGGCGATTAAGCTGCCAGATTTTTTTCATACCGTAAAATCTATGGCCGTTATTTTTACAGTGCATTACTGTAAATTGTAAGAACTATCACTTTTATGTTTACGGTAAAATTCTGCCAGTGTTTTACCGTCATGTTTACCAAAATCTAAAAATTTACAACGAATTGACTGTAAATTCAAAAAACAGCACCACTGTGATGTTTACGGTGAAATTCTGGCAACGAAGCTGACATTTGTTTTTTTGTTTTTTACCGTAAAATCTATAGTCGTTCTTTTTTCAGTGCTTTACTGTAACTTGAAAAACAGCACATTTGTACAGTAAAGTTCTGGGGACTGAGGTGACAGTATTTTTACAGTAAAAGTCTACCGACATAAACATTTTCCCCAAATATTGATGGTTTTTACACCAAATTACTGTAAATTGGAAAACTCTACTACTTTGTGTATACATATTTATTACCGCAATTTTACCGTAAAATGTACGATCGTTATTTTTACAGAGAACTATATAATTTTTACAGTAAAATCTTGGCAATTGAGCTGCCAATTTTTAACCATAAAATCTACGCTTCTTGTTTTTACTGTGTATTACTGTAAATTGAAAAACAGTAGCACTGTTATTTTTAAGGTGCCAGATTTTTTTTTTGTATCGTTATATCTGTGGTTGTTCTTTTTACAGTGCATTAATGTAAATGTAAAAATTATTACATTTGTGTTAAAGGTAAATTCTGCCCTTTTGAGCTGCCATTGTCTTCATTAAAAAATGTTGTCCTTCAACATACAGGGTCAAAGGTCAGTCGGGGGAACCGATGACCAAGACTCGGACACGGAGGGCAAACGTCGGAGAGACGCAGCAGAGGAGTCGCAGGACGGCGCTCTGCTCCATCAGTTCACCCGGACCTCGGTGGAGTCCCAGCCAGGCTCCTTAGAGGACTGAGACCCTCAAAAATGTTCTTTCTCTGTCCACACAAACCCATTCAAGTCCAAACCCACAGAACAAGAACTGGAACACTTGGTGCACTTTATCGCTGAAACTTGAAACGACAAGCTAGCCTACAGGAAGTAATGATACACATTTTATTTGTACAGTTTCTGAATATCATTGTTTCATGTTTTATTTTGAAACTTCAGTAATTGATGTTATTGATGCTGCGGACTATATTTTGTCCTTTCTGTCAAATATTTATCTATGATATTACCAGGAAGGTAGCTGATTAAATGTAACATTTTATGGTAAAATACTGTACTGGAAGCTTAATGGGCAGAATTTTACTCTAAAAATAAAAGTGGCACCGTTTTTCAATCTAAAATAATTATGTTTAAAAAAATAATAATAATAAACACCGTACATTTTCGGCTAATTTTCAGCTTTAGTTGACTTTACGGTAAAAAAAAAACTGTCAGCTCGGTCGCCAGAATTTTACTGTAAAAAAATATGCTACAGTTTTCCAATTTACAGAAATGCACTGTAAAAAATATACGGTAAAATTTACGGTTGTTGAATGTTAATGTAAAAAAATAAAAGTGATATGTTTTTACATTTACAGTGATGCACTGTGAAAACAACAACCATGGATTTCACAGTGCTCAAAAAATCTGCTATTTGACAGAATTTTACCGTAACTGTAACAGCGATACCGTGTATAAATTTACAGTAATTCTGTGTTAAAAGATAATAATTCGGGTAAAATTTAGATTTTGGTGAACTTCACGGTAAAAGAAATGGTCAGCTCAGTCGCCAGAATTTTACTGTAAAAAAATTGGATACTCTTTTTCAATTTACAGTAATGCACTGTAAAAACGGCCGTAAATTTTACGGGGGAAAAAACTGGCAGCTCAACAGCCAGAATGTTAACGTAAAAAATAAAAGTGATATGTTTTTACGTTTACAGTAATGCACTGTGAAAACAACAACTGTAGAATTCACAGGGCTCAAAAATTCTGGTAGCTTATTTGACAGAATTTTACCGTAACTGTAACAGTGGTACCGTGTTTAAATTTAGAGTAATTCTGTGTTGAAAAAAAATAATTTGGAGTATAATTTTGATTTTGGTGGACTTTACGGTAAAAAAAGGGTCAGCTCAGTCACCAGCATTTTACTGTAAAAAAATGTGATACTGTCTTTTTCAATTTACAGTGATGCACTGTAAAAAACAACCGTCGATTTTACAGTAAATAACTGGCAGCTCAATCGCCAGAATTTTTCTGTCAAAATAAAAGTGATACTGCTTTTACATTTATAGTAATGCACTGTAAAAAACGCAACCGTCGGTTTGACGGTAAATATAATGTAATAAATATGTTCATCTACTGTGGTATTGTTTTTCAGTTTACATTAATTTGGTGTTAAAAATGTCAATATTCGGGTAAAATGTTTGTCGGTAGACTTAACTGTAAAAATACAGTCGGTTCAGTTGCCAGGACTTTACTGTAAAAAAAAAAAACATGGTGCCAAAAAAAACTAGCTGCTCAAACGGTCAGAATTTTATTATAAAATAAAAGCATCAATGTTTTTACATTTACAGTAATGCACTGTAAAAAAAACGACCATAGATTTTACGGTAAAAATACGGTAATTAATATGTATACATAAATAATGTTTGTTGGTAGACTTTTACTGTAAAAAATACTGTCGGTTCAGTCCCAAAACCTTTACTGTGAAAAACATGGTGCTGTTTTTCAATTTACAGTAATCCACAGTAAAGACAACGGATGTAGATTTTACGCTACAAAAAATATTTTTGCAGCTGAGTCGCCAGAATTTTACCAAAAACATAACAGTGATATTGTTTTTTAATTTCCAGTAATTTTGTTGTAAAAAAAAAAAAAAACAAACACTGTAAATTTTCAAATAAAATGTTTTATTTTTCTGTAAACAATACGGTCAAAATACTGTCAGCTCAGTCGACAAAATTGTACGGTAAAAATAACTGATAGTTTTTACATTTACGGTAATACACTGTAAAAAGAACATTCGTACATTTTACCGTAAAACAAAAAAAAACATCTGCCAGATTAGTCGCCAGAATTTTACCCTAAAAATAAAAATGGTACTGTTTTTCGATTTACAATAATTTTGTTGTAAAAAAAAAAAAAACACTGTAAATTTTCGAGTAAAACTTTTGATTTTGGTAGGTATTAGGGTTAAAATATTGTCAGCTCAGTCGCCAGAATTTTACAGTGAAAATAACCGTTATAGTTTTTACATTTACAGTAATGCACTGTATAAAGAACGTCCGTACATTTTATGAAAAATTTAAATAAACATAACTATCTGACAGATTAGTTGCCAGAATTTTACAGTAAAAATAACTGATACATTTTACATTTACAGTAATACACTGTAAAAAGAACGTCCGTACATATTACGGTAAAAAAAAAAAATCTGCCAATTAGTCGCCAGAATTTTACCGTAAAAATAAGAGTGGTACTGTTTTTCAATTTACAGTAATGCTGTTGTAAAAATAAAAAAAACACTTAAAATTTTCTAGTAAAATATTTGATTTTGGTAGACATTACGGTAAAAAAAACATTGGTACATTTTACAATAAAAAACAAACAAACAAAAAAAACATCTGCCGGATTAGTCGCCAGAATTTTACCGTAAAAATAAGAGTGGTGTTGTTTTTCAATTTACAGTAATTCACTGTAAAAAAAAATAATAATAATAATAATAATAAAACACTGTACATTCAAACTCTGGCAACTGTGCTGCATTCATTTTTACTGTAAAATGTAAATTTTTATTTGTATTTTTTTTAGAGAGTATGACACTCAACATGTGTAATCGGATTACTTGAAAGAAATAGTTACATGCTGAGTTCCTATGATGCTGGTACAGGTGGTCTCTGGGTTACAAACAAATTCCGTTCCTTCGACTGGGATTTCCTTTCTTTCTTTTTTTTGGTGCACTGCTCCCAGAAAAGTCCACCTGGGAGACATAATGGAGGTTCAAGTTAAAACGTTAACTAAATAAAAACAGTTTTTGCGACCGTGTTAGTAGACTATGAGAGTGCTTTGGTAACCAGAGAACCACCTGTGTATGTAATTAGCAGCCTTATGTGTATGTACGTGTCATACTTGAAAGGAAAACTGCACTTTTTTAAAAGCCTCTTAAAAGCTTTTTAAAAACACCCTTTTTCTGTGCGTTCTAAACTGTCAAAAACTGCCAAATGGGCAAAATTCCCCCGAAAAAGAGCGGTTTTCCTTTCAAATATAAATATTTTTGAAGTATTTCTCTGTAATCTCAACAGGAATCCCTATTTCCTGTCTGACTGTGAACATGTGATCAGCGAGCTGTACATTCAGGTGTGCTTGGAGGGAGCAGCCACGTGTGACTGATGCCTTACCGTATCCATGGTTACGCGAGGGTCGATCCACGGAAGCGAAACAGGCGGATCGTGCTTAAGTGGCTGCATGGTTCCACCTCTGCACACATGAATATTATATTGGCATGAATGAAGAATACATGAATATTATGTTGACACAAATGAAGAATAAATGAATATTATGTTGACGTAAATAAAGAATAAATGGAGAAGATCAAACATGTTTCATTCATTTAGAAATAAAACAAGGTTCTTACCAAAAATTGCTGTTACAAAGATTGTGTCAATAATCCCATATTGATGACTGAAAGGCTCGCTAGAAAAATCCATGAAACATAAGGATAATATTAGGGATAGTATTAGCATGCAAGCATGTTAACGTTGGCAAGCTAGCAGTTAGCATGCATGAAGTGACATAATATTTGACTCTGACGTGTACAAATGTATGCGAAAGGCAAAAAAATATTTGACTCTGAGGTCTATACGAGCAAAAATGTGTGGAAAAAGCTAGTATTTGCTAATATTGGCACAATATCCTGGTAACGTTAGCATGCTAGTAATTGACCAACACATATCAAGGAGCATTTTGACTTTGGAAGAGTTTGAGTCGTTTGAGAAACGTGAAAATCAAAACACTTAAGTAAAAATTAAGCGTTATGGAAGTAACAATATATTTGACTCTGAGGTGTATACCTGCAAAATTTGCTAAAAAGCTAACATGCTAGCCTGAGCATGTTAAAAGTCAACATGCTAGTGGTAATATGCATAAATTAACAAAATGTTTGACTCTGAGGTATATACTGTAATAATCCAGGAATGTAGGCTCATACCACTTCTTTGTTTGTCTTGTCTTTATTGTACAAGTTGCAATTCAAACACACATCAACTCCAATGTGTCTCCCTCCTTTCCCGGCATTACTCTAACACCTTACTTCCTGTCAACAACGCCACTCTCCCCGGAAGTCCCGCCCCCCAGCCAAAGTCATTGGCTAACACACCGTACCCAGCCGCTACCATAGACATCTTATAAGTAAACGCAGCATTGGCTGCTGTGACGCGAGAAATTCGGCCGCCATCTTGAAGTGGTGATGAGGAGCCGGCGAGCAGCCTAAACTGACAGTTGACAGGTAGAAAACAAAGATGCCAGGCTGGTGTTCAGCGTTTTCCTGCTCAAATGAGCGGACTGTTGAAAATAGGAATCGGGGGATTACTTTTCACAAGTAAGATTTAACATTAACGTACTATTGGTTGTATTTTGTGAAAAGAATATTACCACAGAGTTGAGAAGGAGCAAAGATCTTCAATAGTACTGAAATCATAGCCGCTAACTAACAAGAGTATGACCATAATAGAATTGCTTGTCAATGAAATTAATTACATTTAAAAAATTTCATACTTGAATAACATAAAGTTTAAATAAATGATGAAGATAAAGATTGTAAAAGCCAACAGGGGTAAAAGTTAGGACCGCAGTCCTGATTGTGTAGGTGGTAATATATGTTAGCTAACTAGACAATCAGATGGACAGTGGCTATACAGTATTATGCAAGTCTAAATTTAGTCTAGCTTTCCAACCCAATTTTTATGTAGGATATACGCATGTATATATAATCTAATCATATTGTTTCTTGAATTTAAAAATAGCTGACCGTTTTCCCCCCCTTCTCTGGGATTATATTCCCAGTTTTGATCTTGGACACCTGGGGCCGTACTTATCAAGCTTCTTAGAGTGCCATTTTACACTTAAGTCCTGAGAATTTGCGAAATTTAGTCCTACTCTCAAACTTAAGAATAAAAGCTTTTTATCAACGTTCTTAAGTCTAAGAATCACTCCTACTCTCCACGATATTTAAGAGACCTTCAGAGGTGTCTTAAGTGGTTAGGAGTTGCCAGCAGGGGATGGCACTGAGGCGAGAGAGACGTGCGCGAACGTTCAGGGAACGGAACAATGTTTTGGGTTTTTTTTATGACGAGCACCTGATCAAACGGTATCGTTTAGACAGAGTGGATATTATTTTTGTCACAGATTTAATACTTTTCGATTCCTTGTTGATTTCTGCATGTGTCTGCAGTGGGCTAGTATATATAGAGCCACCCACACCAGTTTCAAATTAGTTCCCTAATCAATGAATTGGAAAGAAAATGTTATGACAGTAGCGTATGTGTGTGGCCGTGAGGTGAGTGACGTCAGTGAGTGTGTGGGCGATAGAAGAGAGGGAGCGGTAGCGTGAGTGCCGGCGGGGACTAGTTTGTTTTGTATTATTTTGTAGTTAATTGTCAAAATATACACTCTCATTGTCCACTTAAATATTTCCAAGATATTTCTTTATTCTTAGACAAGGGATTCCATTCCGTGATTGGTCATTTCTATGGACACAGAAATGACGTCACCTAAAATTCCGTTTACGGCACATAGTAATGTCGTAATTCAGCTCTGAGTGTGACACTTAAGATTCAGTCCTACACTTCGCTGAAAGTGTGAGTAAGACGCTTGATATCTAACTTTTAAGTGCAGCTTTCAGCGAAGAATTTATTTACTCTTAAGTCAACTCTTAGCAGACTTCTTAGGAGTAATTCTAAGAAGCTTGATAAGTACGGCCCCTGGTCATTTATAGCATATAAGAATATTCTATAACTGTTAACTATGAATAATAAAACACGCCAAAACATGTGTCCTTTATCATAGCTATACGTATGACAAAAAAGCGCGTGAAAATCAGTGGTATTCTACGGAGCCCCTAAAGCAGTGGTTCTCAAACTTTTTTTGTCATCCCCCACTTTGGACAATGGGGAATTTTCAAGCCCCACCTGCCCCCATCGCCCCAACAGAACGCTAATGCCAAGCTTAACATTTTCAAATTTATCGAACGTCAAGTAACATCAAGTTTTATACATTCAAACTCAATAACATAAAATAAAATCAAGTTCAATAATAAATAAAATAACTGTGCAGCTGTGGTATAACTTGCATCAAGTTCAATATCAAATAAAATAACTTGCATCAAATCAATAATAAATCAAACAAAAGTGTTATAACTTGCATCAAGTTCAATAATAAATCAAAAAAAGTGTTATAACTTGCATCAAGTTCAATAATAAATCAAAAAAAGTGTTATAACTTGCATCAAGTTCAATAATAAATCAAATAAAAGTGTTATAACTTGCATCAAGTTCAATAATAAATCAAATAACTTGCATCAAGTTCAATAATAAATAAAACAAAAGTGTTATAACTTGCATCAAGTTCAATAATAAATAAAACAAAAGTGTTATAACTTGCATCAAGTTCAATAATAAAAAAAAAAGTGTTATAACTTGCATCAAGTTCAATAATAAATCAAATAAAAGTGTTATAACTTGCATCAAGTTCAATAATAAATAAAACAAAAGTGTTATAACTTGCATCAAGTTCAATAATAAATCAAAAAAGTGTTATAACTTGCATCAAGTTCAATAATAAATCAAATAAAAGTGTTATAACTTGCATCAAGTTCAATAATAAATCAAATAACTTGCATCAAGTTCAATAATAAATGAAAATAAAAGTGCCACTTTGCAATCTTTGCCAAAAAAAAGGAGGACAGGGCAAGTGAACATGAGTTTTACAGTACTCCAGCATTAGTGGCTGCAATGAGCCTGTTTTGCACTGCACAGCTTTTCAAATCGGGGTTGCAGGCTTGACACTGCCACTGTTAAAACCTCATTAATTCGGGGCTGAGCTGCTTTGACGCGAGTGTTTCCCGGTGAATGACACACTGTGTCCAATGCGCATTTGGCGCAACCCTCTTTATTAGAGCCTGCAGCCCGTTTCTTGACTTTGCCATGCGCGCCATCAGAGCAAAAGCCCACACAGTTTTCCCATTTAAGGTCGTGTTCTTTGAGGAAACTGTCCATTATCTTGAACAGCTCATCAGCAGTGGCTCTATTTTTTATGTATTTGCAAAACAGCAAATCCTCGCACAGTGACTCGCCATTCACAAAGCTTCCGCTTAGCCCCGCCCCAATTAGTTACTGTTGCTGTCTGTCAAACTTTCGCTCCTACCTAGAAATGTAAAGCATACAGGAAAAATAAGTAATTTACATTTATCTATATAGCGGATTTCACAGACAGAATCACAAAGTGATTTCCAGTGTGTATAGAAGATGAAAGCATAGTAAAAAAAAAAATCTAAGAATATAATAATAAAAATTAAAAAAATATCAAAGTGAAATTTCCTCCCGTTCCTCGCGCCCCACCTGTCATGTCTCTATTCCCCACACTTTGAGAAACGCTGCCCTAAAGGGACATGGGAATTTTTTTTTTTTTTAGACATGTATCTCGTGCGCACGAGAAAGTATCTCGTGGCCACGAGAAACTTTCTCGTGACCACGAGAAACTTTTTATTTAAAAAAAAAAAAAAAAAAAAAAATGTTTTTATTTTTTTATTTATTTATTTTTTTTAATAAAAAGTTTCTCGTGGCCACGAGATACTTTCTCGTGCGCACGAGAAAGTATATATATATATATATATATATATATATATATATATATATATATATATATATATATATATATATATATATATATATATATATATATATATATACACACAGTATATACACGCACAAACACACATATACATGTATACTGTATAGGAAGAAACACACATACATATATACAGTATACATATATACACACAAACACTAAATTTGACATACAAAATACAAAATAAATACTATTTTTAAGAACAAGTTACAGTAATATATAATATATATATACACTACCGTTCAAAAGTTTGGGGTCACCCAAACAATTTTGTAGAATAGCCTTCATTTCTAAGAACAAGAATAGACTGTCGAGTTTCAGATGAAAGTTCTCTTTTTCTGGCCATTTTGAGCGTTTAATTGACCCCACAAATGTGATGCTCCCGAAACTCAATCTGCTCAAAGGAAGGTCAGTTTTGTAGCTTCTGTAACGAGCTAAACTGTTTTCCGATGTGTGAACATGATTGCACAAGGGTTTTCTAATCATCAATTAGCCTTCTGAGCCAATGAGCAAACACATTGTACCATTAGAACACTGGAGTGATAGTTGCTGGAAATGGGCCTCTATACACCTATGTAGATATTGCACCAACAACTAGACTTTTGCAGCTAGAATAGTCATTTACCACATTAGCAATGTATAGAGTGTATTTCTCTAGTTGAAAGTTATCTTCATTGAAAAGTACAGTGCTTTTCCTTCAAAAATAAGGACATTTCAATGTGACCCCAAACTTTTAAACGGTAGAGTATATATATACATGCTTTTACATAATATGTATGTATATATACATATATATATATATATATATATATATATATATATATATATATATATATATATATATATATATATATATATATATAGAGAGAGAGAGAGAGAGAGATACATACATACATATATATATATATATATATACACATATAAATTATATGGGTAGATATTTGCTCTAAAAAGGGTATTTCAACAAGTAAACAGTACAGTAGGTAGTTGATGTTGATATATGTAATGCACATAAGGGTATTCTAGTCAGATGCGTGTGTGTAAATATGCGATGTGTAAATATCAAAATATTACGTACGTCGAATCACTTTTTGTCAGGCAATATTACATTTAATGACAATTTTACATAAATGAATACATCCAAACACGTTGTACATATTTATTATTTGCAGGAAGAAATAACAGTTACAATTGTGTGTGTATCTTCCAAGCAAGAAAGAAGTTTGATCACATCAACATGGGACTAACTGGCACACTCCGCTTCGCTGCAGGTCCGCAAGCCACGCCCACCCCCCACAGCCACAGAAGAGGAAAACTGTCCTTTCCCGGGCATGATAAAGTCTTAAATAATGTCAAACACGTAGCGTTACAATAACCAGGAAGATAAAGTGTTTGTCTCACACCTACTAATCAAGCATTCACATTTTGCCACAACACACATGGAAATACAGCCATATTAACTCCTAAACTGCCATTTTAACACACACCAAACCATCAGCACGCATCCAATGCTTTCTCGTGCGCACGAGAAAGTTTCTCGTGGCCACGAGATACTTTCTCGTGCGCACGAGATACATGTCTAAAAAAAAATAAATTCCCATGTCCCTTTAGGGGCTCCGTAGTATTCAGTGAGGTCAGATAAATTAAATGCGCTGACAGTTCATTGCTCCTGCCAAATGAATTGCACTGAGTGGAGCGGATCACCACTCCAAGATGGCGGCCCCGCGTCTCGTCAGCGCCAGTAGGGAGTAGCGCTCGATGCTGCGTCTACTTATAAGATGTCTATGCCGTACCCACCCGCTACAATACCACACAGAATTAGCTGAAAAGCTAACATGCCAACTTTAGCATGCTTGAGGTAAATAACTATTTGACACTTTTGAGTAGAAAATACGTGTTAAGGAACCAACAAAATATTTGACTCTGAGGTGTATACCTGGTAAATTAGCTAAAAAGCTAACATGCTAGTCTTCGTTAAATCGACTACGCCATGTTTTTCCATGATTTCTTTCTTTAATTCGATGAAAAACACTCACATGCTAACTACTAGCATGCTAGCTTTTGAGCTAATTTCACATATATACACCTCAAAGTAAAAAATGTTGATATTTCCAACATGTTAACTTTTAACAGTTTCAGGCTCGCATGTTAACTTTTTAGCTAATTTTACAGGTATACACCTCAGTCAAATATTCCGTTACTTCACGCATGCTAAAGTTAGCATGTTAGCTTTTCAGTTAATTCTGTATAATATATACCTCAGAGTCAAATATTTTGTTACTTTATGCATATTACCACTAGCATGTTGACTTTTAACATGCTAAGACTAGCATATTAGCTTTTTAACTAATTTTGCAGGTATACACCTCAGAGTCAAATATTTTGTCACTTCTATAACACTAATTTTCTACTTAAAAGTGTTTTGACTTTCACGTTTCTGAAATGATTGAACTGTTCCAAGTCAAAATGCTCCTTGATAATGTTAGTCAACTACTATAGCATGCTAACGTTCTCATGCTAATATTAGTAAATATTGGCTTTTTCACACATTTTTGCTGGCATACACCTCAGAGTCAAAAATGTTGTTGCCTGTTGCAATCCAACTGTTATCATGCTAATGTTAGCATGCTAGCATTTTCGCTAGTTTTACATGTATATACCTAGGAATCAAATGTTATGCTACTTCACACATGCTAACTACCATGAATTGATTTACGTGGACCCCGACTTAAACAAGTTGAAAAACTTATTCGGGTGTTACCATTTAGTGGTCAATTGTACGGAATATGTACTGTACTGTGCAATCTACTAATAAAAGTTTCAATCAATCAATCAAAAACTACTAGCAGGGTAATGTTAGCATGCTAGTTTTTTAGCTCATTTTACAAAGTTAAACATTTTGATATTTCCTGCATGTTAACTTTTAACAGTTTCAGGCTAGCATGTTAACCTTTTAGCTAATTGTGCAGGTATACACCTCAGTCGAATATTTTATTACTTCACGCATGTTAGCTTTTCAGCTAATTCTGTATAATATATACCTCAGTCTGTCAAATAGTTATTTACCTCAAGCATGCTAACGTTCTCATGCTAGCATGCTAGTATTAATAAATATTGGCTTTTTCACACATTTTTGCTGGTATACACCTCAGAGTCAATATTTTGTTGCCTGTTGCCATCCAACCGTTATCATGCTAATGTTAGCATGCTAGCATTTTAGCTAGTTTTAAATGTATACAACTGGGAATCAAATATTATTGCTACTTCACACATGCTAAATACTAGCAGGGTAACGTTAGCATGCTGGCGTTTTAGCTAATTTTACAGGTATAAGCCTCAAAGTAAAAAATGGTGATATTTCTCACATGTTAACTTTTAACAGTTTCAGGCTCGCATGTTAACTTTTTAGCTAATTTTACAGGTATACACTTCAGTCAAATATTTTGTTACTTCACGCATGCTAAAGTTAGCATGTTAGCTTGTCAGCTAATTCTGTATAATATATACCCCAGAGTCAAATATTTTGATCTTGGACACGCATATTACCACTAGCATGTTGACTTTTAACATGCTAAGACTAGCATGTTAGCTTTTTAGCTAATTTTGCAGGTATACACCTCAGAGTCAAATATTTTGTCACTTCCATAACACTAATTTTCTACTTAAATGTGTTTTGACTTTCACGTTTGTCAAACGATTGAACTGTTCCAAGTCAAAATGCTCCTTGATAACGTTAGTCAACTACTATAGCATGCTAATGTTCTCATGCTAGCATGCTAATATTAGTAAATATTGGCTTTTTCACACATGTTTGCTGGTATACACCTCATATTTGTACCATGAATTGATTAACGTGGACCCCGACTTAAACAAGTTGAAAAATTTATCCGGGTGTTACCATTTTGTGGTCAATTGTACGGAATATGTACTGTACTGTGCAATCTACTAATAAAAGTTTCAATCAATCAATCAAGAGTCGAATATTTTGTTGCCTGTTGCCATGTTAGCATACTAGCATTTTCGCAAGATTTACATGTACACAACTAGGAATCAAATATTATTGCTACTTCACACATGCTAACTACTAGCAGGGTAACGTTAGCATGCTAGCTTTTTAGCTCATTTTACAGTAAAAAAAATTGATATTTCCCGCATGTTAACTTTTAACAGTTTCAGGCTCGCATGTTAACCTTTTAGCTAATTTTGCCAAAGTTAGCATGTTAGCTTTTCCAGCTAACTCTGTATGGCAGGGTAAGTGGGTGATGTTCACTGAATTGATATACGTATAATTAATATATTAATATACACTTCTGTCCTTGTTCGGGTCTTACAGGGTTCACTACGCCAACTAGTGGTGGGGAGGCTTCTATCTGGCAAGTTAAGATGACAAACTGTAAGCGTAAAAAAATCACTTTTATGAGCTATGTAACTAAACGAGTGTCTTGGACATGGCGGCTCCTACGGCGTCCCGTATGATTGGCTGCAGCTCCAGACAAGACTCCGCCTCCTTGAGAGAGAACCCAGTCAGCAGAGAGAGCAAGGCCAGAGGCACCACCTGCAGGCAAAGAGAGACATGACAACATGTTCCACGCCATTATTTGATCTCCTTTACCTTTTTCCTTTGCCTTCCAGCGGCTGTGTGGGCGCTCACCTGCCCACCTGTCATGTCCTGAGTCAGCAGGTCCACCTGGTAGATGGCCTTAAGGAGAGCCTCCTGGCAGCGACACTCAGGATGAGACGACAGTTTCTAGCAAGAGGAGGAAGCCTGAAAGGTTAGAGGTCACTTTTGAATGATATAACTCATTAGACTTTCCTGGGGGAAAAGATGCACATTTCCATTAGGGCTCTCCTGATATTTCATCCTGAATGTAATCACAGTGCTGCACTTTTTTTGTTGTAAAGTTATTAAAAAAAGGACTGAATATGTCAAATATTCAAGAAACAAATGTTTGTTTGTTTTTCTTTTAAGAGGTATTACGCTGATTAAAACATGTAATCCTTTGATAGCACTCCTTATGAGTCGTGACGAAGTAAAGTGACTGATGCGGACACGTTTGTTACTGGATACTCGCTCATAATCTGTTGGTGGCGAACCCCAAGATGCAGAGATGACAG
>NC_084731.1:79402363-79492363 GCF_033978785.1 Entelurus aequoreus | reverse complement strand
GTAATGTTAACGTTAGCCTTTTTGTATGTGTCTGATAACGTTAACGTTATCTTGTAGCCTACACCAGTGGTCCCCAACCACTGGCCCGTGGATCGATTGGTATTGGGCCGCACAAGAAATACAAAAAATATTTAATTTTTATTTAATTTAATTTTATTTTTTTTATTAAATCAACATAAAAAACACAAGATACACTTACAATTAGTGCACCAACCCAAAAAAACTCCCATTCACACTCATTCACACAAAGGGGTTGCTTCTTTCTGTTATTAATATTTCTGGTTCCTACATTATATACCAATATAGATCAATACAGTCTGCAGGGATACAGTCCGTAAGCACACATGATTGTATTTTTTTATGACAAAAAAAAATAGAAAATACCATACCATGGGTAACAACAGTCAATATTTTTGTATTTTATTTTATTTTTTTAGGGGGGTAACAACAGTCAATATTTATGTATTTTGTATTTTTTTTCTTATAAAATAAAAGTGAGCTTTTGTTAAACCAAATTTTGTGTTTTTTCCCATATACAACAACCTATCTGGATTCGACGAGAGAATCGATAAGGAATCGGTTCGATAAGAGGATTCGATAATGGGCTCGAACTCGATAATTTCTTATCAAACATCATCCCTAGTCCCACGTGACCTGCGTACGCAGGTTTTAGGGTGTGTGGAGTGTTTTAAGAACATAGTGTTTATAAGTGTGTGTGAAAGACACACAAATGCAGACAATATTCATGCAAAACATAAAATAAATGGGGTCCTACTTTGCGGAAATTCATTGTATCCCCGAACACTCCACCAGTTTGGGCACTTTTCCAAAAGTACCGATTTGGTACTAACATGGGTTAAAATGTAAACGACAGCCATCCTATTAGGTAGTAGCAACGTGTATTGAAGAAAGCCACCTGTGACGTGTGATCGTCTCCGTCAGCCCGGTGGTGAACCGCATGGAGGTTGGACATCTTCTGCCTCACTTTGCGGGCCACGTCGGCCACTTCCTTGACGTCATCTGTGAGAATGAAGAGGAAGAGTGGGTACGGACGCGTCAGTCTCAGTCCAGGTGGGGAGTGGGCTCTCTCTCACCAGACTGTGCGTAGACGAGAACGACTGTGTCTTGGTCATCAAGCGTGGGCAGGACGCCACGCACAAAATCTTCATGCGCGATGCCAAACTGGGCTCCCTAAGTGAAGCAGTTGTTTCTTTAGTGTACAGTGTGATTAACTCAAAACACTTGCATCTCAAATTGAAAGGAATTGAAATGTTCTTTTTTTTTTTTTAAAGACTAACTTTTATATAATAAATATTGTACACAAAACAATCCAATAGAATGTAGTACATAAACTACAGTAGTTTTATGAAGTAATGTAACAATAATGTACAGCATTTACCTTGTATCGTGGACTTTTTATACACCATCAGCAGCTTTTCAATATTTTCATGGATAAATGTCAGCTGTTTAGACATTTTAACATTCTTGGCTGGCAGCCGACTCATTCTGCTTCAGTATGATGCAGACTAGCAGTGCCTTACTCAAATTTGCGCCACACTCTGTCACGTTTTTAATGATTTCTTTCTTTAATTCAATAAAAATTGTCCTCTTCTTTTTTTCAGGACATGTCCTTCAAACTCACTTTCTGGCTGGGATGTTTTGTCACTCACATTTTTGCTCGTAACTTTGACAGCTCTTATCTCAAAGCATTTTTTTTTTAAGTTGAGACAATCTTAAGTTGAGGTACCACCGTAGCATCGAGGAGAAGAGAAAGTTGCATTGTGACACTTAAAAATAAGAGCTGGATTTCATATTAATTTGATTAAACAAGATTTCACACTGTGTCAGGACTCATGTAATCCCTATAGGCAAGATGAAATGTTTATTTATTTTTTTAATTATTTAAATTTGTTTATTGGTTTTCAGACACATAACAGGAACCAGTTGTCAAACATACATCAAATGTGCTGTTTTCCCCCCAACAAGTAAAATAAAAAAAATACAAATAAAATAAAATAAACAAAGTAAGAAACCACAGGCAAAAGTCTACATACAACTACAGACAGCTGCATTCCTGAATGGCCTTAGAGAGATATAGCAACCCACAAGCACAAGTTATTGTGTCATTTCAGCCCCTCAAGAAAGTGCATTGAGTTGGATTAGAGCAGGGGTGTCCAACGTGCAGCCCGGGGGCCATTTGCAGCCTGCAGCTAATAATTTAACGGCCTGCGGGACAATCTAAAAATATTATTACCCCCAAAAATTTCTCTGGCAACACAAAGCTGCCATTCAGGCTGTTTTTTCTTCAAATCGATAATTGCTCAAAGAATAATAGGGAATCAGTGTTGTTATGAATTATTGACATATTGAACGTTCCAATTAGTTAACATCAAATATTCCACTTTGAAATATTTTTGTGAAAAAATATTGCATATTTTGTGTTTGCCATAAAAAAAATATTATATTACAAAAAGTGCATTAAACAAACAACTAAAATAAACATTAAACATTTTATAAAAAGATAATCGACGGAAAGATCTTAAAATTGATGTAAAGATTAAGGCGTTGAAAGTTAACAAAAATAAAAAAATTGTGCATGACTTATTTGTAACATTTTTAGATCTCTGAGAATTTTTGTGAGATTAAAAAAAACTGTCATTGCTCAAAAAATAACGTATCAAAATCAATGTTGTTATGAATTACTGACCTATTTAAGGCGCAATTACTATTATTACTAAGTATTGCCCATAGACAATATTTGGGGGAAAGAATATTCCATATTTTAATGTGTTTGTCAAAAAAAACTAAGTTTTCTATGACAAAAAAAGGCATTAAACGAACAACCAAAAAACCATAATAAAAAATTTAAAAAAAACACAATTGACAGAAAGATCTTAAAGTTGATCAAGAGAGTTAGGCGTTGATAGTAAAACTATAGAAAACTATGTATGACTTTTTAACATTTTTAGATCTCTGAGAATGTTAGTGAAATTATAAAAAACTGTCATTCCTCAAAAAATAATAATATATCAAAATCAATGTTGTTATTAATTATTGATCTGTTTAATGCACAATTACTACACATCAAATATTCCACTTTGAATCTATTTGGGGAAAACATATTGCATATTTTTGTGTGTTAGCCAAAAAAACTAAATTTTGTATGACAAAAAGGGCATTAAATGAACAACCAAAAAAAAAATTAAAAAAAATACTAAAAACATAATTGACAGAAAAATCTTAAAGTTGAACTAGAGATTTAGGCGTTGAAAGTAAAAAAATACAAAATTATGTATGACTTTTTAACATTTTTGGATCTCTGAGAATTTTTGTGAAATTATAAAAAACTGTCATTGCTCAAAAAATAATATATCAAAATCAATGTTGTTATGAATTATTCACCTTATTTAAGGCACAAGCTACACATCAAATATTGCACTTTGAATTAATTTGGGTTAAAAATATTGCATATTTCTGTGTTTGCCAAAAAAAACCAAAGTGTTCTATGACAAGAAGGGCATTAAACGAACAACCAAAAAAACATAATCAAAAATATACTAAAACCATAAATTGACAGAAAGATCTTAAAGTTGATCAAGAGAGTTACGCGTTGAAAGTAAAAAAATACAAAATGATGTATGACTTTTTAACATTTTTGGATCTTTGAGAATGTTAGTGAAATTATTTTAAAAAAACTGTAATTCCTCAAAAAATAATAATATATCAAAATCAATGTTGTTATGAATTATTGACGTATTTAAGGCGCAATTACTACACATCAAATATTGCACTTTGACAATATTTTGGAAATAATATTGCATATTTGTGTGTGTTTGCCAAAAAAACATAATCCATCAGTCTACCCCAGGGCAGCTGTGGCTACGAAAGTAGCTTACCACTACCAGGTGTGAATGAATGATGGGTTTTTAACATGTAAAGCGACTTTGGGTACTTAGAAAAGCGCTATATAAATCCCAGGTATTATTATTATTATAATCCAAAAAATACTAAAAACATAATTGACAGAAAGATCTTCAAGTTGATCAAGAGAGATAGGCGTTGAAAGTAAAAATATAGAAAATGATGTATGACTTTTTAACATTTTTGGATCTCTGAGAATTTTAGTGAAATTATAAAAAAAACTGTCATTGCTCTAAAAATAATAATATATCAAAATCAATACTGTTATGAATTATTGACCTATTTAAGGTGCAATTACTACACATCAAATATTCCACTTTGAATTTATTTGGGGAAAACATATTACATATTTGTGTTTGTTTGCCAAAAGAAACAACTTTTTCTATGACAAAAATGGCATTAAACGAACAACCAAAAAAAAACAATACTAAAAACATAATCAACAGGAAAATCTTGAAGTTGAACTAGAGATTTAGGCGTTGAAAGTAAAAAAAAAAAACATAATTATGTATGACTTTTTAACATTTTTGGATCTCTGAGAATTTTTGTGAAATAATAAAAAAAATATATATACCGTATTTTCCGCACTATAAGACGCACCTAAAAACCTTTAATTTTCTCAAAAGCTGACAGTGCGCCTTATAATCCGGTGCGCCTTATATATGGACCAATATTGAGCCACAACAGGTCTCGCAACTACGGGATGCATAAAGTAACCCCAGCCTCTACTGTAGCGTCTATTCTATGCGCCTTGTAATGCGGTGTGCCTTATATATGAACAAAGTTTTCAAATAGGCCATTCATTGAAGGTGCGCCTTATAATCCGGTGCGCCTTATAGTGCGGAAAATAGGCATTGTGAAAATTGTGTGGAAAATTGTGTTTTGCCATAAAACACAGGGTTTTCTTTAACACAAGGGCAAAAAACATTTTAAAAAAATAAAAAGTACTTTATTTTAAAGCTGATCTAAAGATTTAAGCGTTGAAAAAAAAACATTAATACATTACTTATTTTTGTCAAACTATATTATTGTAATGGTTTGGAAAATAAAACGTATCAAAATGTTTTCAGCATGTTAATGGATTCGAGCTTGGGTTTATTGTTTGGACACGGCGCAATTTGATTGGTTGGTCGGGTTGCCGCCCTCACAACAAACATATGGTACCTGCCAAGCCAAGGAGCCTTCGTTGTTGTCCAGCCCTCTGTATCCTCCACTTCTGAACGCTTGGATGTCCTCATAGGCTGGCACACACACACACACACACACACACACACACACACACACACACACACACTGTAATATGCAGAATGTCTTATATTTTGAAGCCTTTGTCCTCACCTGCTCCAAATGTAGGTTCACACTCACTGGCATCAATGAGAGCCAGCACAGCCAGGCTCCCCCAGCCCAGGTAACACACGCGTTTCCCACACAGCAAACTATAACAGTTGTCAATCATTCATTCAACCATGTTATGAATGAGTTGTTATCACCTCTTCCCAGCTGCTGCCACCAAAGCAGCGACGGCGTCACGGTGAGAGTATGTGACCTCCACTGTTTGCTCATAGGCTCTCAGGTGCTGCAGGACGCCCCTTGTGGGGGGGACAGGACGTTTGTCAACATGATCCAGAAGAAAAGAGGTCTTCAACACAACAACACGACAGATGAGGTGCACGTAAGCAGCCTGCACGTGCCTTCCAGAGGATGTGAGACTCACTTCACGGAAACATTTAAAGTGGAAATACAGATGGAAGACAAGACAGCTGCTGTCAGAAGGAATTCATCGTTTCTGCGTTTAAGTATGAATTTTACATGAGTCTGAATTGTGCTTGTGGTCTGCAGTCGAACAAGAGAGAGCGAGAGAGTAGGGTTGTCTCGATACCAATATTTTGGTACCGCTACCAAAATGTATTTTATACTTTTCGGTACTTTTCTAAATAAAGGAGACCACAAAAAATGGCATTTTTGGCTTTATTTGAACAAAAAATCTTAGGGTACATTAAACATGTGTTTATTATTGCAATTTAGTCCTTAAATAAAATAGTGAACATACAAGACAACTTGTCTTTTAGTAGTAAGTAAACAAACAAAGGCTCCTAATTAGTCTGCTGACATATGCAGTAACATATTGTGTCATTTATCATTCTATTATTTTGTCAAAATGATGAGGGACAAACGGTAAAAATGGATTAATAATCTACTTCTTCATTTACTGTTAATATCTGCTTACTTTGTCTTTTAACATGTTCTATCTACACTTCTGTTAAAATGTAATAATCACTTATTCTTCTGTTGTTTGATACTTTACATTAGTTTTGGATGATACCACAAATTTAGGTATCAATCCGATACCAAGTAGTTACAGGATCATACATTGGTCATATTCAAAGTCCTCGTGTGTCCAGTGTAGGGTTGTACGGTATACCGGTATTAGTATAGTACCGCGATACTAATGAATCATATGCAGTACTATACCGCCTCTCAAAAGTACCAGTCCCCCATGCCCCCGCAGCCTGTCGTCGTCACGTCGTGTCATTGCTGGTTTTACGAGCAGACGAGCATGTTCGGCAGCGCACGATCACAGAGTACTTACAAGCAGACACAGTGTGTAGACAGAAAAGGGAGAACGGACACATTTTGGCTTAAAAACTAACGATAAAGTTGAAGTTATAACACTGATACGCCCTCAGGAAGAGGTGCTTTAAAACATGGCTAGCTAGCTAGTGGCTAAAGTCCAGCACCAGTCTGCAGTGTTTTAGCTACTTCTAAATCACTAATCCTCGCCTCCATGGCGACAAATAAAGTATGTTTCTTACAAGTATCATCCCTGCAGGACGAGGAATAGCTAAACATGCTTCACTACACACCGTAGCTCACCGGCATCACAATGTAAACAAACGCCATTGGTGGATCTACACCTAACATCCACTGTAATGATACCAAGTACCGAAGCGTATCTAGTCGATATTACAATGATTACATCGATATTTTTTTAGCATCACAAAATCTTTTTTCATTTTTTTAAAATGTATATTACGTTTATAAACTTTCTACCACTTGTCCTTAATAATGTTGACAAAATAATAGAATGATAAATGACACAATATGTTACTGCATATGTCAGCAGACTAATTAGGAGCCTTTGTTTGTTTACTTACTACTAAAAGACAAGTTGTCTTGTATGTTCACTATTTTATTTAAGGACAAACTTGCAATAATAAACATATGTTTAATGTACCCTAAGAGTTTTTGTTAAAATAAAGCCAACAATGCCGTTTTTTGTGGTCCCCTTTATTTAGAAAAGTATCGAAAAGTACCGAAAAGTATCGAAATACATTTTCTGTATTGTGTATTGTATTGTCCCGATACCTATATTTTGGTACCGTACCGGTACCAAAATATAGGTATCGGGACAACACTAGTCCAGGAACATATTTCCTGAGTTTATAAACATAATATGAATTTTAAAACAAGGAAAAAAGATTTTGTGACACTAAAAAAATATAGATATAATCATAGTAGTATCGACTAGATACGCTCTTTTACTTGGTATCATTACAGTGGATGTCAGGTGTAGATCCACCCATGGCATTTGTTTACATTCAGGAACGGCGTCATTAGCGGTGAAGCCGGTGAGCTACGGTGTGTAGTGAAGCATGTTTAGCTATTCCTCGTCCTGCAGGGATGATACTTGTAAGAAACTTACTTTATTTGTCGCCATGGAGACCAGGATTAGTGATTTCGAAGTAGCTAAAACACTGCCGACTGCGGCTGGATGTTAGCTGCTAGCTAGCTAGCCATGTCTTAAAGCACCTCTTCCTGAGGGCGTTTCAGTGTTATAACTTCACCTTTATCTTTAGTTTTTAAGCCAAAAAGTGTCCGTTCTCCTTTTTCTGTCTACACACTGTGTCTGCTTGTAAGTACTCTGTGATTGTGCGCTGCCGAACATGCTCCACTGTTCGTACAAACAGCAATGTCATGAAGTGACGACGCGCCAAAAAATGGGCAACCGGTACTTTTCAAACAGAGTATAGTACCCTTTTTGATTCATTAGTACCGCGATACTATACTAATACCGGTATACCGTACAACCCTACAAGAGAGATAAAAACGGAGCGAGAGAGAGTTGTTTTGAACAAATTACCTTATTTAGCGACATGAGTAGGACAAAATATTAGAAGCACGTTTCGGTACGATTCAGTCGCGTGTGGACTGGTGAATGTACATATTTACAGCACAGGAACAAGAGTAAACGGTCACTATCCAGTCGGGGTCTCAAAAAATTTATTTTTAGATTAATCACAATTCTTATTTGTAATGACTGCTAATCAAGTAAAAAAAAATCCAAAATCTTTTTTTTTTTTTTAAATCTGTCCTGTCCAACCACTCAGGCAAATCATATTGTTGATGTAGATGATCTATATCTACTGTACAGATTTACTTTAGAAAAGAGAAGTTAGGATACTTCTCTTCTTGCCTTATTTGTATTTGACTTTATTAAATGTTTGGGTAGAACTTTAGTAAACACAACCAATTTTCTTTTAAGTAAGATACAAATGGATCAGTGCTGTTTATGTATTTTATGGAGGAACGTAGTTAATCATAGAACTGGCACCCAATGTTATTAAAAAAAAGTTTTGATTTTGAATGGAGAATCGTTTTGAATCGATTCTGAAACGAATCGTTACCCCCGACAATCAAATAAAATCGACTCATGAGGTGTCCAAAGATTCACAGCCCCACTATCCAGTCATTTCAGGATTTTGCAGGCTTTTTTGTGATTGTCGCGACCTGAAATGTCTGAATATGCAGCAAAATTTTTCAGAAAGCTGCTGCAAAAATGGCTTTTTTCCAATAACATTGAAGCAACTTGTGATTTTATCAATTTATAAGTGTTCCTTAATGGAGCCTTAATGTTAAAAAAAAAAAAAAAGCAATAGATGAGTGCGCTGTTCAGTATCGTAGCCCCTGATTGGCTCCACCTGAGTTTTATATTTTTCAGAAAACAATGAACAGACTTGAGATTTTATGATTTTTTTGATTAATGATTTAAATGTTCCTTGTAACAATAACTTGCAAAACATTTTAAATAAATACAAATTAAAAGTACAAGTACAACGGAATTTCAACATAAATTGGAAAACAAATACTGTATTGATGTTTTACTTGTTTTACACCACACATATTCAAAAGTATACACTAGATGGCAGTAAAAGTACATACTCAGAGCTTATTGTCAAATTAACGTACTGTTTTAATGAACTGTTTTAATTAGCTATCCAGTCATTACAGGCTTTTTTGTGATTGAAATGTCTGAATATGCCGCAGATTTTTCAGAAAGTTGCTGCAAAAAAAAGGCTTTTTTCCCCCAAAACATTGAAGCAACTATGAATGTGTTACCAATTTATAAGTGTTTCTTGGAAGCTTAATGTAAAAAAGCAAGTTAACAAACATAGAAAAACAAATACTGTATTGATGTTTTACTCATTTTATACTGCACAGACTTAAAAGTAGACACTAGATGGCAGTAAAAGTACATACTCAGAGCTCATTGTCAAATTACTTTACAGTTTTAATTAACTTTTAATTAACTATCCAGTCATTCCAGGCTTTTTTTGTGATTGTCGCAGCCTGAAATGTGTAAATTTTCCGCAGATTTTTCAGAAAGTTGCTGCAAAAAATACTTTTTTTCCCAACAACATTGAAGCAACTTGTGATTTTATAAATGCATATAAGTGTTCCTTGGAGCCTAACGTAAAAAAAGCACAGGTTTTTGACAAATGGAAAAACAAATACTGTATTGATGTTTTACTTATTTTATACTGCACTGACTTAAAAGTAGACACTAGATGGCAGTAAAATCCCATCACAGAACTCATTGTCAAATGACTGTACTGTTTTAATTAATTATAACTAATAACGGTAATACAACGTGCCTCGCCAAAAGACACTTTAAAGGTTGCAGCTTCACTCTATCGCTGATTTATTTATTTTCGTTTTTTAAGCACACAGTTAGCCTAAATTTTGACTTTTTTTCAGTATGAAAAATTGCTAAATGAACTTAAAATATCAACAAAAGTATACAACAGAATGACTATATTGGCCATGAGGTGAGACGAAAACAATCAGAGTGCACTGCTCAGTATCGTAGCCACTGATTGGCTCAGCCTCATGCTTATTTTTTTCATAAAACATTAAACAGACTTGACATGTATGCATTTGTTATTAATGTTTTAAATGTTCCATAATTTAAAATAAATAAATAAAAACAAATGAAAAAACTCAGTATTTCAAAATAAATTGGAAATAATACTGTATTGATGTTTGACTCATTTTATGCTGCACATACTTAAAAGTAAACACCAGATGGCAGTAAACATCACATACTCAGAGCTCATTGTCACATTATTGTACTGATTTAATTCATTATAAATAATAAAGTAATACAATTGTCCCTCGCCACTATGCGCTTTGAAGTTTGCGGCTTCACTCTATCGCCGATTTTTTAATTTTATTTTTTAAAGCAACTGGCTTACTACTGGATGCATTTTTGGCCTAAATTAAACACTTTTCAGCATTGACATTGCTAAAAAGACAAAAAATATTATTACAAAATAAGTACTATATTGGCCACTAGATGTTCAGTATCATAGCCACTGATTGACTCAGAGTTTAGTTTTTTCTGATTTTATGAATTATTATTAAGGTTTTAAATGTTCCTTGTAGCCATAATTCCCCCCCCCCCAAAAATATATAAATAAAAATAAAAAATCACATATTTTCAACATTAATTGGAAAACATATACTGTATTAAGGTTTTAAATGTTTTACACCGCACATATTTAACAATAGACACTAGATGGCAGTAAAAGCACATACTCAGGCTCATTGTTAAATTACCGTACTGTTTTAATTAACTATGACTAATAATAGTGGTGGCGTGACTCATATGGTAAAGCGGTCTTTCAGAAACTTCCAACTTCTGCCTTCCTAGTCAGTGGTGTTGTGTCCGATGCTATAATCGGGTTCAAATATAAAAATTAGCTGCATTTTTTTAATGAATGAAACTGCTGTTCTAAATGTATCCACTGGATGTCACAACAGCAATTCAAGTGTAACCCACGTCACACATGACAGCGTTTAAAGATGACTTGTCAGCTGACTTTAAGCGCCCTCTGGACTCCAATCAGCACAGGTGCAGGCAATCAACTGCTCCAGGTGTGGCTGGCAGCAGATGGCGGCAATATCGACGAACAATACTGTACCTTCTTTCATTGTAAACTATCCACTCAACGGATAAAATAACGAAACGGTAAGATGCAAAGACTTTAAGTCAACTTGAGCGTCATATTTGCAGTTACATATCCATGCAGCGCTTGCAATTGGTTAAATGCACGATGCGCACCCTGAACTCTATTGTACAAATGTGTGTTACTACATGTGTTGTTTGTTCTATTTTATCTTATGCTTAAATCTACCATGTTCACACCGGTTAGGTTTGTTGTTATGTTACCTTGACTTCGGCTATGGTGTCATTTTGCTAATTGTTTTGTTCATATTATAATTGTTATATTTGAATGATGATAAATGAATGTATTGCGGCAGTTGCGGATTTCACCAATGCGGCGGTTTGAGGAAAGACTCTATTGCTTTTCCAAATTATTTTAATGGTGAACTGCCACAACATGAGCATCTTAAACAGGAAGTGCTTAAAGTGTAATGGCTTTGTAAATACACTAAGACAATGTCTAAGTTCATTGTGTTCTTGATGGTGTTTTTAAAACGGCATCATTTTTTTTTCTCAGAATTTTCAACTAACTTGAAGTGTTTTGCCAAGAGGATTATTACTCAGTGGCCTAGTGGTTAGAGTGTCCGCCCTGAGATCGGTAGGTTGTGAGTTCAAACCCCGGCCGAGTCATACCAAAGACTATAAAAATGGGACCCATTACCTCCCTGCTTGGCACTCAGCATCAAGGGTTGGAATTACCAAAAATTATTCCCGGGCGTGGCCACCGCTGCTGCTCACTGCTCCCCTCACCTCCCAGAGGTTGATCAAGGGTGATGGGTCAAATGCAGAGAATAATTTCGCCACACCTAGTGTGTGTGTGACAATCATTAGTACTTTAACTTTAACTTATTTGTAATATGTACCGTATTTTTCGGACTATAAGTCGCAGTTTTTTTCATAGTTTGGCCGGGGGTGCGACTTATACTCAGGAGCGACTCATGTGTGAAATTATTAACACATTACCGTAAAATATCAAATAATATTATTTAGCTCATTCACGTAAGAGACTAGACGTATAAGATTTCATCGGATTTAGCGATTAGGAGTGACAGATTGTTTGGTAAACGTATAGCATGTTCTATATGTTATAGTTATTTGAATGACTCTTACCATAATATGTTACGTTAACATACCAGGCACGTTCTCAGTTGGTTATTTATGCGTCATATAACGTACACTTAGTCAGCCTGTTGTTCACTATTCTTTATTTATTTTAAATTGCCATTCAAATGTCTATTCTTGGTGTTGGGTTTTATCAAATAAATTTCCCCAAAAAATGCGACTTATACTCCAGTGCGACTTATATGTTTTTTTCCTTCTTTATTATGCATTTTCGGCCGGTGCAACTTATACTCCGGAGCGACTTATACTCCGAAAAATACAGTACATTTTCAGAATGTGCTTGTTGTAATTTTGGCCAAAGTAAGACAAAGAAAACAAATTGAAGTTGCCTTTGTTTTTAAGGCCTCTGAGCTAAAATGAGTTTGACACCCTTGGTCTACACTCACTCTCACTTGTTTTAATGCTACGCTCAAGCTGCTTGTCCATCGTGTGAATGAAGCCGCGGAGAAGAAAAACGGACGTGACAACATATGCAACCCAGCAATTGGCGCAAATTCCTGGAGGGACTGACTATACTAACATGCTGCTTGTATTGAGTGGCTTACTGGTGTGTGATGGACGCACGTGAGAAAGCGGCAGCGTGAGCGGCACACAGGATGACCTCCAGCAGCATCTTAGTCGCACTTCCTCCTTTCATCCTGGAAGAGCCACTGATGGCCTCCGGCTGAACCCGGCACACACAAGACAGTGAGAGCGCGTCGACTCCTCTGATCTTGAGAGTTTTGTGTCAGCGCTATTATTAGCATTAGTGACAAGCTCTCACACCAACTGATGGGTTGATGAGGAAGGACTTCCCACTTTTGGCAAGAGCCTGCATTCTTTGGACCACGCTGAGAAATGTGAATGTGCAGCCTGGTATGAGTTCATTCCTGCACACATGAATGACATACAGTATGTTACAGCAGCTGTATGATACTGACAGATGCTTCGTCACCACATCTGCACACCCCATATTTTGCATACTTGTGTCTCATTAGATCAGGGCTATTCAACCACATAATGAAGAGGGCCGTAGTTTCAAGAGCTCAAGGTCTAAGGTCAGACATCCAAACTTGGATGTTTCTTTAGAAAGTGCCTCTGCTGGTTATATTCCTTTGAGACTGCGTTTACTTATTTACAAAGTAAACACATCAGCTTTTACACTGCACTCTCAATAAATTCATTATTTTGCCCTTGCTACTCGTTTCCAGCGTGTGCAGCTAGACAGATAGTTAACAGCATGAAGAAACAAAAGCTAAGTTTTGTTGCTGATGAATTTTCCTTCAGTTTTATTTCTTTACACACCTTCCTCTATCTAGGTTTGTAAGACTGAAAATATCCATCCATTCACTTTCTACCGCTTGTCCCTTTCGGGGTCGCCAAGGTGTTCTGGAGCCTATCTCAGCTGCATTTGGGCGGAAGGCGGGGTACACCCTAGACAAGTTGCCACCTTATCACAGGGCCAACACAGATAGACAGACAACATTCACACTCATATAAACATTACAAATGTATACCATCCATCATGAAATTACATAAATAATGTCCATTGTGTATTTTACATAAATAAAATATGTCTGGTGATGATACACACTGCAAACATTGCACACATGTGGTTTAACACATTTAAAACTAAGGTGTAGCTTTATCACCCTGTGTTAATCAAATTTAGCGCTACATGTTTTGATTGCCAGAGTTAAATAGTCAAGTGTGTGTGTGTGTGTGTGTGTGTGTGTGTGTGTGTGTGTGTGTGTGTGTGTGTGTGTGTGTGTTTGTGTGCGCGTGCGCGCATGTGTGCATACGTATATATATATATATATATATATATATATATATATATATATATATATATATATATATATATATATATATATATATATATATATATATATATATATCTTATATCATATATATATATATATATATATATATATATATATATATATATATATATATATATATATATATATATATATATATATATATATATGATGAGGTGGCGACTTGTCCAGGGTGTACCCCGCCTCCCGCCCGATTGTAGCTGAGATAGGCTCCAGCGCCCCCCGCGACCCCGAAGGGAATAAGCGGTAGAAAATGGATGGATGGATGGAATATATATACATATATATATATATATATATATATATATATATATATATATATATATATATATATATATATATATATATATATATATATATATATATATATATATATATATATATATATATATATATATATATATATATATATATGTATACACAGTATATATATATATATATATACCATGGACACTGGCGGGATGGATCCGTAATTTGGGGACCCCTGATATACGACCACGAATACAAAAGACATCACAAAGTCCATCCATCCATCCATCTTCTTCCGCTTATCCAAGGTCGGGTCGCGGGGGCAGCAGCCTAAGCAGGGAAGCCCAGACTTCCCTCTCCCCAGCTACTTCATCCAGCTCCTCCCGGGGGATCCCGAGGCGTTCCCAGGCCAGCCGGGATACATAGTCTTCCTAATGTGTCCTGGGTCTTCCCCGTGGCCTCCTACCGGTCGGACGTGCCCGAAACACCTCCCGTTCAGGTGGCATCCTGACCAGATGCCCGAACCACCTCATTTGGCTCCTCTTGATGTGGAGGAGCAGCGGCTTTACTTTGAGCTCCCCCCGGATGGCAGAGCTTCTCACCCTATCTCTAAGGGAGAGCCCCGCCACCCGGCGGAGGAAACTCATTTCGGCCGCTTGTACCCGTGATCTTGTCCTTTTGGTCATAACCCAAAGCTCATGACCATAGATGAGGATGGGAATGTAGATCGACCGGTAAATTGAGAGCTTTGCCTTTCAGCTCAGCTCCTTCTTCACCACAACGGATTGATACAGCGTCCGCATTACTGAAGACGCCGCACCGATACGCCTGTCGATCTCACGATCCACTCTTCCCTCACTGGTGAACAAGACTCCGAGGTACTTGAACTCTTCCACTTGGGGCAAGATCTCCTCCCCAACCCGGAGATGGCACTCCACCCTTTTCCGGGCGAGAACCATGGACTCGGACTTGGAGGTGCTGATTCCCATCCCAGTCACTTCACACTCGGCTGTGAACCGATCCAGTGAGAGCTGAAGATCCTGGCCAGATGAAGCCATCAGGACCACATCATCTGCAAAAAGCAGAGACCTAATCCTGACTGCGCCTAGAAATTCTGTCCATAAAAGTTATGAACAGAATCGGTGACAAAGGGCAACCTTGGCGGAGTCTAACCCTCACTGGAAACGGGTCCGACTTACTGCCGGCAATGCGGACCGAGATCTGACAGTGATCGTACAGGGAGCGGCTTGCCACAATCAGACAGTCCGATACCCCATACTCTCTGAGCACTCCCCACAGGACTTCCCGGGGGACACGGTTGAATGCCTTCTCAAAGTCCACAAAGCCCCAGGAAGACTGGTTGGGCAAACTCCCATGCACCCTCAAGGACCCTGCCAAGAGTATATCGCTGGTCCACAGTTCCATCACAAAGTCAGTCAGTCAATTTCAATACATTCATACTTTGTTGTCCAGTCGCTGTTATGTTGTTATGTATGTTGATTTATTTTCAGGGTGGATAGCATACTTGCCAACCTTGAGACCTCCAATATCGGGAGGTGGGGGGCGTGGTTGGGGCGTGGTTGGGGGCGTGGTTTTGGGCGGGGGCGTGGTTAAGAGGAGAGTATATTTACAGCTAGAATTCACCAACTCAAGTATTTCATATATATATATATATATATATATATATATATATATATATATATATATATATATATATATATATATATATATATATATATATATATATATATACTTGACTTTCAGTGAATTCTAGCTATGTATATATTCATTTTATTATATATATAAATAAAAGAAATACTTGAATTTTAGTGTTCATTTATTTACACATATACACACACACACACACACACAACACTCATCTACTCATTGTTGTACTTGAAAGTACAATGCTTTGTTAAGGGTTGAATTGTCCATCCTCTTTCTATTCTCTGTCACTATTTTTCTAACCATGCTGAACACCCTCTCTGATGATGCATTGCTGTGTGGCACGCACAAAAGTGCTTTCATCAAATGCACGAGAGTGTGGAATCTTCCATCTCTCCCTAGCATGGCTCCCTAGCATGGCCCAAAACCGGTCAATCCTTGCTTCCTGGGGAAGATCTTCCCTGGCAAGCAATTGGTACTCCAGTACTTGTACCCGGAGGCTGGTCAGGTCCAATCGCAGCTGCGGCAGACTTTTTTTGGGGGGGGCGTGGCCTCCAGCTCCGGCTGAATACCGGGAGTTTGTCGGGAGAAAATCTCTGTCGGGAGGTTGTCGGGAGAGGCGCTGAATATCGGGATTCTCCCGCTAAAAACGGGAGGGTTGGCAAGTATGGGATAGTGCCATCTTCTTCTACTCACCCACTGCTGCTTCATATGCTTTGCTGTTGCCCCCTGTGAGGTGGCGGGAGTACTGCATACATGAGCAACCCTGTTTTGAATGGTTTCATCAAGCCTATTTAAAGCTTTGGTGGGCCGGATGTGGCCCGCTGGCCGCCAGTTGAATAGACTGCGTTAGATGGTGCGCGCATGCTTGTTGTTGACTAGCCAGTGCCACAGTGTATACCACACACGTACCGTGCCTGATGTGCAGGGTTAAAACCAAGCAGAACAGGAGTGTAGACGTCCGGGTGCTGGAGGCAGAAGTCCAACTGTCCTGCCACAAACGGAGCCTAACAGTACATCATGGTCTTTTAAGTATATCCAATGCAAAATTGGGAGAAAAATCTGCCAGATATTTTTAAATTCAGCCTCACCGACAAGCCACAGGAGATACCGATGAACAAGACTCTCTTCTTCCCCTCACACACCTGTCAGGATAAAACCAAACCGAAATTATTGCAGAAGCCTTCGAGGTGGAGGGAAGAAAGATAAATTGCATTTTGCACACATGCGTCATTCGGCTCCTGACCTTTTTCAGACTGAGCATGCCCAGTTGTGGGTCGTCTTCTGGAGCCTCTTGGGAGGAAAACAGCGCTCTTAAAAGATGAAACAAAAGAACACAATAACCTTTCACATTTAGACCGATACGGTACCAATTACCGGTACCCGGGAATCCGTATGGGTACCAAACGGTACCAATTTGCGATACTTTTGTGTGTGTTCATGTGGGAACAAATATTAATTTGCTCATTTTATAATTTAACATTCAGCATTATAACTACTGTATTTTTCTGACTATAAGGCGCATTTAAAATCCAAAAATCAACAGTCCGCCTTATAATCCGGTGCGCCTAATGTACGTACTAATTCTGGTTGTGCTTACGAAGCAATTTTATTTAGTACAAGGTGTAATGATAAGTGTGACCAATAGATGGCAGTCACCCATAAGAGATTATTATTATTATTATAGAGGTTTATATGAAATAGGGACAGATACAAAAACATAGACATCTGAAACAGTTATCCGATGCATGCATCATAGTGTTTGTAGCCAAAGCTAATTTACAACACTTGTCCCCAACAATAACAACAACACAGATCCAACATCATTAAAATAGGAAAATAAAAAATATGAGTCGATAATAATGATAATAGTAATAATACAGACAAAGTGCAAACTAGATAAAAGCCAATAATAATAATAACACAGACAAAGTGCAGACTAGATAAAAACCAAAAAGTAACAATTAGTAAAAACTAAACATGGGAACACGATTGTTGCTCAACTAGCCATAATTGTGTTTGTTTTTTGATACAGATACCTGTGGACTGCAGGCTGACACCTGTTTAATATGTGACGCTAAGTAACATCAAAACGCTCAAAAAATCGCTGCCAGGTTTTCACTCGGCGGCCACATTAGATGAAGAGATTTTGTCCGGGGCCGAGCTATCTAGTTGTGTGTGTATATATATATTGTTTTTTGGATCGTTTACTTGTGAACTTTCATTCAAAAGCGCCAAACAATAACGATGTGGGAAAAAAATGAATGTCAAAATAAAGCGAGTTTGTTACACTAAAAAAGAGTAACAAAAAGTAAGAGTAAGGTCAAAAAACTGTGTGGCTCGATTCCACCATACCTGACTGCCATAACCCATAATACACTGTGTCCAAACCTTATTACCACACAGATCCTTCCGCCATAAATGCAAATAAACAGTTACATATTCTTCACTGTATTAAAGCAGTATAAAATAGTATGTTATCGAATAATTCACACAAATATACTAATGACAAATAAAGTGTGCCTTATAATTACATTAAGCATGCAATATATACATTTTTTGTATAATTCAAATAAAGTAAATAGTGCCCTTTTGACTGAATAAACATAGGGCACCTTACATAAAATGTAAATGAACTTAAATAGCATTTAAGCTCCTACACCGGGTACTCCGGCTTCCTCCCACCTCCAAAGACATGCACCTGGGGATAGGTTGATTGGCAACACTAAATTGGCCCTAGTGTGTGAATGTGAGTGTGAATGTTGTCTGTCTATCTGTGGTGGCCCTGTGATGAGGTGGCGACTTGTCCAGGGTGTACGCCGCCTAATGCCTGAATGCAGCTGAGATAGGCTCCAGCACTCCCGCAACCCAAAAAGGGACAAGCGGTAGAAAATGGATGGATACCGCTTATCCCTTTCAGGGTCGCGGGGGGTGCTGGAGCCTATCTCAGCTACAATCGGGCGGGAGGCGGGGTACACCCTGGACAAGTCGCCATATATATATATATATATATATATATATATATATATATATATATATATATATATATATATATATATATATATATATATATATATATATATATATATATATGTGTGTGTATATATATATATATATATATATATATATATATATATATATATATATATATATATACATATACATGTACGATACATATACATGTATCTATCTGTATCATGGACGCTGGCGGGACGGATCCGTAATTTGGGGAACCTTGATATAAATAGTTCACTGATAAATTTAGAACAAATCTTTGAATACAAGTTGTATATACCGTGTGTACACTAGAGTACATTAATAATTAATTGGACAAACTGAGCAAAAAAAACAAAGTATGTCAAATGATCTATATATTATTCATGGAAATTGTTCGGAAAGTGGATAAAGTGTCTTGACACTTAAATCAGTGTTTCTTAACCATAGGGCCAGGGCCTATTGTTGGGTCGTTAGTGCCCCCTAGACCGCCGCCAAAAAAGTATCTGTTTCTCACCTGTGGTCCGTATGGGCGGCAGCGGAACTCAGTTGTAATGCACTTTTCCAACACCCGTGGCAGTAATGACAACATCAAACGGAAGACGTCTGGAGCTAAAGTCGTAGAGAAGTTTCTCAAAGGGTACTGCACTTTTTTTGGAATGTAGCCTATCATTCACAATCATTATGAAATACATGACAGATGGATTAAAAAAAAAAAAAAGCATTTTAACTTAAATATAAAAGTAAATAAAGTTCCGCTTATAGCGGAGCCAATGCGAGCGCCTCAATTTCGTCCATAAAATTTGATGAATAAACATTCAAAAACCGCCAACAAAACATTTACATTTCGTGACTTGAACATTAACCAAGTATTAGTGATATTGTTAGGATTATGAGTCATTCTTCATCTAAATTGGAATATATTAACATCCTAGCAGTCAGCATCCTAATGACAGCAGACCTTGTACAGTAAGTGATGTTTTGTGTTTGTTGGCTCACATGAAGACTGCAGTGAGTAATAGTGATGAAAGAAAAGAAAAAAGCAAACGGCGTAATGCGTTTTTTAAATCAATGCGCCGTGTATGCTTAAAATAATCAAAACACATAAATATTAAATATTATTATAAATGTGCCCATTTCTACATTACACATATACTTACTTCAGGTATATAAAACCCTAATGGCGGGGTTTGGATGTTTTTAAGGGCTATATCGGCGGAATTCCAATTCCATTGTAAGCTGACTTTTAATAGCATTTATTTAATATTTAGAATGTAAACAAAAAACCATTACATCCATCGTCATGTCTTTCATAATGATTGTGAATAGGCAAACTTCCAAATAAAAAAGTGCAGTTCCTCTTTAAGCGCAAAAATTATGACTAACGTAATGAAGCTGTATTTCATTTGCACTTAAATTTTGTTGAAGGTTTATTTAAGAAACATATATTGTTCATATTTATCATTAATTTAGTTCGAAGTTATTTACTTTAGCACTCTGTAATTATATGTAAATGTGGTTTATCAGTTTTTATGAGTCCCTTCTTTTGAAATGTATTTGATTAGTGTTTAGTTTTGTAATCAGTCTGACCTAAGCCTTGATAATAATCATAGTGATTAAGGCATGCTTTCAAATCATTTGGTAAGATTTATCCTGTAAGTAGGTTGCATATAATTACTGAATACGATTAAAATCAAGATTAAGATGACTAATTCGGTGTAAATATTTGATTGTGGTGTAAAAGTTTGCCCCTGATGTTTAAAAAGATTAAGAATCCCTGACTTAAATGTAAAATGCTGTCCACTTCTTGTAATGCCTTGCTCACCACAGACACCGGTGGTGCGGAAGTCGTCCCTTGAGTCAGCCCACAACATGACGTTAAAAAAAAATAATTATTAGAAAATATTTTTTAAATGTTTATACTAAAAATAAAAAATCTGTCATGACCCTCCGTGACGGTTTTTGGACGTGTGTTGTTTTTCCTGTGCGTGGTGTTATTTCCGTTCCAGCGCTCTAATTTTCTTGTCTCTACTTTCTGTTTGTCTTTCATTTCCTGCCACTTCTCATCTGGTCTAAGCGCTGCCTCACTCACCTGTCTCTGATTGGCAATTAGGGCACACCTTTTACTGGTTGCCGAACAGAATGCTTTATGTGCCAGCCCTGTCCTCTCATAGTTTTTATCTGTCACCACCTAGATATGTGTTGGCTTCCTGTGCACTCCCTAGCTGCACTAGCTTTTCATTAAATACACTTTTTACCTCCACTGCCCCTTCCGTTTCTACATCTAGGGGCCACGCTGCAAGCAACTCACTCACCGTTTGACAAAATCCATATTAAGACATTAAAATCAGTGTTATATTGTTAGAAAAAGTATTGCGATATATTGCCATATCGATATTTTGTCCACCTCTAATGCGTGTATTGTGAACATTTCACTTATGCAGACACACCTGTCTCCTCCTGCAATGATGTATGAGTAGACCTCACTGTGGCGCATCTCTTTGAGTGCTCTGTTGAAGCTCGACTACACACACAAACACACAAACATACAATCAATGCAATGATACAGTTCTCTTAGAAGAGTCAAAATGTCAAGAAAAATTATAATGTATCAGATTAGGGTGAGAAATAAAAATAGATAGCGTATTTTGTTCTTTGATTACTCCCTCCAGGATGCATTTTCTGAGACAATTTTAACAGTTCAGAGCAGCCAGCCCGGAACGCGTGTGTCAGGAACAGATGCGGAAGCAGATTTTTACAACAAATTTCCGCATAAAAGTGATAATATATCATATTGTATGTGTTTATTACACTTTGCATTCATATTTTGCTGTTTTTTACATTGTTGTTGTGTTTTGCTTGTTTGTAAAACATACACAACTATCGAGGAGCTGGTCTGAGAAGTAAAAGAGGAGCGACGCTCATATGTTGTTAATATTCAGTGTTTTATTGTTCATAGTTAATAATGTAAATCCCACTATCTTCATTTTAATGCACATTTTAGGTGTCCCATTATTAGTAAAAAAACTGTAAAATTCCATTCCGTTTTTTTGAGATGGTCTGTCATAAGTTTTTTAGAATTCTATCTGACATTGTGACTTTTGGTATTAAGTGTTCCTGAAAAAAAAGGACCCAAACACATACTGTACAACAGATTTTTACAGCTAAATGTGTATATATAGTTTATACACACATACACATTGGCCCCCCCAGACACATTTTTTCTCTCAATGTGGCCCCCCGAGTCAAAATATTTGCCCAGCTCTGACATAGAATCACTTGATTAAAGTACAGTGTTTTATTTTTCTATATACGTGCACCATGTTACTGTTCAAACTGTGTGTAATGTTACAGAGGCCAAATATATATTAAACATATTGGTTAAATAAAACCTATGCCTTGCTGTCCCAGCAGGACCCTGAGGTCTTTAGATCATCTCCTCGTGGCTGTCTCAAAAACAAGGCTAAAAACTTGATGAGATAGAGCCTTTTCAGTGGCAGGGCCTAGACCAGGGGTCGGCAACCCAAAATGTTGAAAGAGCCATATTGGACCAAAAATACAAAAACAAATCTGTCTGGAGCCGCAAAAAATGTAAAAGCCATATTACATACAGATAGTGTGTCATTGATTGATTGATTTTGATTGAGACTTTTATTAGTAGATTGCACAGTACAGTACATATTCCGTACAATTGACCACTAAATGTTAACACCCCAAAAAGTTTTTCAACGTTAATCAATTCATGGTAAATGAGATATACATTTAATTAAGAGGACTTAAAGGAAACTAAATGACCTCAAATATACCTACAAATGAGGCATAATGATGCAATATGTACATATAGCTAGCCTAAATAGCATGTTAGTATCGATTAGCTTGCAGTCATGCAGTGACCAAACATGTCTGATTAGCACTCCACACAAGTCAATAACATCAACAAAACTCACCTTTGTGCAGTCATGCACAGCGTTAAAATTTTGGTGGACAAAATGAGACAGAAAAAGAAGTGGCATAAAACACGTCCTATATAGAAAGTCGGAGAAAGTTATACATGTAAACAAACTACGGTGAGTTCAAGGACCACCAAAATTAGTAGGACAAAAGGGCGCTCGCCAAATACTCGAATCAGTGAAGCATGTTTAATACAAACAGTGTGCTTTATAACAATTAGGGAGGTTTGTGTCATGTTTGTCCTCCTACAGAAACCATATTAACACAAAAATTATATTTTTTTCCCCTCATCTTTTTCCATTTATCATACATTTTTGAAAAAGCTCCAGAGAGCCACTAGGGCTGTGCTAAAGAGCCGCATGCGGCTCTAGAGCCCCGTGTTGCCGACCCCCGGCCTAGACTATGGAACAACCTTCCACTATCTATTAGGTCCTCCCAGTCTCTGAGCCAATTTAAATCTAGGCTAAAAACATAATTTTTACTCCCTGGCGTTCAAATCCAGTTTGACAGTTAGTTTATTGTTTTATTCTTTTTTTATTTATTTATTACATTTTAGTATTTTCGGTGATATATTCTGCACTTATTTTAAGGTATATTTTACTACTGTATTTGATTTATCCTTCTTGGGGTTGTTTTTGAATGTGCTATATAAATTAATAAATTGAACTAAACTGAACTAATGAATACTTAAGCCTACTACGCTACTGTGGTTTAATGTTGGACATTATGGTGGTATTTGGAGAACTTTTTTCTGAGGTTGGTGAAAAAAAGTTTGAGAACCACTGGCCTAAGAATACGCAAACTACTTTTTCAAAAAATTCTAAACATTTTGGAAAATGTTTAATTGAAAAATTTTAGGTTTATTTTTTTCTTTTTGATTTTACTAACATTGATAACAACATAGGCCCATCACACGGACACATTTGATGGATTTGACGGCTGACGTTTGAGTGCTGCCCGGCGACAAATTCAATCGGCGAAAATGGCCTAAGTGTGAGTGGAAGTTGAGGGGATTAAACAAAGTCGCAAGGTCACACATAAATCACTGCGGCTGGTTGAATTGGCACCAAATCCTGGTGGGTCTTTTTGATTAAATGCAAACTTTGAATTTTTTATTTTTTTTTCCTGAAAATTCCATTAGTATTAGCATGAAAAAATATTGAATGATAAGATTTTATTTGTTTTACCGCCACAAGGAAAGCCAGTCGGCCTGAGGTCCCACAGCCACTTAGAACAATAATGCTGTCCTGTGGTTCCTAGAAACCAAAAGATATTTGAACGAGTCACAGTTGACAGGAAGAAAACCCTCAAACATCCAAACCTTGAGGATGAGCTCCACTTTCCCAGCTAACTCCATCATGGTTTTCACCATTTGGTCACCCAGGAGCATCTAAAACAACATGAATATGCTTTTTAATGGATTCTGTCTATGTTCTACCTAGTTCCTGTTTCCTCAGCGACCTGGTAAGTGCTTCCTGTTTCTCCGCGAAACATCTCAGCATCGCAGCTCTGCAACATCCTCACAATGCCGTCGGCTGGAGCCCGGTCAATGTCCCGCGTCAGCGGGTTCGACTTCTCCGAAACAGGAAGTGAGGGCTCGTAATCTGGCAACTAATAACAACAGTAGCATCAGGATTAAAGTCATTTTTCGGTTTAGCTCAACTACACACTAAAAAATGCTGTGTTTTTGTTTCTACCCAAATGCTGGGTTGAGCCTGTTATTTATGGGTTATTTAAAGACACACACTAGGTGTGGTGAAATTTGTCCTCTGCATTTGACCCATCCCCTTGTTCACCCCCTGGGAGGCGAAGGGAGCAGCCCGCGCCCGGGAATCATTTTTGGTGATTTAACCCTGTAACAGCCCTTGTTGTAAAATTACAACGTTACCTTTAACCATCCTAAAAAACATGATGTTATATTTATTTTATTTTTGTTACCACATTTACATAGTCATTGGTTCCTATTGTTCAGTCTCACAAGGCTATTGGATTGTACATTTGTTTATAAGTCACGCCTTCTGGCCATGAACTCACACAACCTCTCAAGGTTTCCTTCGAACAACATCTATTTGTTTCATTGGATTGGATTCATCAGATTCAAGTAAGTAAAATGTATTTATATATTTTTTGGTTGTTATTACAATGTCTAGAGCATGTACATATGTAGTTATTGTGGAACAGAGGCATCAAATTTCATTTAGAGCTTGTTATATAATTGTTGCAATTATACAACACTGGGTGAATGTGGTAGTCAAAATAGCTGGCTTGTTACAGTGGGCTCAAACAGGTTGTATTCCCTCCACTACATCACCGCCTGAAGTATTTTCTCTATACATGGATAGTATACATTCTACCCTTGTGTTGTGTTCTGGTGACTGATTTAAAAGTTTTATCTCTAAAAAATGTAGTTAATTGATCAGCCTGACCTAAAATTCCATGACTTTGTCCAAGGATATCAACAGAATTCAGTTCTGGGGAAAGGAATGTTCCTGAATGTGTGATAATTAGTATGATAATTAGAGCCATTAACCCATTTACATTTACATTGATGGAATTTAGACAGTTTTGTCCAAAGCGACTTACCAGGCAGACACTATTGTCTACCCTGACCACTTGGTCCACCACCTGTTGCTGATGTGATGCCACGCCACAGATTCCAATCCCTGTTGATGTCAATTCATTTTGTAAACAACATGACTGTATCTGAGACGGAAAAGAAAGACAAACTATGGAAACTCAGACTCTGGCTTGATTCATTCAGAGAGAAATGCCTGCAGGTGGTACCAGAAGGGCACAACTCTGTGGATGAGATGATGATGCTGCAGACACTGCAATACAGGATACACCAACACACAATGCAGAAAGTGTGATGTTCGCTTTTGTTTTACAGACGACAGGGACTGTTTTTAGGACTTTCACCACCAATGAAAGTCTTCATGACCAATGTCATGAAAAGAAAAAAAGAGGGGGAAAAAGCGTTTTTTAAGAGTTTTATCTTGTTTCATATTTTTTATATTTGTAATAGATGACTTCATAAAAATATAACTAATGTGTGATTATTATTAATGGTATATACCAGGGGTCGGCAACCCAAAATGTTGAAAGAGCCATATTGGACCAAAAATACAAAAACAAATCTGTCTGGAGCCGCAAAAAATTAAAAGCCATATTACATACAGATAGTGTGTCATGAGATATAAATTGAATTAAGGGAAACTAAATGAGCTCAAATATAGCTACAAATGAGGCATAATCCTGCAATATGTACATATAGCTAGCCTAAATAGCATGTTAGCATCGATTAGCTTGCAGTCATGCAGTGACCAAATATGTCTGATTAGCACTCCACACAAGTCAATAACATCAACAAAACTCACCTTTGTGCATTCATGCACAACGTTAAAAGTTTGGTGGACAGAATGAGACAGAAAAAGTGGCATAAAACACGTCCTAGGAAGTCGGAGAAAGTTATACTTGTAAACAAACTACGGTGAGTTCAAGGACCGCCAAAATTAGTAGGACAAAACGGCGCTCGCCAGATACTTAAATCAGTGAAGCATGTTTAATATAAACAGTGTGCTTTATAACAATTAGGGAGGTTTGCGTCATGTTTGTCCTCCTACGGACACCATATGAAAACAAAAACTTTTTTTTTTTTCCTCATCTTTTTTCATTTTTCATACATTTTTAAAAAAGCTCCTGAGAGCCACTAGGGCGGCGCTAAAGAGCCGCATGCGGCTCTAGAGCCGCGGGTTGCCGACCCCTGGTATATACCGTTATGGGGATAAGTATGCAATCAACCCTGCAAATGAACCCTTAGTTGTTCAGACAACATGAGTACAAATACAGAAATTCTGCTCCCATTAAAGCCCAATGTTGCAATATTACAACATTTCTCTAAAAACATACATCCATCCATCCATTTTGTACCGCTTATTCCCTTTGGGGTCACGGGGGGCGCTGGAGCCTATCTCAGCTACAATCGGGCGGAAGGCGGAAAAAAACATACATAAACATTTTTTTTTAACTCTTCAATTTCTGCATCAAATGCCTGCTACAACAACATCTGAAAGGTCAATTATTTTTTTTTTTAGGTTTTTCTATATTTGGGTCTTACAGGGTTAACCCCCAATTCCAACCCTTGATGCTGAGTGCCATGCAGGGAGGTAATGGGTCCCATTTTTATAGTCTTTGGTACTTCTAAGGAGTTGGGTATTTTTTGTGACCCAATCCAATCTTAAAAAACTACAAGTTGCCACACTGACCTCTGCCTGTTGGAGTCATAAATCATTATGACATTTGGACTACAAAAAACCTGAAAATAACCAAGGTATTTGGTTGAATTGACCCAGCATTGCAGTTATAATGACCCAGTATTTGGATTGAATATATAACCCATCTAGCTTGGTTAAATCAACCCAGCGTTGGTTTGGTCCAGTATTTACCCAGCAGCTGGGTAGAAAACTACCCAAATTGGGTAGTTTTTAACCCAGCGTTTTTTAGAGTGTAACCTTATAAATAATAGGCATTACTAATGAGATTCGTGATGGTCCTACCTCCCATTCGTGCATTGTGGAGAGACAACAGGAGCCTTTGTTTGGGTTTAGGATGAAAAGAAGTCGGCGCCTGGCTCTTTCTGCAGTGACAAAGTTCACAAAAACACCTTTGTGATAAGAGTGGTTTTGTCATGCCGGAGTACACATTAACACCACTGCAAATAAGCACAGTAATCAACACATTGTTTGGTTAATCTCGGAAAAACTGAGCATTTCGTATCTGTTGGAGCAGAATGTAAGTAAGTAAGTAAGTACATTTTATTTATAAAGCGCTTTTTTGATTGATATATTTTTATTTCAAATATGCATAAAAACAAGAGCAAGCCTGATCCAATACAGTGCTATAGCCTTAACAGCCATTATAACAAAATGAAAACAATGGAGAATAAAAAACAAAAACAAATGAGCATTGGACTTTATTTTTCTTTTTTTCTTTTTTTACATATTTGAAAAGGAGTGAGAAGAAGTTTACACTTATTTAATCCCACCCCTTTTCTTGAAATCATAAATTACTCTGAGCTAGAACTACCTATTCACTCAATGTACAAACTTAATGAACTTGTATATAATGTACATACATTACAGATATATACATACATATGCACACTACACACATACATAGCCACACCATTACCACTAGTGATCATGGAAATGGTACCATGCCACCACAGCAACACCACTGCCTCAATGGGCAGCCCCACACTCTTCTGTAACACAAACAACCCAATATCAAAGCCCTTCTTCATCTCTGTACCTCTGGAATACCATGTACCTATACTTCTTTTTAAACTGGTTTATGTTTGGACATTGCTTTAACTCCACATTCAAACCATTCCATAATTTCACTCCACAAATTGAAATACAAAAACTTTTAATGGCATTTTGAAATTTAAATTCCCCCTTAAATTATAACCGCCCTCTCGTGTGCTGAACAATTTTTGAATGCTTCCTGGGAATTTATTTATTTTGGCTTTATACATTATTTGTGCAGTTTAATACAAAATAATATCATTAAAGTTCAATATTTTTAACTGTAAGAATAGTGAGTGAGTATGGTCCAGATATCCAACATTGCTGATGATCCGTACAGCTCTTTTCTGAAGTATAGTTATTGAATTTAATGAGCTTTTATAATTATTCCCCCAGACTTCCACACAGTAGGTTAAGTATGGTAAAACTAATGAACAGTAAAGAATGTGGAGTGATTTGTGATCCAGAACCTGCTTTGCTTTATTTATTACTGAGATGCTTCTTGACAGCTTAGATTGTACATGTTTTATATGTGATTTCCAGTTAACTTGATCGTCAATTGTAACTCCAAGGAATTTTATTTCAAAAACCCTTTCAATATCCACCCCATTTATTTGTATCTGCACCCTTGTTTCACGTGTCCTATTTCCAAACAGCATTAACTTAGTCTTAGTCAGATTTAATGACAATTTATTATAGTCAAACCAAGTTTTTAGTTTACTCATTTCTTCCATAATGACTTCCTGCAATTGATTTAAGTCATCCCCTGAACAAAAAATATTAGTGTTATCTGCTTTTCACAGATAAAATCACAAAGCGCTGTACAAAACATAGAGGAAGTAAAACAACAATTAAATCAAAACAACAGGGGCAACATCATAAAAAGAATACAAAGTGGATTGAAATGGATACTTAAAGGCCTACTGAAATGAATTGTTTTTATTTAAACGGGGATAGCAGATCCATTCTATGTGTCATACTTGATCATTTCGCGATATTGCCATATTTTTGCTGAAAGGATTTAGTAGAGAACATCGACGATAAAGTTTGCAACTTTTGGTGTCTGATAAAAAAAAAACTTGCCCCTACCGGAAATAGCGTGACGACACCGGAGGAAGGACTGCTCATATTTTCCTATTGTTTACACCAGCAGCGAGAGAGATTCGGACTGAGAAAGCGACGATGAGGAACGTTAGAGTGAAGGACTAGAATGCGTGCAAGACATATCTTTTTTCGCTCAGACCGTAACTTAGGTACAAACTGGCTCATTGGATTCCACACACTCTCCTTTTTCTATTGTGGATCACGGATTTGTAATTTAAACCACCTCGGATACTATATCCTCTTGAAAATGAGAGTCGAGAACGCGAAATGGACATTCACAGTGACTTTTATCTCCACGACAATACATCGACGAAACACTTTAGCTACGGAGCTAACGTGATAGCATCGGGCTTAACTGCATATAGAAACAAAATAAATAAATCCCTGACTGGAAGGATAGACAGAAGATCAACAATACTATTAAACCAGGGACATGTAACTACACGGTTAATACTTTCCAGCTTGGCGAAGCTTAAAAATGCTGTTGCTAACGACGCCATTAAAGCTAACTTAGTAACGGGACCTCACAGAGCTATGATAAAAACATTAGCTATCCACCTACGCCAGCCAGCCCTCATCTGCTCATCAACACCCGTGCTCACCTGCGTTCCAGCGATCGACGGAAGGACGAAGGACTTCACCACGATCATCCGTGCGGTCGGTGGCTAGCGTCAGCTAGCACGTCTGCTATCCGAGTCAAAGTCTTCCTGGTTGTGTTGCTGTAGTCCGCCGCTAATACACCGATCCCACCTACAACTTTCTTCTTTGCAGTTTTCATTTTTCATTAAACAAATTGCAAAAGATTCACCAACACAGATGTCCAGAATACTGTGGAATTATGAGATGAAAACAGAGCTATTTTGTATTGGATTCAATGGGGTACCGATACTTCTGTTTCACTGGTTACGTCACGCGCATACGTCATCATCCAAAGACGTTTTCAACTGGAAGTTTAGCGGGAAATTTAAAATTGCACTTTATAAGTTAACCTGGCCGTATTGGCATGTGTTGCAATGTTAAGATTTCATCATTGATATATAAACTATCAGACTGCGTGGTCGGTAGTAGTGGGTTTCAGTAGGCCTTTAAAAGGCGCTTTAACTAAAAGCTTCAGTAAAAAGAGAAGTTTTCAAATGTTTCTTATAGGTTTCAACACAGTCAAGATCACAGAGGGACTGGTGCAAATTGTTCCAGAGTCTGGGAGCTATAGCCTGGAATGCCAGGTCTCATGGATTTTAAAACAAGTTTTTGGGATCTTTAGAAGACCCTGGCCTGAAGACCAGAGGCTGCGCCCTGAAGAGTAGGGGCATAACCAGTCAGTGATGAGGGGCCCCACCATGCAATGCACGGAATGTCAGGACTAAAATGTTAAACTCAATGCGGAATTTAACTGGAAGCCAATGAAGACTGGATAAAATGGGGAGGATAAAATGTTGATCAAGTATGCCTTGCATTCACTTGTGTGTGTGCGTGTATAAGCCGCATATACAAACTTTTGTAGTATGTGACTGGGCCGGCACGCTGTTTGTATGGAGGAAAAGCGGACGTGACGACAGGTTGTAGAGGACGTTGAAGGCAGTGCCTAAGGTACGTCCCCAATATTGTTGTCCGGGTGGAAATTGGGAGAAACTCGGGAGAATGGTTGCCCCGGGAGATTTTCGGGAGGAGCACTGAAATTCGGGAGTCTCCCGAGAAAATCAGGAGGGTTGCCAAATTTGGCCCGCGGGCCAGAGTTTGACACCCATGGACTAGATGATGGAAAGACATGGTGGGTGTCATGGAAGCCGCAGAGAAAAGCAGTAAAGCTCTCTCAATGACTGAACTGCAGAAGAATGTAACAATTCTGCATCCTCCTGCTGGAGCTCTGTGCTTTAGAAGTAAGCTGAATGCTAGTCAGCTCCAGGTGCGCCTTGCTGGAAAACAGGACTGTGACTCAACTTGCACACTTATATTTAGACTTGGTATTTTAAGTACACCAAAACTCAGAGCGCTCTCCATACCCGGATAGTACAGTGAAGACTAGGAGTGCCCCGATACAACTTTTTCCACTTACGATATATCAGAGCCTTGAATTTTGGCCAATACAGAGTTGAGCATTTACAGAGTGATAGATAACTTGCTTTGAATTTGTAAATTAAGATGACAAGCAAATGTTGAAGTGTTTATTTTTGGTAACCCCCCCAAAACATGCTCGGAACATCAGAACATATGCAATTGCATGTGCAACATTTTCCTCTCCAATTTTAAAGAACATGGACTTATATTAACATGTTTTTATTGTTTTTATTAAATGATGTAGCGAGTCACAACAAAATGAAGTGGCGGTCCACAATAAAGTTATATGGCGGGCCACAACAAAATGAAGTGGTGAGTCACCAAAAAGTTAAGTGGCGGGCCACGACAAAATGAAGTGATGGTCCACAATAAAGTTATATGGCGGGCCACGACAAAATGAACTGGTGAGTCACAAAAAAATGATGCGGCGGGCCACAACAAAATGAAGCAGCGGGCCACGATAAAATGAGTGGCAGGCCACAACAAAATTATGTGGAGGGCCACAATAAAATGAAGTAGCAGACCACAATAAAATGATGCGGTTCACAATAAAATGAGTGCCGTGGCGAGTCAGAACAAAATGAAGTGGTGAGTCACAAAAAAATGATGTGGCGGGCCAAAACAAAATGATGTGGCGAGTCACAACAAACTGATGTGGCGAGTCAGAACAAAATGAAGTGGTGAGTGACAAAAAAATGATGTGGCGGGCCATAACAAAACGATGTGGCGGGCCACGACAAAATGAAGTGGCGAGTCATGACAAAATGATATGGCAGGCCACAACAAAATTATGCGGCGGTTCACAATTAAATGAGCGGCGTGCCGCAACAAACTCATACGTCGGGCCACGAAAAAATGAAGTGGTGAGTCACCAAAAAATTATGTGGCGGGCCAAAACAAAATGATGTGGCGAGTCAGAACAAAATTATGTGGCGGGCCACAATAAAATGAAATGGCGTGCCACAGTAAAATTACATGGCGGGCCACAACAAAATGATGTGGTGAGTCACGAAAAAATGATGGGGCGGGCCAAAAGTGGCGAGTCATAACAAAATGAAGTGGTGAGTCACAAAAAAATTGACGTGGCGGGCCATAACAAAACGATGAGGCGGGCCATGACAAAATGAAGTGGCGAGTCATGACAAAATGATATGGCGGGCCATCACAAAATTATGCGGCGGTTCACAATAAAATGAGTGCTGTGACGAGTCAGAACAAAATGAAGTGGTGAGTCACAAAAAAATTATGTGGGGGGCCAAAACAAAATGATGTGGCAAGTCAGAACAAAATAATGTGGCGGGTCGAAATAAAATGAAGTAGCGTGCCACAATAAAATTATATGGCGGGCCACAACAAAATGATGTGGTGAGTCACAAAAAAATGAGGCGGCGGGCCAAATGTGGCGAGTCAGAACAAAATGAAGTGGTGAGTCACAAAAAATGACGTGGCGGGCCATTACAAAACGATGTGGCGGGCCACAACAAAATGAAGTGGCGAGTCATGACAAAATGATATGGCGGGCCACGACAAAATTATGCGGCGGTTCACAATTAAATGAATGGCGTGCCGCAACAAACTTATACGTCGGGCCACGAAAAAATGAAGTGGTGAGTCACAAAATAATTATGTGGCAGGCCAAAACAAAATGATGTGGCGAGTCAGAACAAAATTATGTGGCGGGCCACAATAAAATGAAATGGCGTGCCACAGTAAAATTATATGGCGGGCCACAACACAATGAAGTGGTGAGTCACAAAAAAATTGATGTGGCGGGCCATAACAAAACGATGTGGCGGGCCACGACAAAATGAAGTGGCGAGTCATGACAAAATGATATGGCGAGCCACAACAAAATTATGCGGCGGTTCACAATAAAATGAGTGCCGTGGCGAGTCAGAACAAAATGAAGTGGTGAGTCACAAAAAAATGATGTGGCGGGCCAAAACAAAATGATGTGGCGAGTCACAACAAACTGATGTGGCGAGTCAGAACAAAATGAAGTGGTGAGTGACAAAAAAATGATGTGGCGGGCCATAACAAAACGATGTGGCGGGCCACGACAAAATGAAGTGGCGAGTCATGACAAAATGATATGGCGGGCCACGACAAAATCATGCGGTGGTTCACAATTAAATGAGCGGCGTGCCGCAACAAACTTATACGTCGGGCCACGAAAAAATGAAGTGGTGAGTCACAAAAAAATTATGTGGCGCGCCAAAACAAAATGATGTGGCGAGTCAGAACAAAATTATGTGGCGGGCCACAATAAAATGAAATGGCGTGCCACAGTAAAATTATATGGCGGGCCACAACAAAATGATGTGGTGAGTCACAAAAAAATGATGGGGCGGGCCAAAAGTGGTGAGTCATAACAAAATGAAGTGGTGAGTCACAAAAAAATTGATGTGGCGGGCCATAACAAAATGATGAGGCGGGCCACGACAAAATGAAGTGGCGAGTCATGACAAAATGATATGGCGGGCCACAACAAAATTATGCGGCGGTTCACAATAAAATGAGTGCCGTGGCGAGTCAGAACAAAATGAAGTGGTGAGTCACAAAAAAATTATGTGGCGGGCCAAAACAAAATGATGTGGCGAGTCAAAACAAAATGATGTGGCGAGTCAGAACAAAATAATGTGGCGGGCCACAATAAAATGAAGTGGCGGGCCACAATAAAATTATATGGCGGGCCACAACAAAATGATGTGGTGAGTCACAAAAAAATGATGCGGCGGGCCAAATGTGGCGAGTCAGAAGAAAATGAAGTGGTGAGTCACAAAAAAATGACGTGGCGGGCCATAACAAAACGATGTGGCGGGACACGACAAAATGAAGTGGCGAGTCATGACAAAACGATATGGCGGGCCACAACAAAATTATGCGGCGGTTCACAATTAAATGAGCGGCATGCCGCAAGAAAATGATATGGCGGGCCACAACAAAATTAAGTGGTGAGTCACAAAAAAATTATGTGGCGGGCCAAAACAAAATGATGTGGCTAGTCAGAACAAAATGATGTGGCGAGTCAGAACAAAATAATGTGGCGGGCCACAATAAAATTATATGGCGGGCCACAACAAAATTAAGTGTTGAGTCACAAAAAAATGATGCGGCGGGGCCAAATGTGGCGAGTCAGAACAAAATGAAGTGGTGAGTCGCAAAAAAATGACGTGGTGGGCCATAACAAAACGATGTGGCGGGCCACGACAAAATGAAGTGGCGAGTCATGACAAAATGATATGGCGGGCCACAACAAAATTACGCGGCGGTTCACAATTAAATGAGCGGCATGCTGCAACAAAATGATATGGTGGTGAATCACAAAAAATTATGTGGCGGGCCAAAACAAAATGATGTGCTAGTCAGAACAAAATTATGTGGCGGGCCACAATCAACTGAAGTTTCGTGCCACAATAAAATTATATGGCGAGCCACAACAAAATTAAGTGGTGAGTCACAAAAAAATGATGTGGCGGGCCAAAACAAAATGATGTGGCGAGTCAGAACAAAATGATGTGGTGAGTCAGAACAAAATTAAGTGGTGATTCACAAAAAAATGATGTAGCGGTTCAAAACAAAATAATGTGGCGGGCCACAACAAAATGAAGTAGTGAGTCACAAAAAAAATATATGGCGGGCCACGACAAAATGATATGGCGGGCCATGACAAAATTATACGACGGGCTATGATAAAATGAGCGGCATGTCGCGACAAAATGAAGTGGCGAGTCACAAAAAAATGATGTGGTGAGTCACAACAAAATTAAGTGATGAGTCATAAAAAACTGATGTGGTGAGTCACAACAAAATTAAGTGATGAGTCATAAAAAACTGATGTGGAGAGTCACAACAAAATGATGTGGCGGGCCACAATAAAATTATATGGCGGGCCACAACAAAATGAAGTTGTGAGTCACAAAACGAGTCACAACAAAATGTGGCAAATACAAAAAATCATTCAATACTTGTTATTTTGCTGATATTGAACCGATATCATTATCGGATTGGGACACCCTTTATACACAAGACCGAACTGAAATGCTCAGTATGAAACGGTGGACACTAACAACCTCGATAATCGCCATCTTGGCTACGTAGCAGGAGATGGACTATTTCAATGAAAAAGGAGAGAAGAAGACGAAGACGTGGGTGCAACTGTAAGTGACATGCACTGAGGTTCTCAGGACGACACTCTAAAAAGAAGATGTAAAAAAAAGGGCAAAAGGACAATGAAACTTGCCTGAATCCCCTGCTCAGCATCTCCATTACACACAACCAGAACATCTCCTTCCTAAATGATGCCGCAGCAAAGTCTTTGACCGACCCGAGATAACGTCTTAATTACTGCGTACAGTGCAGTCACTTAGGAGTCCCCAGCGCATCAAAACCACAATTGGACTAATTGCATGTTTTGTGTTCTTCCAGGCATGAGTCACACGACATCCCCTGAGGAGTCTCATCAACAGAAAGTGGTCCTTCTCATCTTGTTAGAGGAGTCCGGTTTGTCAACCATTTGGCCTGGAATTAAAGTACGGTATATTTCATTTGGATAATTCATGTTTGTATCAGTAATATTAGTGGTTATAATTCATGCAATGAGGGACTCTGTTGCCATTTATTCATCTGTAAAAAAATAAAAATAATAATATTTCATTCACGGGCTTGGCCGCTATTCTATATATTTTCGTAATGAAGTATAGTATACTCACATTCACACTGTAACTGAGTAAGAACTGGTACAAAAAAACACATATATACAGAAGATCATGCTCGTCCTAATGAAATACTCATTATTTCATCATTTAAATAGATATGACATCCTTACCTATGCTTACCAGATAAGCATTTTTTTGTTGTTTTTTTAAAATATATGATACACTGAAATTATTTTGTATGTCTTTTTTTTTTAACGGGGGGGGGGGGGGGGGGTGCAATGTTAATGGACAATATATTGTATAATATGTGAAATCATTACAATAAAGTAATAAAGAAAAAAAAGGATAACATATCAATAAATAAATGACAGGCCACTTTATTTGAAATTGTTCCGCAAATGTATGCCTTGTCCTTTCCTGCTCTGTCACTGATAAGAAAATACTGGCAAACGTTCGCTTTTATTTCCATTGTGACCGCTGCTGCACAGCATTAGTGCTGGCCTGGCTAATGGCGGTACAGGGATTCGTATCCCAGCCACGCACATTTATGTTTAATTTGGTGTTTTGCACACAAAAAGTACATTATTGACTTAATTTATTTCCCATCAATTAATTCTTGGAAACATGCAAATGATGCGGACAATGTCATTGAATAAAAATGTGTAAGCAAAATTAGTGCGTTAAAACATTCCCTCTGTTAAAATTCAGTGTACAAAAAATAAGTGTATAAAAATCACTATAAAAAAATTCAGTGTCAAATAAGTCAGTACAACTCAGTGCAAAAATGGTCGTTATAATCTAAAAAAAAAGTAAAAAACTCAAATGTGAAAAGCAGATAGACAAACGTGTACCGTGTCAGCATCATCTGCACACCTACGGTCGCCTTGACAACCAAGAGGCTTGTCTCCAAAAGTTTGTATATCTAAAAAACAGAGGGGACAAATATGTCATGGAATGTACAATAATTTCTATAAATGTTCTATTGGATAGTGGTATGTGTACCCCTAGTGGTGTGCAGGCTGCATCTAGTGGTACGCCAAAAAAAAATCACTTGATTAAAATACAGTGTTTTATTTTCCTATATTCAAACAAAGTGTTACTGTTCAAACTGTGTGTAATGTAACTGTTGCCAAAAATATTAAATATACTTGTTAAATAAAACCTCGGCTTTGTTTTTAATGAAAACTTAGGCCTACTACGCTACTGTATTTTAATGTTGGTCATTATGCTGGTACTTGGTGAAAAAGGTTTAAGAACCACTGAATGTGGGGATTTTTTTGGGTTTTTTTTTTCCTTCAAACACAGCTAAACGTGTGATGATGACGTAGGCTAGAATGTCAGGTGGAGGTGTTTTTCCCCCCAGAGCACATTCCGTCATTCCACGAAGCCCGCACTTGCTATGCGCATGCGCGTGCAGATGTGTCACACCGGGCTGAAGTTGTTCTCCGCTAGAGGGCGCAGCGACGGGACAGGACCGGGCATGGGCCGCACCTAGCTGGCACTGCTGCCCGGATACGGAAGGGTTTCGGAGGGCAAGGTGAGAGTAACCGAGAGACGCTTTTCCCCACGCCGGCTTAAAAAAATAAATGAATTTAAAAAAAAGCACGATGCATGACGTCATCGGTTGGAGATGACGGCGCGTGCAGGACCAGATGAGGTCTCCGGTGCTGATGCGGTGACGGTGTCTCCGGGGCTCTGATGGCTCCTCTCGGCCCGGGCTGGAAGGAGACCCAGAGGGAAGCGTACAGCAGGTGTCTGAGGAGTGACACGGAAGCACCACGGGGCGACTGTCGTGTTTTTCGCCGGAGGGGACGAGCGGGAAGGGGAACATGGCCGCGCAGTCGGACGGTAAAGTCGGGGTGGGTTTCGCCCACTTCTACGACGTCGACGCGGACGAGCCCCTGGACTCCGCCGCGCTCCACATCTGCCAGTGCTGCCGCTCGTCGGCGTGCTACTGGGGCTGCCGCTCCGCCTGCCTCGGCTCTCTGGTCGGCGGCGGCCAGTCCGGGGGGGTCGGCGTCCGGGAGACTCACTGCCCGCCCCGGGAGCAGCTGTGGCTGGACTGCCTCTGGATAATCCTGGCCCTCCTCGTCTTCTTCTGGGACGTGGGCACGGACCTGTGCCTGGCGCTGGACTACTACCAGCGGCGGGACTACCTGTGGTTCGGCCTCACGCTCTTCTTCGTGCTGGTGCCTTCCGTGCTGGTGCAGATCCTGAGTTTCCGCTGGTTTGTGCAGGACTACACCGGCGGGGGGCTCGGGGAGGTGGAGGGTCTGACAAAGCGGGGCTCGGTGGCCCCGGGGTGCCACTATCCCGGCAGGGACCGCCTACAGCTGGCCACCATCTGGCTGTGGCAGGCCGCCGTTCACATCCTGCAGCTGGGGCAAGTGTGGCGGTAAGTGGGCTGCTGCTGGGGGCGCGCACACGCACGCGCACGCAAACACACCCACTTGCACGCCCGCACAGACGTGCACACGCACACACACACGCTCACACAAACGCACGCACACACAGACACACACGCACACATTCTTGTATTTGGCACCTTCTTGAGACCTGTGGAAAAATGCCCACCTCTTTAGGACCACCCTTTCTAGATATATAAAGATGTGTATTTACAACATTAATAATACACAGGGCCGGCCCGTGGCATAGGCCGTATAGGCAAATGCTAAGGGCGCCGACCATCAGGGGGCGCCAGGCCAGTGCCACAAATGTTGGAGGAAAAAAAACAAAAACAAAAAAAAAAAGTTGGTACTATTATTTCTAAATACATAAAATAATCCCACGTTAATTAAAATGCAAAGTAAAGCCCATTAAATAGAAATATTATTTGTTACAACATTACGCCCCCCCCCCCCCCCCCCCCCCCCCCCCCCCCCCCCCGGCACGGTGCGCCCCCTCCCTTTCCGTATCATGACTCTTTTTGGACGTCACCACATAAAAAAATCAACACAAGATGTCAAAACGGCCAAAACTGTCAGGTGCCCAGGGAAGAAAAAAGAGAAAAGAAGAGGAGAAGCGAGAAAAAGACAGAGGTAGCAGGTAGGTAACGTTAGCCTACATGAAATTATTTGTCTGTTACAGAATGTGATAGTACCTGGCTTTTTAGCATTAAGCTAATGTTACATGATTCGGCAATTGCTAATCAATAAATAGCTAGTTCTGTTTTAACGTCGGGTTAATATTGTGTAGGGGGCTAAATTGTTATGGAAAATAATAATGTAACGTTAGGTAATTACAGTATTCCCTGGTGTACAGTAATTTGTAAGTCATTCTAGTTAATGCAATATTAAAAAGCACAAATAGAAAACTCTGTAGGATCCCCTTTTTTTGTAATATAGTTGTTAAAGTCATACTGGTTTGATATCTTGTTTTGTGCAGTGCCTTATTTATATTGTATTTTTAATTTATTTTATGCAACTTGTTGACACGTTTTATTTTGTGTTTATGTATGTAAAAAATATTGTATTTCATATATTCATTTTTATTTTTTGTATTAATTTTATTTATCCATATTTTTTTTATTCTTGTTAACTATTCTGATTGTTAATTTGCTTTCTTTAAGTAAAAAAAAAGGTCAAAGACAAAGCTATTCGGTTTCTTGTGAGTATATACACTTCACTGCCGATGTGGGGGGGGCGCCACCTAAAATCTTGCCTAGGGCGCCAGATTGGTTAGGGCCGGGCCTGATAATACATACATACTATGCAAATATAAAAAAGGTAAGCTTTTATTTATTTTTTTTATTTTGTATTTTTGGTTTGTAATTGGTTTTTAATCTTCATGATTTACTTCAAGTTAGTACAGTATTTCTCTATATACAGATTGATTTATTTTTTTAAATTAATTTTGGCCAAAGGGGGCACATTTCAATTTCTTACACACACTTGTTATTACATCCGTTGGCCAGAGGGGGAGCACTTCAAATTTTTATACACACTTGTTATTTCATATGTTGGCCAGAGGGGGAGCACTTTTAAAACCGACACACAGTCATTTTGAAAAATCCCTCCTTTTTGGGACCACGATAATTTTGATAGATTTCACCACCAGGGGTGCAAATGAGACATTTTCTATTAGATGCAATGGTTTTTTCATATTGGCACCATGATTTGGGTCCTAACTTGTTCACCGGTCCTCATATGGAAGGTACTTTTCCTTGTTGATGTCTCAAGAAGGTTAGAAATACAAGAACACACACACAAACACGCACATTCAGGTATTTGTTACCTTCTTGAGACCTCTGAAAAATGCCTACCTCTTTAGGACTAACCCTTTCTATATATATAAAGATTTGTATTTACAACATTAATAATATATACATACTATGCAAATATTAAAAATAGGGCTGCAACAACTAATCGATTAAATGGATTAAAATTGATTATAAAAATAGTTGGCGATTAATTTAGTCATTGATTCGTTGGATTTATTTTTATATATAGTTTTTTTTATTTTTTTATTTTTATAAACCTTTATTTATAAACTGCAACATGTACAAACAGCTGAGAAACAATAATCAAAACAAGTATGGTGCCAGTATTTTTCAATACAATACTGGAAAGGGTAGAAATGTAGTTTGTCTCCTTTATCCGAGTATTAATCGATTAATCGAAGTAATAATCGACGGATTAATCGATTATCAAATTAATCGTTAGTTGCAGCCCTAATTAAAAAGCTTTTTGTGAAAAATGAGTTGGAATTTCACAAGAAAAAGGTCACAATTTCAAAAGAAAAACATTGGCAGTATTATGATAAAAGTCGTCATTTTACTCAACTCAAGTCGAAATTTTACAAGAAAAACTGAACATTTTTGCAATATTGTGATAAAAGTTGGAATTTTACTCAATAACAGTTGTGATTTTACAAGAAAAGCTTAGAATTTTGGCAATTTTATGAAAAGAGTCGTAATTTTACTCGACAAAAGTCACAATTTTATAAGAAAACATTAAAATGTTGGCAATATTATAATAATAATGACAAAAGTCATCATTTTACTCCAAAAATGTCACTATTTTACAAGAATAACAAAAAAATTGGCAATATTGTGATAAAAGTCAGAATTTTATATGACCGATGTCACCATTTTGCATAAAAAAGTAATAATTTTACATAAAAAAGTAATAATTTTACGAGAAAATGTTGTAATATTACAGAAACAGAAAGAATAAGAGAAATTGTTCCCAATTTTATAAGAAAAAAGTCGACACATTGTGAGAAAAATAATTTTTTGTTTGTAATTGGTTTTTAATCTTCATTATTTACTTCAAATTATTACAGTATGTCTCTGTATACATATGTATTTGCTTTTTTTAATTAATTTTGGCCAAAGAGAGCGCATTTCAATTTCTTACACACACTTATTATTTCATAAGTTGACCAGAGGCGGAGCACTTTTAAAACCGACACACAGTCAATTTGAAAAATCCCTCCTTTTTGGGACCACCCTCCATTTTGATAGATTTCACCACCAGAGGTGCAAATGAGACATTCTCTATTAGATGATAAATAAAGGATAAATGGGTTATACTTGTATAGCGCTTTTCTACCTTCAAGGTACTCAAAGCGCTTTGACAGTGCAATGGTTTTCCATATTGGGACCAGGATTTGGGTCCTAACTTGATTACCGGTCCTTGTTGATGTCTCCAGAAGGGTAGAAATACAAACACACACACACCTGAACTCCACTTGCTAAATGGCACAAGCAAAATGTAGATGAAGCTGAGAGGAGTGTTCAGCCATCATGCTTCACTGATTTTACATGTGTAGCGAAGCCTATTGGAGTTCATACATCACGTTAGGTTCTTTGAATGTTACCATTACTGATCCACAGTTGTGGATTCATGGTAATGTGTGTGGGTGGGTGTGCTGAAAGTCAGCATGTGTGATATGTGGAGACAAAACAGTGTCAGGGCTCTCTCTCGCAATGACCTGTGTGAAGTTGCCCCCCCCCCCCCCACACACACACACACCTTGTCAAAATCTCCCCAAAACGTGTCATATTTGTTTGTGCTGCAAAATTATTTTGACTTAATATTATAGCTTATATATAATCAAAATGTTATGATTCATCACCTCCAACCGTGTCCAAGTCTCCTCAAACTTGCCCCAATCGTTTGTGCAGCAGAATTGTTTGTGTCGAACAAATAATAGTTTTTATGTTATTTATGTTTTATGGTTTTTATGAGATTATTATTCATAACAAGCCCACTAACCATGTCAAAATCGACCCAATCATTTGTGCTGGTTTGTGCTAACTATCATAACTTTTGTGTTATTATTACGTTATGATTCATAACCAACCAACTTTGTTTGTGGTACAGTTGTGCTGCAATTTTTTGGACTAACTGTTATTTTTTTTATGTGAGTAACATTTTATGATTCATAACCAGCCGCCCCACCTTGTCAAAATCCCCCTAAACTGCAGGTCCCAATCGTTTGTGCTGACTATTATAGTTTTTATGTTATTAACCTTTTATGTTTTTTATGTTATTAACATGCTACTATTCATAACTAACTATTGTCCCACTATTCGTTTGTGGTACATTTGTGCTGTAATTTTTTTCGACTATGATAGTTTTTATGTTATTAACATTTTATGATTCATAAACTGCCCCCCCTTGTCAAAATCCCCCTAAACTCGTCCTATTCATTTGTGTTATATTTCTGCTGGTTTGTGCTGCAAAAGTCTTTTGTCTAACTACTATAGTTTTTATGTTGTTCACGTTTTATGGTTTATTTATTATTCATAACTAGACCACTAACCATGTCAAAATCACCCCAAACTTGACCCAATTATTTGTGCTAAGTAATATAACTTTTATGTTAGTAGCATCTTATGATTCATAACCAGCCCCCCCCCCACCTTGTCAAAATCACCCTAAACTTGTCCCAATCGTTTGTGCTGACTATTATAGTTTTTATTTTATTAACGTTTATGTTTTTTTTATGTTAATAACATACTGTAATTCACTGTTGTTTTTTCGACTATTATAGTTTTTATGTTATTAACATTTTATGATTCATAACACCCCCCGCCCCCTCCACACCACCACCCCGCCCACCTTGTCAAAATCCCCCTAAACGGGTCCTAACCGTTTGTTATATTTCTGCTGGTTTGTGCTGCAAAAGTCTTTTGTCTAACTATTATAGTTTTTATGTTGTTCACATTTTATGGTTTTTATGACGTTATTATTCATAATTAGCCTACTAACAATGTCAAAATCAACTCAGACTTGTCCCAATCGTTTGTGCTACATTTGTGCCAACTATTATGTTTTTTTATGTTATTAACATGCTACTATTCATAACAAACTATTGTCCCATTTGTTTGTGGTACATTTGTGCTGTATTTTCTTTGACTAACTATTATAGTCTTTATGTTAACATTTTATGATTCATAACCAGCACCACCACCTTGTCAACATCCCCCTAAACTTGGCCTATTTATGTGTGTTATATTTCTGCTGGTTTGTGCTGCAAAAGACTTTTGTCTAACTATTACAGTTGTTATGTTATCCACGTTTTATGGTGTTTATGATATTATTATTCATAACTAGTCCACTAACCTTTTCAAAATCACCTTGAACTTGACCCAATCATTTGTGCTGGTTTGTGCTAACTATTATGTTATTAACATGTTATGATTCATAACCAACCAACTTCGTTTGTAGTACATTTGCGCTGCAATTTTTTTGACTAACTGTTATAGTTTTTATGTTAGTAACATTTTATGATTCATAACCAGCCCCCCCTTATCAAAATCCCACTCAACTTGTCCCAATCGTTTGTGCTAAGTTTGTGCTGACTATTATAGTTTTTATGTTATTAATGTTTTATGTTTTTTATGTTGTTAACATGCTACTATTCATAACTAACTATTGTCCCATTTGTTTGTGGTACATTTGTGCTGTAATTTTTTTCGACTACGATAGCTTTTATGTTATGAACATGTTATGATTCATGACCAGACCCCCCTATTTCTGCTGGTTTGTGCTGCAAAAGTATTTTGTGTAACTATTACAGTTTTTGTTATTCACGTTTTATGGTTTTTATGATGTTATCATTCATAACTAGCCCACTAACTATGTCAAAATCAACTCAGACTTGTCCCAATTGTTTGTGCTAAGTTTGTGCCAACTATTATGTTTATTATGTTATTAACATGCTATTATTCATAACAAACTATTGTCCCATTTGTTTGTGGTACATTTGTGCTGTATTTTCTTTGACTAACTATTATAGTCTTTATGTTAACATTTTATGATTCATAACCAGCACCACCACCTTGTCAACATCCCCCTAAACTTGGCCTATTTATGTGTGTTATATTTCTGCTGGTTTGTGCTGCAAAAGACTTTTGTCTAACTATTACAGTTGTTATGTTATCCACGTTTTATGGTGTTTATTATATTATTATGTCTAACTATTACAGTTTTTGTTATTCACGTTTTATGGTTTTTATGATGTTATCATTCATAACTAGCCCACTAACCATGTCAAAATCAACTCAGACTTGTCCCAATTGTTTGTGCTAAGTTTGTGCCAACTATTATGTTTTTTATGTTATTAACATGCTATTATTCATAACCAACTATTGTCCCATTCGTTTGTGGTACATTTGTGCTGTATTTTCTTTGACTAACTATTACAGTTTTTATATTATTAACATTTTATGATTCATAACCAGCCCCCCCATTACCACCACCTTGTCAAAATCCCCCTAAACGTGTCCTATTTGTTTGTGTTATATTTCTGCTGGTTTGTGCTGCAAAAGTCTTTTGTCTAACTATTATAGTTGTTGTGTAATTCACGTTTCATGGTTTTTATGACGTTATTATTCATAACTTGCCCACTAACAATGTCAAAATCGACCCAAATTTGTCCCAATTGTTTGTGATAACTATTATGTTTTTAATGTTATTAACATGCTATCATTCATAACCAACCATTGTCCCACTCGTTTGTGGTACATTTGTGCTGCAATATTTGTATACTTTTATAGTTTTTATGTTAACATTTAATGATTCATAACCATAACATTGTCAAAATCCCCCTAAACTTGGCCTATTAGTTTGTGTTATATTTTGTGCTGCAAAAGTATTTTAACTAGTCTAAAAACTCTTAATGTTTTTATGTAATTCACGTTTTATGGTTTTTATGACGTTAATATTCATAACTAGCCCCGTAATCTTGTCAAAATCGACCCAAAACTTGTCCCAATCGTTTGTGCTAACTATTATGTTTTTTTATGTTATTAACATGTTAGGGGGCAGCACGGTAGAACAGGGGTTAGTGCATGTGCCTCACAATACGAAGGTCCTGTGTAGTCCTGGGTTCAATCCCGGACTCGGGCTCTTTTTGTGTGGAGTTTGCATGTTCTCCCTGTGACTGCGTGGGTTCCCTCCGGGTACTTCGGCTTCCTCCCACCTCCACAGACATGCATCTGGGGATAGGTTGATTGGCAACACTAAATTGGCCCTAGTGTGTGAATGTGAGTGTGAATGTTGTCTGTCTATCTGTGTTGGCCCTGCGATGAGGTGGCGACTTGTCCAGGGTGCACCCCGCCTTCCGCCCGATTGTAGCTGAGATAGGCTCCAGCACCCCCCGCGACAAGCGGTAGAAAATGGATGGATGGCTGGATGGATAACATGTTATGATTCATAACCATCCCCATAACATACACACTATAATAGTTAGATGAGAAGTGTTTGTACAACTGGGAGAAGATTGGGGAGGTTTTAGCAAGGTGTGGGAGGGGCTGGTTATAAATCAGCTTTTGACAGGTTGGGGGCGGCGGCTGGTTATGAATCACAAAACGGTAGTAACATAAAAACTATAATAATTAGACAAAAAACATTTTGAATCACAAACGATATGGGACTAGTTTGGGGAGATTTTGACGAGTCAGAAAATGTATTTTAGAATAACTTAAAATCCGTAACGGCACGCATTTCACACCGCTCTCCCAATGGGTGCGTGAAAAAAATATATGTGTCTCATTCCCTTTTGCCTTATTCTTTGCTCTCTGAGAAAACTCCTTCAGTTGTAGGGTTAAATCAACCAGCCTCCAATGCACACACACACACACAAGCACACACACACACACACACACACACACACACACACACACACACACACACACACACACACACGTCCTTCGCAATGGACCCTCCTACCTGGGGAAAGTGTAAGGGACATAGGGGGAGGGGGAACTGATTGAGATGGATTGCGAAGATGGAGAGGATGGAGGAGCACTGGGAAGAGAGAGCAGAGGCACAAGAAGTGGGTGCAGGAGAGAGGATGGAGGTGATGATGGGATGTAGGTTGAAGGACATGGGAAGGGAGGGGAAGATGTGGGAAAAGGTTGCTTGCACACAACACCAGAAAAAAAAAAAGGGTGGTGGGGGGTGGAAGAAAAAAGAGTGATGGGGGAGGGTTGGTGTATATAGGATCCACTCTGTATTGTTTGCAATTATCCAGCGCAAGCAGCTGTCAGGGTCACATGATCATACCTTTAGGACTATGTTTACACTGCAGGCCATAGATGCCCAAATGTGTGATTTTTAATAAAAAACAAATTTAATCAGATTTTTTTTTTTTTGCTGACTGTTTACACTACAAGTAAAATGTGATCTTTAACAGACTCTAGTGTGAATGCGCACAGGCCCCAATGTGGCTCCAATGTGGCGCCAATGTGGCTCCAATGCGGCCTCGACGTCACTTGCATGCGCAGGTCGATAAAGTGAAAACAAAGGAAGTTCACCGAATTCCGTAAATGAACAAGGGAGTCGCTACTACTACAAAATAAAGTAAAAGTCACCTTAATAATGAGTGTTTTGTTTTTTTTACGTGAAATTAAATGAAAGTAATATAATTAGAGATGTCCGATAATGGCTTTTTTGCCGATATCCGATATTCCGATATTGTCCAACTCTTAATTAGTGATTCCGATATCAACCGATACCGATATATACAGTCGTGGACCGGTACCGGTCCGCGGACCGATTGGTACCGGGCCGCACAAGAAATTGAATTAAAAAAAAAAATAAATAAATAAAAATTTTAATTTGTTTTATTAAATCAACATAAAAAACACAATATATACATTATATATCAATATAGATCAATACAGTCTGCAGGGATACAGTCTGTAAGCACACATAATTGTATTTCTTTATGAAAATTAAAAAAAAAAAAAAAAAAATCCCCCCCCCTCCCCCCAACCCCCGGTCACTGGTACAAATTTTCAAGCGTTGACAGCTACAAAAAGGTTGGGGACCACTGCTTTACAATTATAAAAGCTTTTTACAAAAATCTACTACTCTGCTTGCATGTCAGCAGACTGGGGTAGATCCTGCTGAAATCCTATGTATTGAATGAATAGAGAATCATTTTGAATCGGAAAAATATCGTTTTTGAATCGAGAATCGCGTTGAATCGTAAAAATTGATTTATAATCGATTCGTGACCCCAAGAATCGATATTGAATCGAATCGTGGGACACCCAAAGTTTCGCAGCCCAAATAGGCATGCTAGTTTTTTCTGCTAATTTCGCAGGTATACACCTCAGTGTCATATATTTTGGTATTTTACTAATGCTAACTGTAAGCATGCTATTGTTAACATGTTAGCATAGTACTGTTAGCTTTTTTAGCTACGTTTGCTAATTTTTTGTTACTTGATGCTAACAGTTAGCATTGCAGTCCGGCTTTGGCTCGTCAGCATTCACAAGAAAATGTTCTGTTCTTTGGAAAAACAACTCTATATATGTACATTGTGCTGGTTTTGATGGTGAGCAATTCCAAAACGGCCCCCACAAAAGTGTGTGCACTCCTGCTTTAAACCTAAATATTACTGGCTTTACAACCATTTCTAATCAAAATGCTGTTTTTTTGTTTTGTTTATTATAGTTATGGAGTCAAGGTCAAAGCATATTGTGATCCAAACTTCCTCACTCCCTGCTGTTGGAAGAGCTTGCATTAGGGCGTGTGTGTGTGTGCTGTATTATTCATGCTATGTGGCTGGAATTGCTACTTTCTAAAACGCACATGACTCTAATGGCAACACGCAGCACCAGGCATTCTGTAAAAGCATGCGCTGATGCCTGTGCACACGCGGAATATCATTAACTATGTGCACACGCACACACACACACACACATACACACACACACACACTTATTCAGTGCCTAGGGGGCTTTTTAATTGAAATCTTTGCCTACATTCAACCCCACATGAGCTGCTGCGGTGTATCAACAACAACAACAACAAAAACGGAGCATCTTTCATTTGCTTGCTTGTTTGTTCACAAGATCAGAAGGAGAGTTTGAGTTTGAGTTTGAGTTTGAGTTTATTTCGAACATGCAAGCATACAACATGATACATCACAATTTCCAGTTTCTCTTTTCAACATGTTCGAAAAGGAGTAGGAAGAAGCAGAGCTTATTTAATCCTACCCCTTTTCTTTTACATAACAGTTGCTAAACTTTTTTGTTCACTTCCTGTTCTCAATTTATTCACAATGTACTCCATAAGTAATCACAATGAAAATAAATAAATAAATAATAATTGGCGAAGTAAGTTACATTTCATATGATGAGATAAGTAAGATTATTTTGAGAGTGAAAGAATGGATGAATTAAATAAATTCAGAATGTTTATCATGGTTCTTCTTCTTTGTACTTTGTAAACACTTTAAGTTTGAAGAGTTTCTTGAAGTGTATCATATTAGTACATTGTTTGATTGCTTTGCTTAATCCATTCCATAATTTAATTCCACATACTGATATACTGAAGGTCTTAAGTGTTGTACGTGCGTACAAATGTTTTAAATTACATTTTTCTAAGATTATATTTCTCCTCTTTTTTTGAGAAGAATTGTTGTATATTCTTGGGTAGCAGGTTATAGTTTGCTTTGTGCATAATTTTAGCTGTTTGCAAATTCACTATGTCGTGGAATTTCAGTATCTTTGATTCAATAAATAAAGGATTTGTATGTTCTCTATATCCAACATTATGTATTATTATAACTGATCTTTTTTGTAACACCGTTAATGAATGAAGTGTACTTTTGTAGTTATTTCCCCATATTTCTACACAGTAACTCAGATATGGTAACACTAGTGAGCAGTAGAGAATATGAAGTGATTTTTTGTCTAGAACATGTTTTGCTTTATATATTATTGACGTGTTTCTTGCTACTTTATGTTGTATATTTTTTACGTGAGATTTCCAGTTCAATTTATCATCAATCATTATACCTAGAAATTTGGTTACATTTACTCTTTCAATTTCTTTTCCGTCTATTTGTATTTGTGTTTGACTTTCTCTTCTACTGTTACCAAATAGCATTATTTTAGTTTTACTGAGATTCAACGATAGTCTGTTTTTGTCAAACCATCTTTTTAGTTTGTTAATTTCTTCTGTTATTATTTGTATTAACTCCTGTGTGTTCTCTCCTGAACAAAACGCTGTTGTATCATCCGCAAATAGTACTAACTTTAAATCTTTTGTAACTTTACAAATGTCATTTATATAGAGATTGAATAATTTAGGTCCTAGTATTGATCCCTGAGGTACACTACAGGATATATTTAGCGTTGTAGACGTGTGTTCGCCTAGCTTCATGTATTGTTTCCTGTTCGTTAGATAACTTCTTATCCAGTTTAAGACTAACCCTCTGATGCCATATCGTTCTAGTTTTTTGATTAAAATATTGTGATTAATCGTGTCAAATGCTTTAGTTAGATCCATGAACACTGCTGCTGCACATTTTTTACTATCTATTGCATTGGTAATTTCTTCTGTAATTTCAATTAAAGCCATTGAAGTTGAAACATTAGCTCTGTATCCATATTGGTTCTCTTCGAGTATTCTATTTTTATTTATGAAACTCTCTAATCTGTTATTGAACAGTTTTTCAATGATTTTAGAAAATTGTGGAAGTAAAGAAACAGGTCTATAATTTATAAATTGATGTTTGTCTCCAGTCTTATAAATTGGTGCAACTTTAGCTATTTTCATTTTGTTTGGAAAAGTACCTGTTTGAAATGATATGTTACTAATATACATTAATGGTCCTGAGATCTCTTCTATAACCTTTTTTATCATTTCCATATCAATTCCGTTACAATCAGTTGAAGTCTTAGATTTAAATTTTTTCACGATTGTAACTATTTCCTCCTGTGTCACATTACTGAGGAACATGGAGTTGGGATTTCGCTCTATGGTATCATTATAGTCCTCGATTGAAACTAGGTCTGGAATCCTTTCTTCCAATTTTGGTCCAATATTTACAAAATAATTATTGAAGCTTTCAACTACTTCCTTTATGTTGTCTTTTTTTTATTTCCGTCTAAGAAGTATTAGGGGTAGTCCCTCTTTGTGCCATTTTTGATAATGCTATTAAGGATGCCCCATGTTGCTCTCATGTTATTTTTGTTCCTATCCAATAATTCACTGTAATATTCTTTTCTACATGATCGTATTATGTCTGTTAACTTGTTTTTATACTTTTTGTACTTAATTTCTGCCTCTGTAGTTTTTTGTGCTATAAATTTCCTATATAGTGTATTCTTCTTCTTACAAGCATTTTTTAATCCTTTTGTCATCCATGGTTGATTATTCTTTCTCTGCTTGTTACTGAGTTGTATCCATGGACAATGTTTGTCATAAAGTATTTTGAACTTGTATAAGAAATGTTCATATGCTTCATCAACCTCTTTTTCATTGTACACATTGTCCCAATCTTGCTTTTGTAGCTCAATTTTGAAGGCAATCATCCTCTTCTCTGTGCACAGTCTTCGAAATGTCATTTTGTCTTCCATGTTCTTCTTGTAGTTTCCATCATATATTGTAAAAACTGGCAGATGATCACTAACGTCGGTTATAAGTAGACCACTTGTAGTGTTATTATCAAAATAATTGGTAAAAATATTATCAATAAGCGTGGCACAGTGTGCTGTGATTCTGCTTGGCTTTGTGATTTTAGGATATAGACTGATGCTGTACATTGTATCAATGAAGTCATCAATAGACTTTTGCTTGTTGGGGTTCAATAAGTCAATATTAAAGTCACCACATAAGAACATTATTCTTTGACCATTGTCCATGTAAGTTGCTTTGATCCATTCTTCAAATGTTTCTATATTTGACTTAGGTGATCTATATATACAACTAATGAAAATGTTTTTGCTTTTTTCCTGACATATTTCAATGGTTATACATTCTAAGATATTATCTACAGCAAATGACATGTTTTTTACCACTTTGTAGTTCAGGTTCTTCATCACGTACACAGCTACTCCTCCTCCATTTTTGTTGGTTCTGTTGATGTAGTTAAGTTCATATCCTTCCAGATCAAAATCTATTCCTTTTTTATCATCAATCCATGTTTCTGTGACAGCAATCACTTTTAAGGGTTCGTTGATGTGTTCCAAAAAGTTCTTAATGTTGTTGTAATTTGCATACAAGCTTCTGCTATTAAAATAAATAATTGACAATTTGTTATCACATGTAATGTTGCTATTATATTGATCATCTGTATAATAAAAACAATTATTACTGATGTGGGAGAAAAAATTTGTATCTGGATCTATATCATTTTCCAAATCCTGGTTTTTGTGATCATTGTTGCAGAAATTTTTTAGTTCCGTATTTTCTTGTTCAACAATCTTTGATGTGGTTTCAATAATCTCTATAAGTGTAGGTGGATGCAATCCTGAATGTAGGTCCTCTTGTTTAGTCGTCCCTTGGAACATATTAGTGTCGATGCTGGGTGTTTGTTTTCTGTCAGAGTCCATTATCATCGTTGTTGTGGAAGCTGTTTCAACTTTAAAAATTGTCCAGGTCCTTGATGTCATGGACAACAATAATTCTTGCTTCTGGACCTCCATTCAGCTTGATGTAGATTTTACAGTTGGCACTCCAAGTTCCCTGGATTTTTCCCTCCTTTCTCAAGTTGCGTGCTTTCTTGGCGATTCCAGCATTACGTTTTGCGAGATGCTCATTCATGTACACATTTGTTCCCTTCAGCTTCTTTCCCTGTCTCAGCAGTGCCATTTTAGATTTTCTGTTTACGAGTTTCACAAGCACGACTGGAGTGGCGTTGTTGTTTCTTCCGTTCAATGGGATGCATGTTTCGATGGTATTAATGTCAATTTCAATTTCCTTTGATTGCAGAAAGTTGACCACTTGCTGTTCTGCTGAGACCATATCCATTTCATCAGGTTCACCTTCATTATTCACAGCTTTCGCATAGGATCTTGGTTTAATTCGGTGCCCTGTCACGATGATATCATTCATTCGTTTGTCCTGATCCATTTAATCTATGATATTCCTCAGCATGTTGTTGTCTTCTTGAAGGATCTTCATTTGTTTGCTCATTTCAGTGGCTTCATTATTTTATGGCCTCCTACCGGTTGGACGTGCCCTAAACACCTCCCGAGGGAGGCGTTCGGGTGGTATCCTGACCAGATGCCCGAACCACCTCATCTGGCTCCTCTCGATGTGGAGGAACAGCGGCTTTACTTTGAGCTCCCCCCGCATGGCAGAGCTTCTCACCCTATCTCTAAGGGAGAGCTCTGCCACCCGGCGGAGGAAACTCATTTCGGCCGCCTGTACCCGTGATCTTGTCCTTTCGGTCATGACCCAAAGCTCATGACCATAGGTGAGGATGGGAACGTAGATCGACCGGTAAATTGAGAGCTTTGCCTTCCGGCTCAGCTCCTTCTTCACCACAACGGACCTATACAGCGTCCGCATTACTGAAGACGCCGCACCGATTCGCCTGTCGATCTCACAATCCACTTTTCCCTCACTCGTGAACAAGACTCCTAGATACTTGAACTCCTCCACTTGGGGCAGGGTCTCCTCCCCAACCCGGAGATGGCACTCCACCCTTTTCCGGGCAAGAACCATGGACTCGGACTTGGAGGTGCTGATTCTCATCCCAGTCGCTTCACACTCGGCTGCGAACCGATCCAGTGAGAGCTGAAGATCCTGGCCAGATGAAGCCATCAGGACCACATCATCTGCAAAAAGCAGAGACCTAATCCTGCAGCCACCAAACCGGATCCCCTCAACGCCTTGACTGCGCCTAGAAATTCTGTCCATAAAAGTTATGAACAGAATCGGTGACAAAGGGCAGCCTTGGCGGAGTCCAACCCTCACTGGAAACGTGTCCGACTTACTGCCGGAAATGCGGACCAAGTTCTGACACTGATCGTACAGGGAGCGGACAGCCACAATCAGACAGTCCGATACCCCATACTCTCTGAGCACTCCCCACAGGACCTCCCGAGGGACACGGTCAAATGCCTTCTCCAAGTCCACAAAGCACATGTAGACTGGTTGGGCAAACTCCCATGCACCCTCAAGGACCCTGCCGAGAGTATAAAGCTGGTCCACAGTTCCACGACCAGAACGAAAACCACACTGTTCCTCCTGAATCCGAGGTTCGACTATCCGGCGTAGCCTCCTCTCTAGTACACCCGAATAGACCTTACCGGGAAGGCTGAGGAGTGTGATCCCACGATAGTTGGAACACATCCTCTGGTTCCCCTTCTTAAAGAGAGGAACCACCACCCCGGTCTGCCAATCCAGAGGTACCGCCCCCGATGTCCACGCGATGCTGCAGAGTCTTGTCAACCAAGACAGCCCCACAGCATCCAGAGCCTTAAGGAACTCCGGGCGGATCTCATCCACCCCCGGGGCCTTGCCACCGAGGAGCTTTTTAACTACCTCAGCAACCTCAGCCCCAGAAATAGAAGAGCCCACCACAGATTCCCCAGGCACTGCTTCCTCATAGGAAGACGTGTCGGTGGGATTGAGGAGGTCTTCGAAGTATTCCCTCCACCGATCCACAACATCCGCAGTCGAGGTCAGCAGAACACCATCCGCACCATACACGGTGTTGACAGTGCACTGCTTCCCCTTCCTGAGGCGGCGGATGGTGGTCCAAAATCGCTTCGAAGCCGTCCGGAAGTCGTTTTCCATGGCCTCGCCGAACTCCTCCCATGTCCGAGTTTTTGCCTCCGCGACCGCTGAAGCCGCACACCTCTTGGCCTGTCGGTACCTGTCCGCTGCCTCAGGAGTCCCATGAGCCAAAAGAACCCGATAGGACTCCTTCAGCTTGACGGCATCCCTCACCGCCGGTGTCCACCAACGGGTTCTAGAATTACCGCCACGACAGGCACCAACTACCTTGCGGCCACAGCTCCAATCAGCCGCCTCGACAATAGAGGTGCGGAACATGGTCCACTCGGACTCAATGTCCAGCACCTCCCTCGTGACATGTTCAAAGTTCTTCCGGAGGTGGGAATTGAAACTCTCTCTGACAGGAGACTCTGCCAGACGTTCCCAGCAGACCCTCACAATGCGTTTGGGCCTGCCAGGTCTGTCCGGCATCCTCCCCCACCATCGCAGCCAACTCACCACCAGGTGGTGATCGGTAGAAAGCTACGCCCCTCTCTTCACCCGAGTGTCCAAAACATGAGGCCGCAAATCCGATGACACAACTACAAAGTCGATCATGGAACTGCGGCCTAGGGTGTCCTGGTGCCAAGTGCACATATGGACACCCTTATGCTTGAACATGGTGTTCGTTATGGACAATCTGTGACGAGCACAAAAGTCCAATAACAAAACACCACTCGGGTTCAGATCCGGGCGGCCATTCTTCCCAATCACACCTCTCCAGGTTTCACTGTCGTTGCCAACATGAGCGTTGAAGTCACCCAGTAGGACAAGGGAATCACCCGGGGGAGCACTCTCCAGTACTCCCTCGAGTGTATCCAAAAAGAGTGGGTACTCTGAACTGCCGTTTGGTGCGTAAGCACAAACAACAGTCAGGACCCGTCCCCCCACCCAAAGGCGGAGAGAGGCTACCCTCTCGTCCACCGGGTTGAACTCCAACGTGCAGGCTCTGAGCCGGGGGGCAACAAGAATTGCTACCCCAGCTCGTCGCCTCTCACTGCGTGCAACGCCAGTGTGGAAGAGAGTCCAGCCCCTCTCGAGAGAACTGGTTCCAGAGCCCTTGCTGTGCGTCGAGGTGAGTCCGACTATATCCAGCCGGAACTTCTCTACCTCGCGCACAAGCTCAGGCTCCTTCCCCCCCAGCGAGGTGACGTTCCACGTCCCAAGAGCTAGCTTATGTAGCCGAGGATCGGACCGCCAAGTGCCCTGCCTTCGGCCGCCGCCCAGCTCACAATGCACCCGACCTCTATGGCCCCTCCCATGAGTGGTGAGCCCATTGGAGACACCTGAGCCATTATAAATTAATCAAATCTTTAATGGACAGGTGAAAGTAAACAATGTGATAAAGAACATTTTACATCAATCAATGTAGGGATCTAGATATCTGGTCAGGACACTCCTCACTCTTTTGTTTTTGGTGACTTTATATACTCTGGACCTAGATGTTGAGTCCACGACATACATGGCGGACAATAACTGGTACAGTCTGCTTTGCCAGTCCAAATGCATTCAATGTTTTCCGTAGTCTTCCCTCGTCGGCTAGGTAATACAAAGCACACGCTACCTTTTTTTTATCACATCCTCGTTGTCCCTCCTTCGACAAATGGACAAAGTTTTTCAGTAAGTAGAATCACAACTGACCTGGACATTGGAAACTTCTCTTGCTATCTGAGAAGTGTTGTATCCCAAATAGCTGCAATCGCTTTCTCTTAAGGCAGGGGTGTCAAACTCATTTCGCATCGTGGGCCACATACGGCCTAGGGAGATGTCAAGTGGGCCGGACCATTAAAATTATACCATACTCTGCTATAAATAACCAAAATATCATGTCTTTCCTTTGTTTTGGTGTAAAGAAGCACAAGAACATTAGGAAAATATTGAAATTTAATGAACTATCCTTTTACAAAACATTTCATGAAACACCTCATATTTCCTTAGACAAATGTGCAATTTACTTTTATCATTCACAAATATGCATTGCAACTGATCCTACTGATTGTACAAAGGCACAAAACTTTAATTGGTACTGAAAAATATAGTAATGCACTTTAAGATTAAATGAGACTTTTAAAGAAAGGAATTTTTAAACCACTTACACTTACGCATATAAAATCTAATTGTAATCCCTGCGTACACCTTACAAACTAAGGAGAGTGATTTTAAATGTGTAATGAAGAAAGTGTTCGCCTGTCCTGTAAATCTGTAAACTTCATACATGAAACATACATACACATACAATTTATACTGAAAATTTATGGAGTTGTATGAACAGTAGAATTCCATCACACAACTTTTGTTTTGAAGCTGCTGACTAACATTAAAGTGCACATTTTTTAAATCACCACAGTAAGGATTCATCTTCACAGAGCTGTATTCTTTCAATGCAAACAGTATCTAAGGCAGCATTTTAAAGGTGTTAGTCTAGTCTGGAGTTGTATTTGTTCCTGAAACTTGGCATCTTTTGGCCTGTACAAGTGCATCAACACCAGGTGTCATGTCCTGACTAGCTGTCACTTTCAGAATGTCATTTAAGTGCTTGTTTGTGAGCCTTGAACGCATTTTTGTTTTATTGATATTCATCACTGAGAAAATGTGTTCACAAAGGTAGGTTGTCCCAAACATGCACAAAATTTTAGCAGCCAGGGCTGTTAATTTGGGGTACCCTGGTAGTAGATACTGATAAAATCTGTCCAGACCTACAGAGGCAAATTTGCCCTTCAAATCTGCATCACACTGCAAATCAATTATCTCCAGCTGAATTTCGATCGGCAGATCAGAAGCTTTAACTGTGAAAGGTGAGCGAAAAACTGAAAATTCTGTCTCAAGTTCACAAAATACCTGAAAACGTTTCTCAAACTCCCGCAGTAGTCCTGCAATTTTGTCTTTGTACCGTTTCATGTCCGCATTAGGTAGCTGGCTTTTACCGCTGCTTCACTGACTTCTCGGCTCTGGATGAAAGTTGACTGCTGTTTCCTCAGACCCGCCAGCAATTCGTTAATCTTATCTCTTCTCAGTTGTCCTTGCAAGCCGTCATATTTTTCGCTGTGATAAGTCTCGTAGTGGCGTCGAATATTATATTCCTTCAATACCGAAACTTGTTGCAAACACACCAAGCACAAAGGTTTTCCGTGCATCTCTGTAAATAAATAGGACGTGGTCCATTTTTCTTTGAAAATTCTACACTCCTTATCTACTTTTCTCCGTTTGGATAACGACATTTTGGCTAATGAGGGTGTAGCGGAGAGGTAGAGACCAAGGTATTAACAACGTCGCAACAAGCAGCAGATGGCGCATTGATACCGTCTGCTGTTTTCAGTCTGTCTCAGTGATGCGGCTTGTCTTCTACTCTGATGGAAAGAGTGCGCCCCTTAGCGGATAATCCATGAATTGCAGCGAATTTAAAATATTAATTCCATGTCTTTTATGCATTTTTTCCACTTTCAAATTATCCTGCGGGCCTGATCGAACCTCCTTGGGGGCCGGTTCCGGCCCGCGGGCCGTATGTTTGACACCCCTGTCTTAAGGTATTCATGTGTGATTTCCACAAGCGTCTGTACATGTAGAGGAAGGGAAAACACGGGCATGTCTGGATGACTCGCCTCCATCTTTCTAGTGTTTACCTCCGAGTGGAAACAGGTTGTTATGAAGCTGGCTGTGGCGCGTTCATTCCGACGTCACTTCCTGTGTGGGGCGCGGTCTTTCTCGCGTCACTTCCTCTCCGAACTCACTTTGTAAATGATCGATGAGTCCATACAAAGCTAAGAGCCGGATATTCAAGAAATACACTGCGCACTTACCCTTGTAAAAAATTATCCAAGGAGGGGCACCTTAAACGATGATTTAGTGTAGCTGACACGATGGTTAGGCTAAATAATTATTCCTTTAAGGAGTTATCCGGCTTAATGTAAACAGGGCCTAAGACAGATTCCTTTGAATTACAGGCTAAGGTGTTTTTTTTCCCTCAGCCGTCACCGGCATTTGAGTGACAGCCACGTTCGCCAATCAGAATGGTTGAGCGTCACGTTTGTTTGTCTCTCGCTTCAAACAGGAAAAAAGATGTCTCACTTTGTGCAACGCCTTTGTTCAACAGTGGAATTCAAATCAAATCAAATCAAATCAACTTTATTTATAAAGCACATTTAAAATTTACCACAGGGGTAGCCAAAGTGCTGTACAATGGGCAGGTTAAAAGATAATACGAGAACCGAGCAAACACAACACAACACAAACAGAACACGATAAAAAATAAATAAATAAAACATAAAAACATAAAAACAGGTTCACAGCAGGTGTATTATGGGGCGCCATTGCAGGATGGATATCACTCAGTGTTAAAAGCCATGGAATAAAAGTATGTTTTTAAGAGAGATTTAAAAACAGGAAGAGAGGAGGCTTGTCTAACACTAAGAGGTAGATCGTTCCAGAGCTTGGGAGCAGCAGCGGCGAAAGCTCTGTCACCTCTAAGCTTCAGCCTTGTGTCTGGGACCGTCAGTAGCAGCTGATCGGCTGATCTTAGGGATCGGGTGGGGCAGTAAGGCTGAAGGAGGTCGGAGAGATATTTTGGCGCGAGGTTGTTTAGACATTTAAAAACAAATAAAAGGAGTTTAAAATCGATTCGGTAACGCACAGGGAGCCAGTGAAGGGACGCTAATATAGGGGTGATGTGCTCACGTCTGCGGGTCTCTGTTAGCAGACGAGCAGCAGAGTTCTGCACGAGCTGCAGGAGGGCGAGGGAGGCCTGGCTAATGCCTACATACAGGGCATTGCCGTAGTCAAGACGAGTCGAGATAAAGGAGTGGATTAATTTCTCGAGATCATGTCCTGATAGAAGCGGTTTCACTTTCGCTATTTGGCGTAATTGATAAAAGCTTTTTTGAACGACGCTGCTGATTTGTTTTTCGAATTTAAAATTTGAGTCGAACTTTACCCCCAGGTTTGTGACACAGTCACTGAGATACGGGGTCAGAGTGCCGAGGTCAACGTTGGGGGAGGGAGAGCGACTTGGACCGAACAACATAACTTCTGTTTTGTCTTCATTTAGACTCAGGAAGTTAGCTGAAAGCCAGGCTTTGATGTCGTGCAGGCAGTCAATAAGATGTTGAACGTTGAATTAACTGAACAGAGTGACCCCTCTTTTCAGTCATTAACAATCTTTGGCGGACGCCGCCAACACACACTCACAGAACAGAGAGCCTCGCGACTCGCCAGTAAGAAGTTCCGTAAACTAACACAAATTAGTCGTAAAAACATCAGATTACGAAGCCAAATGTTCCGTTTTGGGAATATTCCAGCCTCAATCGGATGGGCAATATGAGCCCATAATCACAGACGAATAAGCGATAATGCTTATGTGATGGCGATAAACAAAAAGACAACGTCAGACCTAATTTTTCCAACTGTGAAAAAAAATACACTTTAAGATATTCAATATCTATGTAGGTTACATTTTTTCTTTCAGAAATGAGCCCATTTTATATTTTATTTTTTATTTATTGAGGATGAGTTATTTACCTTCCAATTACAGTACAACGGTAAACATATCTACAGTAATGATAAATACAAGTGTATATCCTTTTAAATAGTTACTTGCGTTACTATTATATATTATCATTACATTACATTATAAACACTGCATAGTTTTTATCGAATATTTCTCCAGTTTAAGGTCATGATGTAGACCAGGGGCGTTAAACTCATTTTAGATCTACTCCCAAGTGGGCCGGACTGGTAAAATCACGGCACGATAACTTAAAAATAAAGACAACTTCAGATTGTTTTCTTTGTTTAAAAATAGAACAAGCACATTCTGAAAATTTACAAATCGTAATGTTGTTGGGGTTTTTTTTACACTTACATGTTGCGGTTAATAGTATTCTATCTTTATTTGTCGTAATTTATACTTTCTGAACAAATTATGTGATAATGTTCATCAGTCAACTCATTGGTGTTAATTTTCAATCTATCAAGAAAATTATATCAAAATCAAATTGTAGGATGTTATTTATATTTATCCAAGGTGAGTGGAGTGTTGATGGTTGAGAAATGTGGGAATGGTGCTAGTTCGAGGAAAGCCCCATTCAATTTCAATGAGAAAAATGTCCCGGAAACCTGGGAATTCTGGGTAATCTGGGGTGTATATTTTTTTTAATTTCTGATCGGATGAAAACTGGGCTGTGGCCTTCGTCAAACCTTTGCAGCGGAATGACAAAGAATAGATTATTTTTTTTGTGTAGAATTGCATGTGCCTAAGCATTCACACAATAATAAACATGTTGAATTCCAACTGAATTAAAACATTGTTTTATCTTTTCGAAGTGCAAGTATAATCTCATGAACGATGTGTATTCCTTGTGACCCGTGCAGGTACATCAGAACACTGTACCTGGGCATCATGTCACGTCGCCAAAAGGAGCACCAGCGCCGCTGGTACTGGGCCATGATGTTCGAGTATGCCGACGTCAACATGCTCCGGCTGCTGGAGACCTTCCTGGAGTCGGCACCTCAGCTGGTCCTGCAGCTGTGCATCATGATCCAGGAGAACCGCGCCGAGACGCTGCAGTGTAGGTGGACCGCCCGGCGTGTCTGCGCGGGTGCACACAAAACAGCAGTTTTTCTCATGCTGATTAGCAGTTTGGGCGCTTTGTACTCGCTCATTTGGCCGACGATGCAGCTGCTTGTTGGATTTGAAGTGTGTGTCGTGTTCAGGGGAGCACAGATACGGCGGATGTGCTTGCTTTCTGCACGCTCTTTCTAAATCAGGGGTCGGCAACCCGCGGCTCCGGAGCCGCATGCGGCTCCTTGACCACTCTGATGCGGCTCAGCTACATACATGCCGACCCCCCCGATTTTCCCAGGAGATTTATGGATCTCAGTGTCTTTCATAGATTACTCCCAGGGAAAAAAATAATCCTATTTACACTCTAATTACTAAATAAAGGGCGTGCCCTAATTGCACTGCAGTAATTGTCCTCTATAACATTTACTTACAGCGTGCCAGTCCAGCCACATGTTGCATGTTGTTATTACTTGCACACACAGGAGACAGCAAAGCATACTTACTCATCAGCCACACAGTTTACACTGACGGTAGCCGTATCAAACAACTTTAACATTGTTACGTTACAAATATGCGCCACAATGTGAACCCACACCAAAAAAGAATGAAAAACACATTTCTGGAGAACATCCCACTGTAACACAACATAAACACAACACAACCATTACCCAGAATCCCATGCAGCCCTAACTCTTCCGGTCTACATTATACACCCCCGCTACCACCAAATCCCCCCACACATCAACCCCCCACCCCCTCTCCGTGCGTTGGTTGAGCGGAAGAGTTAGGGCTGCATGGGATTCTGGGTATTGGTACCGTCAGTGTAAGATGTGTGGCTGCTGAGTTAGTACGCCTTGCTGTCACTTACGTGAGCAAGCTGAAATTGCATTCTACGTGTGGTCGAGCAGGTACACTGTTAGGGCAGGCTGCAGAGGGCGCCAAATGCAGTGTCATCACGCTCTGATTTTCGGGAGTCTCCCGGGAAAAATGAGAAGGTTGGCAAGTATGACGCTATCAAGCGCCATTCATTCAAAACTCGCGGTCTGCACTAACATCAAATTTCCACATTAAAGTGCGTGCCGGTGCGTGTGTCGGAGACCCCTGGTTAACATAGCACAAAGCATTTAAGCTTTGTATGCAGTGTTTTTCATTTAAAAAAATTTTTGTGGCTCCCATTACTTTCTTTAATTTGTGAAACTTGCCAAAATGGCTCTTTGAGTGGTAAAGGTTGCCGACCCCTGTTCTAAATCATTCAAAATGTAGCGCCTGTGTGCTACTTGCTTTATGTAAATACATGACTAGTATTGGGGGTGGATGCATACAGTAATAGCTGTATGCTCTGTTTTTGTTGTTATTGTTTTCTTGATCTGTTGGGCCACTCACGCATATCATATTGTTGATATAGATGCCCATATCTGCTGTGCAGATGCCCTTACTTCCTGCTTCCCTATTTGTATTTGACTTTATTAGATGCATTTATTTACTGTTTGGTGCGGAAGTAAAAAAAAAAAAAAAAAAAAGAACACAGAGGGGGAAAATGCGGGGATAAGACAGAGGGAGAAAACAACAACAATAACAGAACTACATCAGCAAATACGACATATACAAATATGATAACAAAAATTAGAAAGAAGAAATTGTGAAGTAGATAGTACCAATACATTAATGACGTTGAACATTATTGCACTACAAATGGAACATTAAAAATACTGAGAGAAATAACAAAATTGATTTGAATTACCTGTATTATCAACATTACAACCACTTCATATGCAACCATATATAAATGTATAGAATTCCTGAATAAGAGGGGGAAAGAGAAAATGATGCAGACTATTTTAACCTTTTACATTGTTATGGTGAAGCATAGGTGTACAGTGTCATGTCTTGGTGATCATGTTTAGTTTGGCTATGTTCTGTTTAGTTTTTGGATTTTGTCAGTTCCTGTTTTTTCACTCCCTGTTTTGTTTCCATGACAACCCATTAGTTTTCACCTGTCCTCATGTCACGCACCTGTTTCATTTGGACTCACGCACCTGTTGTTAATCACGTCACCACTATTTAAGCCTGTAGTTGCCAGGCAGTCAGCCTGGCGACATCACATTCACTCTCTACACACCCTTGTTATTTATGCTGATGATCCATGCTGCTCTTTTCCATGCTCGTTACTTGTCACAGTAAGTGTTTTCGTTTTTTTCATGTTCATAGTTTTTGCCTTTGTGATAGTCTTTTGTTTTCATTAGCCAAGTTTGTACTTCCGCCCTTGTGCGCGCTTTTCGTTTGTTCCTTTTGTTAGTGTTTAAATAAATATGTCCTTACCTTCACGCCTTGCCCGCTCCAACTTTCCTTTGCATTCCGGGAAAACAAACCATCCCATAGTCCACGCATTGACATACAGTGTGTGTCTAAATGTATACACACATTTAATTTTTATAACCAAGTTTTATATTTTTATCAATTAAAAACACACAATATACTTTCTTTGGCTGAAAAAAAAAACAATCTTCTGGGTTCTTATGTGCCATATTATTGTTATTTGAGTCTATAAATATGTTTATCTTCTTCCGTTTTAATTTGTAAAGCAGGGGTGTCAAACTTGTTTTCATTAAGGTATGGCTGCCCTCACAGGGCCAATTTTAACAGTGAATAACATGAATATAAATGTTTAAAGCAAAATGAGGATATTACTACACAATTGCCTATGCATTTGATTTTTGGATTTTTTTTATATGTACACTGTAAAAATCTGTAGATTTTGCTCAGTCGCCAGAATTTTACCCTAAAATGTATTGTGTTTGTTACACATGTTACTGTAAATGGAAAAAAGTACTACTGTTTTTTTGTGGTAAAATTCAACAAATGAACTGCCGGTTTTTGTTTTTGTTTTTTACTGTAAAATCTACAATTTTTCTTTTTATTGAATACTATGGTAAATGGAAAAACTGTACCACAGTTTTTTTATGGAAAAAAAAAGGAGTTGCAAGGAATTGTACCATGAAACAGTGGTACTGTTTTTCTACTTACAGTAATGTACAGTACTGTGAAAACTTTATTGTAAAATGTAGTCATTTTTAGAGCGTACAATTTGATGGATAACTTGCTTTGAAACCATAAGTCAAGCAAATGTTTAGGTTTTTTTCCTCACAAATTTTTTTTTTGTAATGTATGACAGTATAATATTTGTTGCATTATTAGAAAATATTACAACTTAAAAGATATGCAGTTGCATGCAGTACGTCAAAATGGAAATACATTTAGCAAGAAAGGTTTTGTAGTAGTAATGGGCTGTGTTTTTGCAAGTTTATATTGTTGTATGACGTTTGCAATGGAGAAAGACGTACATTTGTTTTGTATTCGTGTCATCATCTAAGCTAGCTAGCGATTAGCACGCTCGCTGCTTCTCCAGGAAATAAGACGTACCAGCGTGAGTTTACCAAAGTGAGGTAAATAAAGTGGCTGTTTGAACCTTTACGCCCATGCCTACAGGGCGCTAACTTTCCAAAGTGTTGTTAGCATTATCTACTGCTCTCTTCCAGCCTTGGACATGTAAACTACGCCAGCGAATGATAGCGATTTGGCAAAGTTTGGCTACTAACATTAACTATCATTAAATGTATATTCTCTATGGAAAGAGTGTTTTACATTTTTCCAATGGGTGTCATTTTAAAACATTTTATGGCGTTTGGACGTTTTTCATAATATCCACAAAGTTCAGTGAGCAGGTTGTGTGTTGTGTTGTGACCTTTATGTGAGTAGCATTTTTTTTTTTGCACCATGACTAGCGAAGGTTGTTTGCATTGTGTCACATAACTAAATGCAGTGCTATAATTGCAAAGTACTTTCAAGGGTCATTGATCTGATTTACTCACATTGTCCACAAGATGACAGCAAATCAGGAAGCATTCGGAAACCGCCTGATATTTAAGATTAATTTGAAAGCACTCCGCTGTGCGATGATTTATTGAACGCATTACGTGTCGCGTGCCAAATTGAAGAAGCTGAGAGGCTGCACTTGGACCGCGGACCGTAGTTTGGACACCTCAAAAAAAAACATGATTCAAACAAACTGTGTCAGGTCAACCAAACTATTCAACTCTTAAAAAACTGTTCCATCTTTAAGGCTACGTTCACACTGCAGGGTAGGATGTCCAATTCAGATTTTTTTTGTCAAATCCGATCTTTTTATGTAATAGTTCACTTTACATAAAAAATGCAATGTCTAATGTGAACGCAATCTGAGCCGTAAGCAGACAAGACATCATGCCGTCCTACGTAGGCCTCAGTCCTGGCACATTTGTCACAATTTCAAGGATTTTGTGCAATCAAAGTCAACGTTTTCTGAATGCAATCACTGCACGTAGAAGATTGGGAAGGAAGAGGGCAAGCATTTTGGCTCTCACAGTTTGTGGGGCATTTCTACGTCTGCTCCGAAGAGCGTCAGAGGCAGGAGTGGTGGAACATTGTTGGAGTTCCTAAAACATTATTTTTGCCTGTTTTCTGCTCATTTGTCAACTATTTATTTTGAAGCAGTCTATTTTGGTGAAGAATTATGACGCTTATCGCTACTTGATGGCGTATTGGTTATGGAATGAACAAGACCGGAGCGTTCAGTCACATTCTATAGATATCTGATTTCTATCCACATACAAAAGAGGCCGTGGTCGGATTTGAACATTTCAGAATTGCACTTTGACATGAAAAAATCCCATGCAGGTCACTGGGCAAACAAATCCGAATTGATCCACAGTTTGAACACGGCCTAAGATTTAGACATTGCTTCCCAAGACCCTCTAAACCAGGGGTCACCAACCTTTTTGAAACCAAGAGCTACTTCTTGGGTACTGATTAATGCGAAGGGCTACCAGTTTGATACACACTTAAATAAATTGCCAGAAATAGCCAATTTACTCAATTTACCTTTAACTCTATGTTATTATTAATAATTGATTATATTTACACTTAATTGAATGGTTTAAAGGAGGAGAAAACACAAAAAAAATGACAATTACATTTTGAAACATAGTTTATCTTCAATTTCGACTCTTTAAAATTCAAAATTCAACCAGAAAAAAAGAAGAGAAAAACTAGCTAATTCGAATCTTTTTGAAAAAATTAAAAAAATAATTTATGGAACATCATTAGTAATTTTTCCTGATTAAGATTAATTTTAGAATTTTGATGACATGTTTTAAATAGGTTAAAATCCAATCTGCACTTTGTTAGAATATATAACAAATTGGACCAAGCTATATTTCTAACAAAGACAAATCATTATTTCTTCTAGATTTTCCAGAACAAAAATTTTAAAAGAAATTCAAAAGACTTTGAAATAAGATTTGAATTTGATTCTACAGATTTTCTAGATTTGCCAGAATATTTTTAGTTTGAAGAAATATTTCACAAATATTCTTCGTCGAAAAAACAGAAGCTAAAATGAAGAATTAAATTAAAGTGTATTTATTATTCTTTACAATAAAAAAATAAATTTACTTGAACATTGATTTAAATTGTCAGGAAAGAAGAGGAAGGAATCTAAAAGGTAAAAAGGTATATATGTTTAAAAATCCTAAAATCATTTTTAAGGTTGTATTTTTTCTCTAAAATTGTCTTTCTGAAAGTTATAAGAAGCAAAGTTAAAAAATAATGAATTTATTTAAACAAGTGAAGACCAAGTCTTTAAAATATTTTCTTGGATTTTCAAATTCTATTTGAGTTTTGTCTCTCTTGGAATTAAAAATGTCGAGCAAAGCGAGACCAGCTTGCTAGTAAATAAATAACATTTAAAAAATAGAGGCAGCTCACTGGTAAGTGCTGCTATTTGAGCTATTTTTAGAACAGGCCAGCGGGCTACTCATCTGGTCCTTACGGGCTACCTGGTGCCCGCGGGCATCGCGTTGGTGACCCCTGCTCTAAACTGACTCAACCTAAATGTGTGCCCACTCACGATGAAGTGTCTCCAAACTTTGCTGCAATGGATTAACTGTGAGGAAATGAAGCGTGATCCTTGTCTCTCTCCCTCCCTGCAGGCATCTCCTCCCTCGCCTCCCTCCTGTCTCTCGCCTGGGTCTTGGCCTCCTACCACAAACTATTGCGAGACTCGCGTGATGACCAGCGCAGCATGAGCTACCGCGGGGCCCTGCTGCATCTCTTCTGGCGCCTCTTCACCATCTCCTCGCGCGTCCTCTCGCTGGCCCTGTTCGCCTCGCTCTTCCACATCTACTTTGGCATCTTCGTGGTGGTTCATTGGTCCGCCATGGCCTTCTGGGTGGTGCACGGGGGCACCGACTTCTGCATGTCCAAGTGGGAAGAGGTGCTCTTCAACATGGTGGTGGGCATTGTCTACATCTTCTGCTGGTTTAACGTAAAGGAGGGCCAAACTCGGCACAGGATGGTGGCGTACTACACCGTGGTGCTGGCTGAGAACACCATCCTCACTGGGCTGTGGTGAGTAAGAACAACAACAAGAGAACATAAACAACAGTAAAATCATATGGCACCTATGACCTGGAATAATATATTACCAATCCAAACAAATCTACCTTATATGCCAGAAACTGGCAACAGCTAATAAAAAGTTGGTGTAGGTTAAAAGGAAACATATTTAATACAAACCCCGTTTCCATATGAGTTGGGAAATTGTGTTAGATGTAAATATAAACGGAATACAATGATTTGCAAATCCTTTTCAACCCATATTCAATTGAATGCACTACAAAGACAAGATATTTGTTGTTCAAACTCATAAACTTATTTATTTTTTTTGCAAATAATAATTAACTTAGAATTTCATGGCTGCAACACGTGCCAAAGCAGTTGGGAAAGGGCATGTTCACCACTGTGTTACATGGCCTTTCCTTTTAACAACACTCAGTAAACGTTTGGGAACTGAGGAGACACATTTTTTAAGCTTCTCAGGTGGAATTCTTTCCCATTCTTGCTTGATGTACAGCTTAAGTTGTTCAACAGTCCGGGGGTCTCCGTTGTGGTATTTTAGGCTTCATAATGCACCACACATTTTCAATGGGAGACAAGTCTGGACTACAGGCAGGCCAGTCTAGTATCCGCACTCTTTTACTATGAAGCCATGTTGATGTAACACGTGGCTTGGCATTGTCTTGCTGAAATAAGCAGGGGCGTCCATGGTAACGTTGCTTGGATGGCAACATATGTTGCTCCAAAACCTGTATGTACCTTTCAGCATTAATGGTGCCTTCACAGATGTGTAAGTTACCCATGTCTTGGGCACTAATACACCCCCATACCATCACAGATGCTGGCTTTTCAACTTTGCGCCTATAACAATCCGGATGGTTCTTTTCCTCTTTGGTCCGGAGGACACAACGTCCACAGTTTCCAAAAACAATTTGAAATGTGGACTCGTCAGACCACAGAACACGTTTACACTTTGTATCAGTCCATCTTAGATGAGCTCAGGCCCAGCGAAGCCGACGGCGTTTCTGGGTGTTGTTGATAAACGGTTTTCGCCTTGCATAGGAGAGTTTTAACTTGCACTTACAGATGTAGCGACTCACTCTAGTTACTGACAGTGGGTTTCTGAAGTGTTCCTGAGCCCATGTGGTGATATCCTTTACACACTGATGTCGCTTGTTGATGCAGTACAGCCTGAAGGATTGAAGGTCACGGGCTTAGCTGCTTACGTGCAGTGATTTCTCCAGATTCTCTGAACCCTCTGATAATATTACGGACCGTAGATGGTGAAATCCCTAAATTCCTTGCAATAGCTGGTTGAGAAAGGTTTTTCTTAAACTGCTCAACAATTTGCTCACGCATTTGTTGACAAAGTGGTGACCTTCGCCCCATCCTTGTTTGTGAATGACTGAGCATTTCATGGAATCTACTTTTATACCCAATCATGGCACCCACCTGTTCCCAATTTGCCTGTTCACCTGTGGGATGTTCCAAATAAGTGTTTGATGAGCATTCCTCAACTTTATCAGTATTTATTGCCACCTTTCCCAACTTCTTTGTCACGTGTTGCTGGCATCAAATTCTAAAGTTAATGATTATTTGCAAAAAAAACTTTATTTTACCAGTTTGAACATCAAATATGTTGTCTTTGTAGCATATTCAACTGAATATGGGTTGAAAATGATTTGCAAATCATTGTATTCCGTTTATATTTACATCTAGCACAATTTCCCAACTCATACGGAAACGGGGTTTGTAGATGAATACCCCATGACTGTCTGAAGTGCTGTTTGTGTTTAAAAAAAAAAGATCAATCTGAATATATTCATAATCCCCACTAAAACGAAGTACATAACTGTCAAAAATCGCCTGCAACTGAAAGCTTAAAAGGTGCCATATGTAGTAATGTGGCCAGAAATGGTACTGCAATCATGGTCAAAATTCTGTAGTCCTCTCCCGCTCTCCATGACTGAGGTTGCCAGATACGCAGCCGAATCCGAATCCTACTCCAAGGAACTTCAGATGGCAATCGACATGTCCTACGCCGTAGGTTTCTCTTGTTTATGCTTCTTGCAAGATGGTTTACTAAGTAATTGTGCCACATTTTACTGATGTCGATTAGCCAAATGTATTTGTAAAGTTACGCAGCAATATTTAGTCGGGAGTCGGGACAGATAGTTAGCATTACCCTGCTAAAATGTCTAGCTCGACCGCACGGACCACCATCGAAATAATTACCGTATTTTTCGGAGTATAAGTCGCACCGGAGTATAAGTCGCACCTGCCGAAAATGCATAATAAAGAAGGAAAAAAACATTTATAAATCGCGCTAGAGCCCGGCCAAACTATGAAAAAAACTGTGACTTATAGTCCGAAAAATACGGTATATATAATAGTATATTATACATCACATAGGCCTACTTTGGTGGCAAGCCAAGGCCAACAGTAAAATTACCGCCACATTTTTTTCAGCATAACTCCATATTGCATCCAACCTGACGCACATTGTCTTCCATGTAAGCACATCACCATCTTTCAGTGCAGAGTGCAATTTTATGAGCCAACCCACGTTATGCAAAAACCACGTTACGCATAAATTATATAGCCTACTACCATGTCAATACACAAAGTAGAAAATCATTACATGTAATGCATTTGTCAGGGACTGCTGTCGGTCTTGAACCCCGAGATGCAAAGATGGCAGGCGTAGTGCAGGAAAACATGACTTCAATGTCAAAAACAAAATAGTGCAACTGGTAAATGCACATGCAGGGAAAACAAGAACCAGGAAACAGGCAACAGGAAACAGCCAACAGGAACCAGGAAACATGAAACAGGCAACAGGATACAGGATACAATCATCGAGCCCTGACTGGAGGGCGAGGCAGGCATAAATAGTAGCCTGATTGGCAACTGCAACCAGGTGTGCCAGGCTGCCAATCAGGGACAGGTGAGGGAAACGAGCACTCGGGGAGACATGCAGGAAATGGAACCAAAATAAGAGCGCTGACAGGAAATAAACACAAACACAGAGGAAAACCCCAAAATAACCAGACTGTCAGTAACAACCCTGACAGCATTATATTGTGCCAAGCAAATACCACACCATATGTGCCTGATGCACATACAGTACCAGAAACCGCAATTAGCCGTGCTAATGTTGGAACGCATTTCCTCAGCGTGTCAGCATATTGAGAAGGAAATAGGCACTGACACTACCCATATCTACATAGGTTTTATTTGTCGAAAATATACTTTGCCCTGTTAGTTGGATGACACATCGACATACAGGCTAACGGTCATATTTTGACCGGGCTAGCATGCTAAGCATTACACTAGGAGCGAAGCACCATCACACTAAGCATTCGTTGCAGGAACATACTAGTTTTGTTAGACAAGGTCATAGAATGTATTGGACAATATAGTTTACATACAAAATGTCCATTTCCATTTATTACAAGTAATAAGAAAACGTAAATGCCTTACTTACCTATCAAGGAGGAAATAAGCATGTTTGGCGTCAGATGAAAAAATCTTCTCGGCTTCAATCGTCTCCATCTTTCAAAGGCATCCCTAATACAAATCCTCGTTTTGTTCCTGGCTTTGTCATGAATACGTTGAGAATTGTAACAACGCCTTGTAGATCACTACCATGAATTGATTTACAAGTTGAAAAACTTATTCGGGTGTTACCATTTGGTGGTCAATTGTACGGAATATGTACTGTGCTGTACAATCTACTAATAAAAGTTTCAATCAATCAATCAAACAGATTTACAAAGGTCTGACATGTTTAGTAACTTTACCAGTGGCAGTAGCTAGACAAAGGTGGCGGTGCATAACTGGCAACCTGGATGTAACACACTCACGGACTTTCTAATTGGTCAAACAGTGGAGGGCGGGCCATCGAACTGAAAACAATAACAAGATTTCGGGGCTGTAAATCAAATTTTGAAATGAGCATATCCCGGCTGAACTACCATTATCAGTTATGAAGGTATTTTTTAAAAAAAACATGATTTATTCATGCTTTTTGTCATATCAGGGCCATTTAATGATGACTTGACATGACATTATTACATATGGCACCTTTAATCAAGATTCGGATCGTTGTTGTTCCATTTAAGTCCGGTGGAGGGCAGTAATGTGACTAAACGGACTTAAAAAATACAACAAAATGAGTTTCCAGTACAACCCTCCGAGAACAAACATGCACAGCCCCCGGGGGATGGCGCCCCATTAAAAAAAGGTAGGAAAGGTAAACATGAGGAACGAGGGGGGGGGGGCAAGCAGCTCACAAACAAGACCCTCCGAGGGGTGCTCAAATATGAGATCATAAAAATAACATCCAGTACAGTAAGCACATATGAACACATGTCACGACACACAATGAACTCGAGACTAGCAACAATCAAGGAGGAGGCAGCGTCCGGTTCGAAGCTGTCGCCATCAGGGCGCTGCTCAGTACTCCATCGCACCACGAGGGGTTAAGCAGCAAAGGCGTGGGGTGGAGTTGGGAGTATGTGTGCCTATACGTGTCATAGTCCATGGGTGCGTGTAATGTCTATAAGCCTAGAGGTCGTTCCGGTCGGCGTTCACAGAACAGAGTTCCACATCACAGGTGTTTTTGAAGAAGGGAGGAGGGTTCAGGGCGTCTTTCGCTGCACTGGTCTCACTGGGATGTTTTCAGCACGGCCTTGCCAAGGCCATTTGCAGATAAGCATTGTTATTAATTTGGGGCAAGCAAACACATTACCATGATTCGTCTGATCTAATTGTCCATTCTGGCTCCCAAATTCATCATCATTTTGCATTGTAGAGCAGAAGGCTTCTCCGAGATGGTATCCAATTTACGGTTCAATTCAGAGATCGCAAAAGTCTGACTCCCCACAGCTCTGCTCATTCCATCCATTGTGAAGGGCAGCCTTTAGGCTCCTTGAGCGCCTGCCATCGTATTCCGAATTTGTCGATAAACCAGAGCGATGTCTAATCCAATCAGCAGATGCCCTGTTATCACAGTTCCAAATAGATAGATATCTTCCACGCCCTGCCAGGCACATGACTCGCCACTTCTCCCAGGAGTCCCTCACGTCTCTGGCAGCAAATGTTTTGTCAGGACAGGCGAGAAGATCTTGTCTATTGAGTTGAGACAACAGTTTGACAACATGTTTAGATTTTCGGAGAACAGTGCAAAAAGAGAACTGGTGCGCTCGCTAGCTGGTGACTGACATGCTAATCGCTAGCTGGAAACTAGTGTGCTAATCGCTAGCTAGCAAATAGCATGCTAACCACAAGTTGGCAACTGGCTACAGCGGTATTCGCTGGCTATCCTAAATGCTAACATGAATATAATATTTTTTTATTTATGTTTTCATTTTAAACCTGCATCATACAGTGAGTAAGGGCGTCATGTCACTGCCGTTTTTTAAAAACAGTACAATATGTTGGATCAATGTTCAAAGTCATCAGTCAATCAAAGTTCATTTATTTAGCCCTTAATCACAAGTGTCTCAAAGGGCTGCACAAGCCACAACGACATCCTCGGCTCAGATCCCACATCAGGGCAAGGAAAAAACTCAACCCAGTGGCCGTAATGAGAAACTTTGGAGGGGATCCCACCCTCCAACCTCTGGACGACCAGTGCAATGGATGCCGAGTGGATACGGTTAATTATGTGAGAGTCCAGTCCATGTTAATGTGTATTTAAACAGTCCATCAAATAGTGGGGTGGACCCCCCGACGATGCCACCTGGCTTCAGTGTAACCACGGTGGGAGACGAGGAAAGGCCGGTGTTTTGTTTCCTTTAATGTTTTAAAAGCTTGCAATGTTATGCCGAGGAATAGTTATAACAATTTTAAAGACAAATGATACTATTTATTGTCACGGTGGAGAGTGGTGGGGTGCAAAACATTTTCTTCTTTCTGAGGGAGGGCGTAACAGAAAATATTTGAGAAGCGCTGGTGGAAAAACTGTGGGAGAAATATGTTAAAGACTTCTGTAGTAGAGCATAATCATTTTTAGAGATGTTATCGGCCGATAAATGCTTTAAAATATAATATCGGAAATTATCGGCATCTACATCTACTATATGATTTGCCTAAAAAGCTGGACAGGACACAAAAAAAAAAAAAAAAGGATATTATCGGTATCGTTTTTTTTTGTTTTTTTTTTTTAAATCAACATAAAAAACACAAGATACACTTACAATTAGTGCACCAACCCAAAAAACCTCCCTCCCCCATTTACACTCATTCACACTCATTCACACAAAAGGATTGTTTCTTTCTGTTATTAATATTCTGGTTCCTACATTATATATCAATACAGTCTGCAAGGGATACAGTCCGTAAGCACACACGATTGTGCGTGCTGCTGCTCCACTAATAGTACTAACCTTTAACAGTTAATTTTACTCATTTTCATTAATTACTAGTTTCTATGTAACTGTTTTTATATTGTTTTACTTTCTTTTTTTATTCAAGAAAATGTTTTTAATGTATTTATCTTATTTTATTGTATTTATTTTTTTAAAAAGGACCTTATCTTCACCATACCTGGTTGTCCAAATTAGGCATAATAATGTGTTAATTCCACAACTGTATATATCGGTATCGATTGATATCGGTATCGGTTGATATCGGTATCGGTAATTAAAGGGTTGGACAATATCGGAATATCGGATATCGGCAAAAAGCCATTATCGGACATCCCTAATCATTTTCAATTATTTTTGCTTAGAACACTGGTCAATTAAGACCGTCCTGATGGTATTATGGTTTGTCATTGCGTGCACCTGCAGGTACGCCTACAGGGACCCGGCGCTGACCGACTCCTACGCCATGCCAGCATTGTGCGGCGTCTACTTGACGTTCGCCGGCGGCGTCCTGGTCATGCTGTTGTACTACGGCTTCCTGCACCCTGCGACCGCTCACCTCCAGCCGAGCCCCGCCTCCTCCTGCTGCGCCCAGCTGCTTTGGGGTCTTCCCCTTCCCCCTTCGGCCCCGCCCACCGCTCCGCCCACCCCCGCACACATGACCAAGTCCCAGACGGAAGACGACGTGGCCGAGACTTGTCTACCAGTCTTCCAGGTGAGGTCGGTTCCTTCCACCTCCAAGCCCGAGGGCCCGCTTATTAAGATCGACATGCCCAGGAAGCGTTACCCAGCGTGGGACGCCCACTACGTTGACAGGCGCCTGCGGAGGACTATAAACATCCTACAGTACATCACACCGGCCGCTGTGGGTATCCGCTACCGTGATGGACCCCTGCTGTATGAACTTCTACAGTACGAGTCCTCACTTTGACACACACACCGTGGCACACTTTAATGCACACACTTTTCACAAAAACACGCACATTCCTTCCGGGGACCCCGCGAGTCTCTTTGCCGTGACTCAACGAGTCCGCCGAAACCCCCGCTTCTCTATCAGCAACTCAGTCGTTTACTGTTACATCTGGGTTAAAAGCTGGAGAAATCAGACCAGATCGAGTCTCTACCTGCTGTTTACGTTGCGTCGCACAGAGGAAACGTATGGGTTCGTTGCAACAGAGACACCAGTAAAGTGCTGGCTAGGTCATGGGAAAAAACTTGAGCCACAGACCAAGCATGTTTGTAATGTTCGAGCAAAGTCCTCCCAGGTCCTTTGATTCTAGCGACTGTCTGAATAAAGCGAGTAGACCAGAAGTTTTACAATTTATCCTACAAATAAAGTAAGTACAAACATCATGGATACCTTACAAACCCCGTTTCCATATGAGTTGGAAAATTGTGTTTAGGTGTAAATATAAACAGAATACAATGATTTGCAAATCCTTTTCAACCCATATTCAATTGAATGCACTACAAAGACAAGATATTTGATGTTCAAACTCATAAACTTTTTTTTTTTTTGCAAATAATAATTAACTTAGAATTTCATGGCTGCAACACGTGCCAAAGTAGTTGGGAAAGGGCATGTTCACCACTGTGTTACATGGCCTTTCCTTTTAACAACACTCAGTAAACGTTTGGGAACTGAGGAGACACATTTTTTTAAGCTTCTCAGGTGGAATTCTTTCCCATTCTTGCTTGATGTACAGCTTAAGTTGGTCAACAGTCCGGGGGTCTCCGTTGTGCTATTTTAGGCTTCATAATGCGCCACACATTTTCAATGGGAGACAGGTCTGGACTACAGGCAGGCCAGTCTAGTACCCGCACTCTTTTACTATGAAGCCACGTTGATGTAACACGTGGCTTGGCATTGTCTTGCTGAAATAAGCAGGGGCGTCCATGGTAACGTTGCTTGGATGGCAATATATGTTGCTCCAAAACCTGTATGTACCTTTCAGCATTATTGGCGCCTTCACAGATGTGTAAGTTACCCATGTCTTGGGCACTAATACACCCCCATACCATCACAGATGCTGGCTTTTCAACTTTGCGCCTATAACAATCCAGATGGTTCTTTTCCTCTTTGGTCCGGAGGACACGACGTCCACAATTTCCAAAAACAATTTGAAATGTGGACTTGTCAGACCACAGAACACTTTTCCACTTTGTATCAGTCCATCTTAGATGAGCTCAGGCCAAGCGAAGCCAACGCCGTTTCTGGGTGTTGTTGATAAACGGTTTTCGCCTTGCATAAGAGAGTTTTAACTTGCCCTTACAGATGTAGCGACCAACTGTAGTTACAGACAGTGGGTTTCTGAATTGTTCCTGAGCCCATGTGGTGATATCCTTTACACACTGATGTCGCTTGTTGATGCAGTACAGCCTAAGGGATCGAAGGTCACGGGCTTAGCTGCTTACGTGCAGTGATTTCTCCAGATTCTCTGAACCCTTTGATGATATTACGGACCGTAGATCAATCAATCAATCAATCAATGTTTATTTATACAGCCCTAAATCACAAGTCATCAAATCAGGGGCGGCATGGTGTAGTGGGTAGAGCGCCCGTGTCAGAAACCTGAGGGTTGCAGGTTCGCTCCCCGCCTCTTACCATGCCGTTGTGTCCTTGGGCGGGACACTTCACCCTTGCCCCCGGTGCCACTCACACCGGTGAATGAATGTTGAATGAATGATAGGTGGTGGTCGGAGGGGCCGTAGGCGCAAATTGGCAGCCACGCTTCCGTCAGTCTTCCCCAGGGCAGCTGTGGCTACGAAAGTAGCTTACCACCACCAGGTGTGAATGAATGATGGGTTTTTAACATGTAAAGCGACTTTGAGTACTTAGAAAAGCGCTATATAAATCCCAGGTATTATTATTATTATTATTATTACAAGTGTCTCAAAGTGTCATCCTCGGTACAGAGCCCACATACGGGCAAGGAAAACTCACCCCAGTGGGACGTCAATGTGAATGACTATGAGAAACCTTGGAGATGGTGAAATCCCTAAATTCCTTGCAATAGCTGGTTGAGAAAGGTTTTTCTTAAACTGTTCAACAATTTGCTTACGCATTTGTTGACAAAGTGGTGACCCTCGCCCCATCCTTGGTTGTGAATGACTGAGCATTTCATGGAATCTACTTTTATACCCAATCATGGCACCCACCTGTTCCCAATTTGCCTGTTCACCTGTGGGATGTTCCAAATAAGTGTTTGATGAGCATTCCTCAACTCTATCAGTATTTATTGCCACCTTTCCCAACTTCTTTGTCACGTGTTGCTGACATCAAATTCTAAAGTTAATGATTATTTGCAAAGAAACATATAAATATACAAATATGTTGTCTTTGTAGCATATTCAACTGAATATTGGTTGGAAACGATTTGCAAATCATTGTATTCCGTTTATATTTACATCTAACACAATTTCCCAACTCATATGGAAACGGGGTTTGTAGAAGACCGATCTCTACAAAGCCCGGCGGGTTGCCTGAAAACGGTGTCCCTCCTTACTAGCTTTTGTCCATTTGTCCATAGAATGACCTCTTACGCGTGGGAAATATTCCTCTAACAATAAATATTGCGGGTGTCAAAAAAATCCGTTTCCGAATGAATCGTGATTCTTATTTGTAACGAATTAAACAAATATATTTTAATCTGTCCTGTCCAGCCACTTTAATAAATGAATGAATAGAGTTTTATTAAACAAAAACAGTTTTATTTTAAGTAATATAGACATTTATCAGAGCTATGTATCTATTTTATGGAGGAATGTAGTTAATCATAAAACTGGCACCCAATGCTATTAAAGTATTGATTTTGAATTGAGAATCGTTTTGAATCAAGAATCGATTGTGAATTGAATCGTTAGCCCCAAGAATCGAATCGTGTTGTGTCCAAAGATTCACAGCCCTAATAGAACAGTCGTCCCTTGCCACATCGCGCTTCTAATACTGGGCTTCACCACATTGCAGGTTTTTGAAAGTATATCCGACAGCTAAATTAAGCATGTTCAAGCAGGCTAAATGAACTAAAAATATCCATACTACAGTAGTATTGGCCACTAGAGGAGACCCAACCAATCAGAGCACGCTGTTCAGTGTTGTGGTCTTTGATTGGCTTGCCCTCAAGCAGCGTTACTACTGTGGGTAAGGATGGATTTTTGAGAATCCTGTGTGTGACTGAAGCATTAGGGGAGTGGAACAGTGGAACATCTGTGAGCAGATAATACTGTATCATCTCTTTCTCTTTTAGACTTTAAGTGAGGGGTGAGGCAAAAACTAACCCAGACCCACTGTATATTGGATTAAAAGAATGTAAAGGCTGATTAATTTCATTTTAAGGAGGCTCTCATAATATTGAAAAACATATTTAGAAGGTCATAAACTGTTTTCTTAAATTCTCAATTTATTTTTAAAGATTCCTACTTAGCGGAAATTCCGTTAACAATTAACCGCGATAAAAGAGGGACAAATGTAGGTCCTAAACTTGGCGTTTCCACATTTTTAAATGGAAAGCCCATAGTTCAAATCAGGGGTGTCCAAACTTTTTTAAACCAAAAATCAAAGACTGCTAGGGGCAAATTTGGTATTTTAGATTGTGTTATTTAAAAAATAAAATAAAAAGCAATGACAAATTGGAAATTATTTTTTTAAAGGGGATGGACGTCTGGGAAGTAACAGATGCGTAAAGTCGCCTGAGCCTCCCCTGAAGAAGGAGAGTTCAGCAACTGAGCCATAGAACGACTGTAAATATGTATATTAGGAAGTTCTTTCGACAAAAAAGTACCGCAACAGTTTGACAACAACACCAGCTGTGATGAAACGGGTGATTATTCAGGTTTGTGAATCGTATTTGAGGAATGTTCGACGTTACTCTGCTACCTTGCTCAGCTTATTTCCAGGCGAGCAAACACATTACAATGACTTGTCTGATCTAATTGTCCATTCGGGCTCTCAAATCCATCATCATTTTGCATTGTAGAGCAGAAGGCTTCTCCGAGATGGTATCTAGTTTGCGATTAAATTCCGAGATCGCAAAAGTCTGACTGCCCACAGCTGTGCTCATTCCATCCATTGCAAAGGGCAGCCTTTAGGCTCCTTGAACGCCTGCCGTCGTAGTCCGAATTTGTCGATAAACCAGAGCGATGCCTAATCCAATCAGTAGTTCTGATTGGATTCCAAATAGATAAATATCTTCTCACGTCTCCGGCAGCAAATGTTTTGTCAGGACAGGCGGGTTGCCCCAAACCTGTGCTTGTCCGTCAAGAAGATCTTGTCAATTGAGTTGAGACAACAGTTTGACAACATGTTTAGATTTTCAGAGGAATTCCACTTTAAATGTTAGCATTTAAAGTGGAACTGCATTTTTCTATTCATTCGCAATCCCTTTGTAAGACAAGAACACGTTTTTAGCATCCTAACTCATAAATAAACACTAGCAAAAGTCAGCTAACAAAGGAGCACATTCATAAAAACATGTCATATTTTTGTATTTTGCTCATTTTAAGCATATGATGATGAATTAATTCTGCAGATGCACACAGCGTTCGCTTTTCCCTTCAGTCAATCATTCAAAGATTATTTATATAGCCCTTAATCACAAATGTCTCAAAGGGCTGCACAAACCACAACAACTTCAACTTCAACAACAAGAACATTATCACTACTAATGGCATACTTCATGGGACAAATGATGATCAAGAACCTTATAACTTTAGCCTGAATATAAGGAGGATGCACTACAAGTTTTAGAAACTGTGTGCTAAACACAGTCAACTTTAGTGAAACACTAAGCATCATGTAGCAGTATTGCTAAGTACTGAACAAGATATACAAACGACAAACATAATAAAATAATTACTTATGACTGATAGAAGGTTAATATCTTCCCGTTTAGATGAAGAATTATTCGTAATCCCCACGAAGGGTGAAATAAAAATGCTTTTCTTCATGTCTTGCTCGCTATCTATGGGTATAAGTTGGATGCCAAAGTTAACCAACTTTTTGGTTTATGGCCACAACCTTCTACTATCCAGGTGAGAGGCACGATTTATAATTAGAATTAACTTTCATCAACTCCGAGGCGATGTAGCAGCTCACCAGCTTAATATGTCAAAAATAATTTGTCTGCGTTAGCACTTATAATAACAATATCACTAACACTAGGTTAATATTTAGATCACAAGATACTGTTGACTTGTTATTGTTGACAATTTGTAGATGTTTTTTAGAGGGCTTAATGGGCACTCGTAAACATGTTAGCATAATAGCAAATGCTAACAACGCTAGCTTGATTACATCCCAATAGCACATAAAAAAAAGCATGAAAACACTCCTACAGACATCACACATGGGACAGTTTAGTAAGTAAGAATTGTTTTATGTATATTTTAAAACTTACAAATGTTGCCGGGAGTGATTAATGAAAAATCCATACGAGTAGAAACGCCATGGACGGTGAGAAGATTGAACGGCAATTGTACTACCGGTCCATAGCTCAGTCTAAACAGAAGGACAATGCAGCACACGCAGTTAGCAAGCTCGTACAAAAGATAGAGCCATAGTACAAACAATATTAGGCAAGGCAAGGCAAGGCAACTTTATTTGTATAGCGCTTTTCATACACAAGGCAGACTCAAAGTGCTTCACAGACAACAAAGTGAAATGAAAGAAAATAAAAGCAAAATTAAAATGCAGACAATAAAAATAAAAACAGTGCAGACGTTAAAAGTTAAAAGATTAAAAGATTTAGCTGAAAGCTAAGGTGAACATAAAAGTCTTCAGTCTAGTTTTAAAAGTAGTGAGAGTTGGGGAGAGTCTGACATCTTCAGGAAGTTTATTCCAGCTATTTGTTGCATAGTGACTGAATGATGATCTCCCTTGATTTGAGTTTACTCTTGGAACCGCTAACAGATTGGTCTCAGAAGATCTTAGTGATCTAGAGGGCGTATATAGTGGGAGCATATCAGTGATATACTTGGGCCCTAGACCATGTAGTGATTTATATGTGAGCAGGAGGATTTTGAAATCTATTCTCTGATGTACAGGGAGCCAATGTAAGGATTTAAGAATTGGTGTAATGTGCTCACATTTTTTGGTCTTTGTTAGAACTCTAGCAGCAGCGTTCTGAACAAGCTGTAGCTGCCTGACAGTTTTTTTGGGAAGACCTGCAAGGAGACCATTACAATAGTCTAGCCTACTGGTAATAAAGGCATGTACAAGTTTTTCTAAGTCTTGAGCTGACATGAGCCCTCTAAGTCTTTTTACATTTTTGAGGTGATAGTAGGCCGATTTTGTTACTGATTTGATGTGACTGTCGAAATGTAAATCAGAATCTAAAATAACCCCAAGATTTCTGGCTTTATTTGAGGTTTTCAGGGACAGTGATTGAAGGTGTTGGATGACTTTAAACCTTTCTTTTTTAGCACCAAAAACAATTATCTCAGTTTTATCTTCATTTAGTTGTAGGAAATTTTGGCACATCCAGTGTTTGACTTGCTCAATGCACTGGCACAGAAGATCGATGGGGCGATAGTCATTTGGTGATAGCGCTACATAGATTTGGGTGTCATCGGCATAGCAATGATGGTCAATGTTATTATTTTGCATGATTTGTCCTAGTGGGAGCATATAGATGTTAAATAAAGTCGGCCCCAAGATTGAACCTTGGGGGACTCCACACGTTACGTTGGTTGGTTCTGATACAAAGTCACCAATGGAAACAAAATAGTTCCTATCTTGTAGATATGACTTGAACCAGCTTAAAACTGTGCCTGAGATCCCCACCCAGTTTTCCAACCTGTCCAAAAGTATTGAGTGGTCGACAGTGTCAAATGCAGCACTGAGGTCCAAAAGCATTAATACTGAAGTTTTGCCAGAGTCTGTGTTTAGACGGATGTCATTTATAACTTTAAGAAGGGCCGTCTCTGTGCTATGAAGAGGTCGAAATCCTGACTGGAAGTTGTTGTGGCAGCCAGTAGAAGCCAAGAAGTGATTTAGTTGTTGGAGGACAACTTTCTCAATTATTTTACTTATGAATGGTAGATTTGAAATTGGTCTGTAGTTGTTGATAACAGAGGCATCTAGGCTCTGCTTTTTTAGAAGAGGTTTAATGACTGCAGTTTTGAAAGCCTTCGGGAAATTGCCCGATTTAATAGAATTATTAACTATTTGCAAGATGTCTGTTGATAGGCAGTCAAAAACATTCTTAAAGAAGTTGGTAGGTAAAACATCAAGGCAGCAGGTGGATGACTTTAGAGCTGTCACCGTTTCCACTAGAGTTTTAGAGTCTATGGCATTAAAGCTTGCCATCATTGCTGTGTTACTTTTGCCTAAATGGGGTGGTGATCCAACTTTTTTTATTACACCTATTTAGTGTATTTACTTTGGTTTTTTTTAAAGCTACTTGCATTATGACCATCAGCTAAGAAAAATCCATAAATTAGCCGCACCGTTTAAAGCCTAGGAAAAAAGTAAAAGCTTACAGTCCGGATTTTACGGTCTGTGTTCTTGTCTTACATAGGGATTGTGAATGATAGGTAAAATTCCCAAAATAAAGTGCAGTTCTCCTTTAAAATGGTAATACTAACCGTCGGGAGTTTTAGCACGGTTATCATTAATACCATTTAACGTTCCATTCCTAGTTATGCACAATGTTTGGTCGCACCTTAACCAAAGTGGTTTACGAAAATTGGGGGGGAAATCTGTTGAAGATGTTTGTCAAAAACCAAATCAAATGACAACTGAGGCGCACCACTTTATGCCCCGGGGCTGCATTTTGGACACCCCTGTTGTAAATATTCTCTGAAGAATGTTACACGCAGGAGACGAATGTTCTCCATAGTAAAACAAAGCAAATTCCTAAAACCCAGATCGAACACATAACTGGTTAACTACTAAACTACTAGACTGATATGCTAGACCAGGGGTCACCAACGCGGTGCCCGCGGGCACCAGGTAGCCCGTAAGGACCAGATGAGTAGCCCGCTGGCCTGTTCTAAAAATAGCTCAAATAGCAGCACTTACCAGTGAGCTGCCTCTATTTTTTAAATTGTATTTATTTACTAGCAAGCTGGTCTCGCTTTGCCCGACATTTTTAATTCTAAGAGAGACAAAACTCAAAAAAAATTTGAAAATCCAAGAAAATATTTTAAAGACTTGGTCTTCACTTGTTTAAATAAATTCATTAATTTTTTTACTTTGCTTCTTATAACTTTCAGAAAGACAATTTTAGAGAAAAAAATACAACCTTAAAAATGATTTTAGGATTTTTAAACACATATACCTTTTTACCTTTTAAATTCCTTCCTATTCTTTCCTGACAATTTAAATCAATGTTCAAGTAATTTTTTTTTTTTTTTGTAAAGAATAATAAATACATTTTAATTTAATTCTTCATTTTAGCTTCTGTTTTTTCGACGAAGAATATTTGTGAAATATTTCTTCAAACTTATAATGATTAAAATTCAAAAAAAATATTCCGGCAAATCTAGAAAATCTGTAGAATCAAATTTAAATCTTATTTCAAAGTCTTTTGAATTTCTTTTAAAATTTTTGTTCTGGAAAATCTAGAAGAAATAATGATTTGTCTTTGTTAGAAATATAGCTTGGTCCAATTTGTTATATATTCTAACAAAGTGTAGATTGGATTTTAACCTATTTAAAACATGTCATCAAAATTCTACAATTAATCTTAATCAGGAACAATTACTAATGATGTTCCATAAATTATTTTTTTTATTTTTTCAAAAAGATTCGAATTAGCTAGTTTTTCTCTTCTTTTTTTTCGGTTGAATTTTGAATTTTAAAGAGTCGAAATTGAAGATAAACTATGTTTCACAATTTAATTGTCATTTTTTTCGTGTTTTCTCCTCTTTTAAACCGTTCAATTAAGTGTAAATATCATTAATTATTAATAATAACATAGAGTTAAAGGTAAATTGAGCAAATTGGCTATTTCTGGCAATTTATTGAAGTGTGTATCAAACTGGTAGCCCTTCGCATTAATCAGTACCCAAGAAGTAGCTCTTGCTTTCAAAAAGGTTGGTGACCCCTGTGCTAGACATTGACCAAATAAATCAGTTCTCGAATTTGAACAAGAGCAAATGCAAGACTGTCCCTATCCTGTTGACGCATCCAATACCAACTCATCCAGTGCCACCTACAGCTCAGATGTGTGATATTTTAATTAGTTGGTTTCTTCTGCTGTAATCCAAGCTGTTACATTGGCAGGAGTCAAAACACGGCTGCTGATTATCAGCGCTTGATCACACGTTGCTAGGGTGCCGTATCAACGCTACGTGACGGCCGCAACCTGCAAGGGTTTTTGATGGCGGGGAAGTGATTTTGGCATCAAACAGGGTAAACAGTGTGTGTTTGGCGTCACGAGTCGTGCAGTGTGAAGAAGTACACACACACACACACACACGTACAGACTATACTTTTTGTCGATGGGGAAGAAGAGCATGCAAAATAGAATAGGGCGCTTTTCATTTAGTTTCTTCTCCGAATGTGTGAGGGTTTGCGAAGAGCGCCTGATGCTAAGGTTTGTTTCCAATGATTGAGCAGATCTGTTCTTCTTTGAAGTGTTTGAGCCTTGCGATGTAGGTTTCTTCTACAGAGCACTACAAATTCCAGTTGTGTAATCCCTGAAAACGATGGTAGTAGTACAGTGGGACCTTGGGAAACAAGTTTTTCTGGCCAATTGTCACAAGCAAACAGTAGCGAAGCGTAGCGTAGCGAATTCCACAAAGAACCCTGGAAAAAACTGATCATAACAGACTTGCCGTATTTTCCGGACCAGAGTGCACCGGTATATAAGCCGCACCCCCTACATTTTAGAAGGAACCATTTTTTTCCATATATTAGCCGCACCGGACTATAATTTGCAGATATATACGTCGTGAAATGAGTCATTTACACAAAAAGATTTTGTAAATGTGTATTTACATACCTTAATTGTTTCCAACTGGTGCCTGTGACACGGCAGTAAAGCGGCTGATCAAACAAAACAGAAGTCATCGTCATGGACCCACTAGATGCAGAAGCTAGCGCTCCAATCAGCTAAACGGACTTAAATAAGTCTGAACAATACAAACAGAATGCCATTGTAAATTAATAATACTAACACAGACACTCGTAAATGTGTTAGCATATTAGCTCATCCTAACGATGCTAGCTTCATTACATTTCGAAAGCACATGCAAATGTGCATGGACACACTCCTACAAACATTACACATGGGACGGTTTAGAACCGTAAGTATGAGTTGATTTGATTATATTGTAAAACTTACAACCGTTGCTACGGGTGACGAATGAAAAGTCCATACGAGTAGAAATGCTATGGACGATTAGAAGACTGAAAAATGAACTGTAAAATGCATTTTTAGACAATATGATTTGCCTGAGTGGCTAGGAGACGGTAGAAAATGGACTAGTAAGGACAAATTTAAAAAATAAATAAATAAAATTTTAAAAATATATATATATATATTTTTTTTTTTTTTTTTTTTTTTTTTTTTTTTAATAATGTCCTGCCCAACTTCTCGGGCAAATCATATAGCAGATGTAGATGCCCATATCGGCTGTTCAGATTTACTTTACAAAAGAGAAGTGTAGGATACTTCTCTTGTTGCCTTACTTGTATTTTGACTTTATTAAATGTATTTATATTATCATTTGGTGCAGCCGGGCCGGAGCAGGAGGGGATAGAAAGAGAGAAAAAGGGAATTGTGGGGACAAGAGGGGGATTAGACAGAGAGACAAAAACAACAACAGCAAACACAACAACAACAACAACAGAGCAACATCAGCAAATACGACATGTACAAATATGATGGTAAAAGTAATAGCAAATAAGCAGTTAGCGAAAATTAAAAAAAAATTAAAAAATACAGAAATGACAATGAGCATTATTACACTAAAAATGGAGCAATATGAATACCAAATATATATATATATATATATATATATATATATATATATATATATATATATATATATATATATATATATATATATATATATATATATATATATATATATATATATATTTTATTTTTATTTTTTTTTAAACTTTGGACTTCCCGCGGGCCGTTTTTTGGACGCTTGGGGGCCGTATCCGGCCTGCGGGCCGTAGTTTGGGGACCACTGATCTAAAAGTTGGTTTTGCATTTTAAAAGGCATGTTAGATGTTAAAATTGTGGTGTTTGGGGGGGACCAAGCACGGAATAAATGGATTTTATTTCATTTCAGAGGGCGACGCTGTTTCGCAGTACGACTTTTTCGAGGTACGAGCGGCATCACAGAACCAGTTGAACTTGTATCCCGAGGCTCCACTGAGTATATTTTTCAAAAATATTTATTGTAACGATATACCAATTGAATCTACTTTTCAGTACATTATATTTAAACGTATAGCTTCTTCATTACAGTATTATCATCTTTTTGCATGGATTGGCTGGGAGAAACCACATGACTGCACTGCCTTATAGTGAGTCAAGTGGCCTCCATTTCTATTAAAGTCACCCAAAGTAAAGGTGCGGTTGCAAACTAAAGCTATCATTTCCGAGATTGAAAAAAGGAGTTAGTTTCTACGGTGCTACAGTTCATTTGCTGCCAACACGTGCAATGGAGTCACATGTCCATCAATCGGCTGCTAACACGGTGCAAGCATGTGACACCTGCGTCGCGACGGTGCAAAAAGGGCAGATTTTATTTTTTTAAATTCTACGGTGCAACTTGATTACTGCCTTTAGTTAGTGGCCACACGGACCACTGCTATGCAACTCTCCCTTGCAGGGAGATGTGCTTAGTCAACACACGGAAAACACGCGCACAACAGCAGGGTTGAAATTTGTGCAGGCACACGGTGAAAAGTAGTGTATTAATAATGATAATGATGATAATAATAATAATAATACCTCACCACTTGAACAAACGTAGACCATTCACCCCTTTACAATTCGGGAAAAGATTCACATGGTGCTACACGGGTAGTTTTTGTATCATCTTAGAGACTTTGTAATGGAGCATTGTGTGTGTGTACGTGTGAACCCACTATAATGTGTCATCATTCGACATGAACAGGACTTTTTGTGTCAATTTCTTCCGGCGTCTTTGCGTTTGCGGGTGCTGCCTGGTCTGCTACATTGTCACACGGCAGGTGTTTCAAAGCCACATCAGGTCAGGCACGAGCAAAAAGATACAACATAATGTGGACTACATGGTGATATTGATGTTGTGTTATTATATTCACATACAGTCAAGTCCAGAAGCATTTGGACAGGTAATACACGACCACGATGGGGTGAAATGAAACCGAGGAGATGTTGAAGTGTAGACTTTCTGCTTTGATTGGAGAGTTTCACAAAACATGGCATGGTAATTGTAATAATTGACGGTACAGTAGGGGAAATGCATGCTTTGTTGCAGGTGTTTACACACGTTTGTCACAATACTAGAATTGTTTAAGATTGATGGTCACTTTGATACATTTTGTACATTACAAACTAGGTGTGTCTTGATGCAACTTACACTATGTTGCCAAAAGTATTTGGCCACCCATCCAAATGATGAGAATCAGGTGTCCTAATCACTTGGTGTATAAAATCAAGCACTTAGGCATGGAGACTGTTTCTACGAAAATTTGTGAAAGAATGGGCCGCTCTCAGGAGCTCAGTGATTTCCAGCGTGGAACTGTCATAGGATGCCACCTGTGCAACAAATCCAGTCGTGAAATGTCCTCGCTCCTAAATATTCCAAAGTCAACTGTCGGCTTTATTATAAGAAAATGGAAGAGTTTGGGAACAACAGCAACTCAGCCACCAAGTGGTAGTCCACATAAACTGACAGAGAGGGGTCAGGGGATGCTCAAGCGCATAGTGCAAAGACTTTCTGCACAGTCAGTTGCTACAGAGCTCCAATCTTCATGTGACCTCCCAATTAGCCCACGTACAGTACGCAGAGAGCTTCATGGAATAGGTTTCCATGGCCGAGCAGCTGCATCTAAGCCATACATCACCAAGTCCAATGCAAAGCGTCAGATGCAGTGGTGTAAAGCATGTCACCACTGGACTCTAGATCAGTGGAGACGCCTTCTCTGGAGTGATGAATCACGCTTTTCCATCTGGCAATCTGATGGACGAGTCTGGGTTTGGAGGTTGCCAGGAGAACGCTACATTTCGGACTGCATTGTGCCGAGTGTGAAATTTGGTGGAGGAGGAATTATGGCGTGGGGTTGTTTTTCGGGAGTTGGGCTTGGCCCCTTAGTTCCAGTGAAAGGAACTTTGAATGCTCCAGGATACCAAAACATGTTGGACAATTCCATGCTCCCAACCTTGTGGGAACAGTTTGGAGCGGGCCCCTTCCTCTTCCAACATGACTGTGCACCAGTGCCCAAAGCAAGGTCCATAAAGACATGAGTGACAGAGTCTGGTGTGGATGAACTTGACTGGCCTGCACAGAGTCCTGACCTGAACCCGATAGAACACCTTTGGGATGAATTAAAACGGAGATTGAGAGCCAGGCCTTCTCGACTAACATCAGTGTGTGACCTCACCAATGCGCTTGTGGAAGAATGGTCAAATTCCTATAAACAAACTCTGCAAGCTTGTGGACAGCCTTCCCAGAAGAGTTGAAGCTGTAATAGCTGCAAAAGGTGGACCCACATCATATTGAACCCTATGGGTTAGGAATGGGATGGCACTTCAAGTTCATATGTGAGTCAAGGCAGGTGGCGAAATACTTTTGGCAATATAGTGTATGTAACATGTGGATGTTTTGTGCAGAAGTACTTTGTGGTGGGGTCATGAAATTATTGGTTTGTTAGCTTTTTTTTTCTTTTTATATTCCCCCGCAATTATTACACAAATGTACTGTAAATGTGTTTACTGTAAATACACAGTCACATTGATCTTACACACTTAGTGTAGTTTATAAATGGCATTTTAATGTTAGCATCTAAGATAGCTATCAGTGCTCCAATTGCCAGCTAGTGATTATCAACACTATACTGCATTATTTGAATATATTTGTATTGTGCAATAACAAGCAGGGGCGCCGAAAAGGGGGGGTAAAGGAGACAGATTCTAGAGGCCCATGATGGAGGGGGGCCCGGAGAGGCCCCTAATGATGATGAAATTATAATACAGGGGGCCCTGTAAAGATTATTTTCATGGGGCCCAAAATCCCTAGCGGCGCCCCTGATAACAAGGTACCTTTTGGAGCAGTTTCAGTGGAAACACAATCACAATTTTATACGAGATATATAAGTAGGGGGTCCTCGCTCCAGGAAAATGTTGAAGAGCCCTTGTCTAGCATGTATTATCGTACATCGCATAGTTTAAGTATCTTTAAAGCAGAAAAGTGTCCCGTTACCTTTTATGAATGATATATATTCCTGGAGTGAACGAAAGTCAGCACTTCAATCACATCTTGTTTTATTTCAAATCCATCACGGTGGCGTTCGGAGGGAAATCCAAATACTTGTGGACTGAACTGTTTCCCCGCTTTGCATGTGTGGTGCTCGGACTTGCTTGTATGGTCAGGTGTCTGCTCCTTCTCTCTTCAGCTCAGCTGCAGACAAATCTGCACCATTGCACGTGCAAAGTGCCCTCCGTCTCTGCTGTATGGCTTCACATTCACAGCTATGCAAGGTTACACAAAAACACAAAGGTTCTCAAGTATCGCGTCGTTCCTCGCCATTTGTCTTTTTACTCCTTTTACTGTCCCAAGGAGCAAGGAAAAAGGATTATTTTCACCTTTTGGAGATCTTATTTTTATATTTGACTCATTTAGAATGTTTTCAGAACAGTCGGGGGATTGTTAAAAGGCGACATTCGGAACAACTGGGGAATGTTTTTGTGCTTTGAATATTTAAACGTTCCACTATCAGGGTCCGCGGAGCATATGAGGCCTATGTGGTTAGGCAGTGCGTGAATGCTAGTGTACTGTATGTTGGGATGGGTACCAAATTCAGTACTTTTATAGGTACTACCGGATACCGATTCACGTGAAATCAAACGGTACCATGTTTCAATACCTTTGTTGCAAACAAAGGTGTGTGCATATATATATATATATATATATATATACAGTATATATATATATATATATAATGTGTGTGTGTGTGTGTATATGTAGCTATAGCTAACAGAGGAAATAGCCTCTTTTTTTTCCTGACCTAACGTATATGTGTGTGTGTGTGTGTATATGTCCGCCCTGAGATCGGTAGGTTGTGAGTTCAAACCCCGGCCGAGTCATACCAAAGACTATAAAAATGGGACCCATTATCTCCCTGCTTGGCACTCAGCATCAAGGGTTGGAATTGGGGGTTAAATCACCAAAAATGATTCCCGGGCACGGCCACCGCTGCTGCCCACTGCTCCCCTCACCTCCCAGGGGGTGATCAAAGGTGATGGGTCAAATGCAGAGAATAATTTCGCCACACCTAGTGTGTGTGTGACAATCATTGGTACTTTAACTTTAATATACGTATATATATATATATACACATATATATATACACATATACATATA
>NC_084731.1:79384863-79397363 GCF_033978785.1 Entelurus aequoreus | reverse complement strand
ACCGAATCGAATCGTCACCCCAAGAATCGGAATCTGATTAAATCGTGAGGTGGCCAAAGACTCTCACCTCCAGTATTTAGTTACATCTGTGATTTTTTTATTTATTTCAAAAAGCCAGCCTGCAGTTTTGTCTTGAACTTCCGGTTCCAGTGTCAATATATCTTAAAAAATATTTAAGGATTTGTTCAGCTTTCCTGTTTCTGCTGACTCATATATACACTTTTTGTGACATTACATACAAAATAAATATCAAAATAACACTTTATTTTTCAATTTTCAGTATTTCAAAAGGAAATACCAATGAACCAACTGTTTTTTTTGTTTGTTTATCAATTCCCATTCATAAAAAGAAAATTGAATGACCAACATGAACGCCGACCCCCCAAGCTCACACCAAATGTCTCAGTGGAAACCTGAGCGACACGAGCATGTGTTGTGTACCTCTGGTTTCTTTGTCTACAAGAGTGTCTGGAGAAAAGAGGTAAATATTTTTCACAAATAACTGCAAAATGTCTTATTTTTCTTACAATACCTTCTTGAAAATAAAAGTCTATTTATCTGTGAAGAGGCAAAGTTTTACATCTACATAGAAAAAGTCGTTTTCAATAATGTCAGAACGTGAAAATAATTGTTTTGAACACAATACAGAAATGTATGTCAGTGTTGATTTTATATATTGTTGTGACTGCAATGGAGAAAAAAGTCAATATAAAGGGAATTCATTCTTGCAAATGTGTCATTTTTTTATTTTCTCTGAAAGCACACACACACACACACACACAACGTACACACCACTACCAGTTCATTGACTAAACTCTCATGTTGTCAGGAAAAATGTCTTTTCAGGCCCACCGCCCGGAATAAAAGAGTAACTTTAAAGGCTGCAGTGCAAGAAAGGTGTGAAACGTGTATCTTTAAGCACAATGTTCGTCAATACCAGAAAAAACGATCGTAGTTTCCGAACTACAAGCCGCACCCACTAAATTTTAGAAAAACATTTTATTTCATACATTAGTCGCACGGGACTATAAACCGCAGATATATATGTTGTGAAATGAGTTGTTTACACAAGACAGATTTTGTAAATGTTTTTTTACATACCTTAGTTGTTTCCAAACGGTGTCTGTAACACAGCAGTAAAACGGTTGATCAAACAAAACAGAAGTCATCGTCACGGACCCACTAGCTCATTGCTCATTTAGAACCGGCATTGAGATAATGCATAATGAATTGTCATGAATGAGAGTTGGTGAAAGACTAGCTTGTAGTTTGAATCTATTTTTTTTTTTTTTTTAAACATCTATACCAGTGGTACTTAACCTGGGTTCGATCGAACCCTAGGGGTTCGGTGAGTCAGCCTCAGGGGTTCGACGGAGCCTCCGCCGCGGAGGTCAAGACACACACGACTCATCGTGTAAATAACAACTTCTCTATATCGGCTTTATGGATGCGGCAACAGCAGAAGTCAGACTGATTTGCAGGTGTGTAATTTGTTGTGAGTTCATGCACTGTGTTGGTTTTGTTCTTTGAACAAGGTGATGTTGATGCACGGTTCATTTTGTGCACCAGTAAAAAAAACATAACTTTGTGTTGAATTTGGAAGAAAAAACAACATTTTATTTTTCACTAAAGAAGGGTTCAGTCAATGCGCTATGAAACTGGTGGGGTTCGGTATCTCAAACAAGGTTAAGAACCACTGATCTATACATACCATAAACCTGCCTATCTGTATTCTCAGCTGTTGCTTGCTAGTGACAGTCACAACTATGGTACCAGGGTAGCCCTTAAGGGGGTGCTCTCGCCCACCTTAAACCCAAAACTGATGTTTTGAAAAAAACTGTTATGTATAGGGCAATCACTTACTGGAATCGACTTCCACAACATCTGGTATCAATCACCAGCAGAGTGGGTTTTAAGAATAGACTGAGAGGAGAAGTATTGCAGAAAGAGATTATTCTAGATTGTACCTAATGTCATGACTAGGGTTGGGTATCGAGTATCGAGTATCGATTGGAACCGGGACTAACTTCCCGATTCTCCCGGAATCGTTCAAAAGTTTAAATTTCGATTCCTAGTTTCGATACCCAGTCCGCCGACCGGAAAAAAAGAATAAGTCCGCCGACCGGAAGAAGAAGCCGCTGAACACCAACAAAGAAGCGCCCACCGCCGGAAGTGTTAGCATAGCCGAGCCTATGTAGCCGAGCGAGTCAGTCAAGCATGGATAGCGGGCGTCGGCGGTCGAAAGTGTGGCTTTATTTTACTAAAAAAAATAAAATGTCGGCGAAATGTAACACGTGCGGCAGGACTGTTTCGTGTTTAGGAGGGTGCACGTCGAACATGATGAAGCACCTCCGAGTTCATGGAGTACAAATAAATGCATGTCCCATCTTCGACGCGCTGCGCCGACCATCCTCCTCTACCTCTTCCTCCGACGCCCAGCCTGGCACCTCGGTGACTGCACTGCAGTCCGAATCCGGTAAGTAAAACAATATATATGCAATAAATAATGTTTTTTGCGCCAACGTTGAGGCAGCTAACAAATTAGCCCGCATATTTTTTCATAGACAATTTACAACCTGCTAGCCAGGCTCCGCGATGTGCTCAGCGTACTCCGTTCACCGTAGCGGCAATGGGGAAGATGTCGGTACCACAGACGGAAGAGTGCCACAGAAAGGTCACTGCACACATAGTCAAAAGACTGCATCCCTTTTCAGAGGTGGAATCTCCAACATTTAGGTTAGTTAAGCAATAACGTTAGAGCTAAGCTAATTGATACTGGGCTAAACAGTGACAGCAACATTACATGTTTGTTTATGTTTGCAGGGATATGGTGAAAACTCTCAACCCAAAATACATACCACCTTCCAGGGACTACCTGTCAAACACATTGATCCCGGCATGGTACAAGAAGAATCGGAATCGAGAATCGCCAGGAATCGGAATCGGAATCGTTCGAATTCAAACGATACCCAACCCTAGTCATGACTATAGTTCATTTATCTTTTTGACTTATTTTTTGCTTAAATTAATTATTGTTTCTGGTTATCGTTTTTATATTGATATTATCTTGATTTTGTATGTACTTTGTCATATTTTATTAATTATGGTACTTTTTCGTCACTTAAAATATAGTTTGTCCTTGGTACACTAATGTGTATATTGTAGGCCATTGGTTCTTTGTTTTATTTTTGCAAAAAATATATATCTATTTTTATATTGCTCTTTTTTTTTATCTTTGGTATGAAAATTATTATGTAAACCCCAAGTTATTGTTTGTTTGTTTTTTTGTCGTTGTTATTTTTATATTACAAAATGTTGTTATTGATCATGTTGTACTGCATTGTAATCTTTTGTTTTGTGATTGTGTGATGTTTTTTGCCTGGACCCCAGGAAGAATAGTCTCCACTGCGGTGTAGACTAATGGGGATCCTTATTAAACTAAACTAAACTAGCTGCGGAAGCTAGCTCTCCAATCAGCTAAACAGACTCAACAACTCCACGGTGAGGTTTTGGTGAATTTACTGAGGAATTTGTTCAACTGAAACAATACAAACAGAATGCCATTGTAAGTTAATAATACTAACACAGACACTCGTAAACGTGTTAGCATATTAGCTAATGCTAAAGATGCTAGCTTCATTACATTATGATAGCACATGTAAATATGCATGAAAACACTCCTACAGACATCACACATGGGACGGTTTAGTAAGTAAGAATTGTTTTAGGTATATTATAAAACTTACAAACGTTGCTTGGAGTGGTGAACAGAGAATCAATACGAGTAGAAACGCTGTAGACGATTAGAAGGCGGAACGGCACTTGTACTTCCGGTTGAAAGCTTTTAACAGCAGGAAACACTGTGGACATTCACCCAGCAGCACTTGCAGGGAGCGAACTAATCCTAAAAATTGCACTGTAGCAAAAACAGGAATACACCATTTCAGTGTCTTTGCATGTCTTTTATGCAAACTATTTGAATTATGGCCTTCAGCAAAAAAAACAAAAAAACTAGCCGCACCGTTTTATAAGCCGCGAGGTTCAAAGCGTAGGAAAAAAGTAGCGGCTTCTAGTCCGGAATTTACAGTAAGTAAAAGAAAGACAACAGAACACACTTCACAAGAGCAGCATGAAAGAGCAAAAAATGGCATATTTTATCGACAGCTCCATTTCATAACAACATAACTAGGACCATGTTGAAAAAAAATCATACAAACATGTTGTATTTGACAACAAATGTATTAGAACTGACAGCACTGGGACATTTTTCAACCTTAAAAAAGGGCTGTTTGCAACCTTTAAACAGAAGCCTAGCGGGCGCAACTTTCAAAAGCGTGGTTAGCATTATACCCCGCCCCCTTTTGGCTTTTGTCAAGTACTTTAATGATAATCCGTCAGTCTACCCCAGGGCAGCTGTGGCTAAGAAAGTAGTTTACCACCACCAGGTGTGAATGAATGATGGGTTTTTAACATGTAAAGCGCCTTTGGGTACTTAGAAAAGCGCTATATAAATCCCAGGTATTATTATTATTATAATAAAGTAAGAATACAGTTTAAGTTTTGTGCGTGGTCAGCTAAAGATGGCGATTTGGCTACAGACGTTAGCCATCACTGAATGTATCGTCATAACAACATGACTCGTATGTAAGCTTCTCGTTGACTGCTTTTGTGGACGTGTGGACGAGACAGCGGTGATTGACAGCCTGAATGTCTGACAAATTCCTCGGACTGAGGAGAAATTTCTATCTAATATAATTAGTTTTGTGAGGAAAATATAGACACTCGAAAAAAATATGTTCTGCTAAACAACAAATGACTAGACAGTGGTGTTCTTGTTATATATATTTTGCCATTTAAAAAAAAAAGAAATGTAACTTTAAACAAGTTGCAAACAGCCCTTTTAACATGTTGGATAATATTAAGTAAATGTACCTTTGATTAAATGGGAAATGTTATAAATAAATCCAGTGTGGCAGAATTAATTCTGTTATGTAGGCATGATGTGTTGCTCGGTCTTAAAAGGGAACTGCATTTTTTTTGTGAGAATTATGCCTATCATTCACAATCTCTATGTAAGACAAGAACATGTGTTTTTCTTTTTTTGCATTGTATGTCGTAAAATACGGCCAAGTAAGAGGTGGCAAACAATGCAGTTAATATCTAAAAAACGCCAAAAATACTCCGTTGACATTTCATGACCTGAATATTAACCAAGTGTTAGTGATATTGTTATTATAAGCGCTAACACAGACAAACTATTTTTACCGGCACTGTGAGGTCACTAGCTTATGCTGCTATTGACATAATAAGCAACTGCATCGCCTCTGAGTTGGTGAAATTTCGTTCTAGATTATACTTTTTTAATAAATGTATTTTTATTTTTGCTGCAGCTGTTACATATACTGTAATATTGTACATGGTAATTTGGATTTGTTATATATTATGTATATTATATACAAATATAATAGTATATATTAATAGAATATAACAGTATATATTGTATACTGTATATATAATATGTAAATATTACATATATAGTATATTTTATATTGCTACTATGGTACATTTTTAGTCTACTTAATACCAGCATTATCCTTTCCATCCTTACCCGTTCCATCCTTTGTAACTGAGCTACTGTGTGGAACAATTTCCGGTAACACTTTAGTATGGGGAACATATTCCCCATTAATTAGTTGCTTATTACAGTAACAAAGACTTAATTTAGAGTTATTTGGACACTAGGGGAACATATAAGGGTTAGGGTTAGGGTTACCAATAAGCAATAATTCTGAGGTTGTTGAGGGAAGACTCTTAGTTAATGGCTTACTGGTTGTATAATAAGGCCATGCAGAATAAGGCATTAATAAGTACTTAATAATGACTAATTAAGCGCCAATATGTTACTAATTTGCATGTTAATAAGCGACTAATTAATGGTGAATATGTGTTCCCCATACTAAAGTTTTACCCAATTTCCCTTGTGGATCAATAAAGTTTGTCTAAGTCTAAGTCTAAATCATGCCTCTCACTTGTATATTACAAGGTTGTGGACATAAATCAAGACATTCTGACTTATATTTGGCACTTTGTTTAACCTTTGTGATGATTATAATTAATTCTCCATCTAAACGGGACGATATGAACATCCCATCAGTCGGCGTCCCACTGAGAGCAGACTTTGTACAGTAAGCTAACGTTTTATTATGTTCGTAGTTTGTATTTCTTGTTTAGCACTCAGATCAGATCACAAGTTGTTGTCAGTAAGGCCTTCTAGATGGCCTAAGGCAGATATATAGTGATGTTATGAGCTAGATAACATAGGAACTCTATTACCCAGCATGCCACAGTAGTGAAGAGCATGCGCAGTAGCCCCGTTTAGGTTTAATGTAGACATGTCGGTGTTTTTGACGAGCACCCAGTGGAGTAAACTTTAAGAAGTCAGCCAACACGCCTCGTCTGCATCTTTTATGATTCGACAAGACAACACATATATTTGCGAGGCCATTTTTAAGAATGATATTTAAAGAGAAACTACATCTTGTGAGACGGGCCAACCCCGGAGGCTCGAATGGGTTCTTCAAATTGTGAGTTCAGATATTTTATTTTTTTCCACGTTTAATATGTTTTTTGCAGTTTTAATTTTGACAGTACCACTTAAGATATATTTTAATTGTTGATGCAGGTATATTGATTTTTAAATGCGCCAGAAAATAACCTGTTTTGTACACTGTTGATGTGTTTCAATTCGCAGTAGTGCGTACATGTGTATTTCTCCAGCAATGGCCATGTAGTGACATAAGTAATGGTATTTTGCGAGGTAATTATTGAAGTCGGACATCACTGAAGGCCTAGGTGGGAAGCGCACGGCCCACCACTGACTTAGTGTGTATATAAAAAAATGATGAAGGCTTTTGGATGTTTTTTTGAGAGCTTTATATGCGTAATAGAGTAAATACCATTAGCTCCAATGTTAGCTGACTTTTGCTATTGTTTTTTTTACGAGTTAATATGCATAAAATAAAGGGAAAAACATGCGTTCTTCACTTCCCTATAGATTGTGACTGATTAACAATTTTATTTAAAAAGTGCAGTTCCGTTTAATAAAATGTAACTTTGAGCACGTTGCCAACACAGCCCTTTAAACACGTTAGAAAATATTATTTAAATGTACCTTCGAATAAATAAGATGTGTTACAAATAAATCCAGTGTGGCAGAACCGTGTTCGTCTTTGGTTTCATAAAAACGGGGTACGCACATTGAGATATCGGCCTGTTTTTGTCCTGATCTTCTCCCTTCCGACCAAACACGGAGAACGCCCGATTATTTAATGCATGATCAAATTATTTTGTGGTTTGACGTGTGTTTGGAGTGACTTCTGCTCCACAACTAACGACAAAGCCGACGCCTCCCGAGTCATTGCGCCGTGAATTGTGACGTAGCACGGAAAGTAGCCAATCAACAAGCTAACGAAGCATTCAGGCTACTTTGAGAGCGAGAACGTACTCACCTCTCGCTCGCACAGTAGAATATAACGTCCGTGTTCCATGTGTTTACTTTGGCATTGTTGCGCCCACAGTAGTCCCAAGACCACCGTTATTGCCTCCTCTCCTCTTGAATGTCGCCTCACTGTTGCCGTTTTTCCCGCTTGTTGCGGTTTCTTCTTCGGAGTTTGTCAGATCACGTTTGTTCACGCGAGATTTTGGTCTCGGCAGTCGGACATAATTGTTAGGGCTGTGAATCTTTGGGTGTCCCACGATTCGATTCAATATCGATTCTTGGGGTCACGATTCGATTCAAAATCGATTTTTTTTTTCTTCAATTCAACACGATTCTCGATTCAAAAACGATTTTTTTCCCGATTCAAAAGGATTCTCTATTCATTCAATACATAGGATTTCAGCAGGATCTACCCCAGTCTGCTGACATGCAAGCAGAGTAGTAGATTTTTGTATAAAGCTTTTATAATTGTAAAGGACAATGTTTTATCAACTGATTGCAATAATGTAAATTTGTTTTAACTATTAAATGAACCAAAAATATGACTTATTTTATCTTTGTGAAAATATTGGACACAGTGTGTTGTCAAGCTTATGAGATGCGATGCAAGTGTAAGCCACTGTGACACTATTGTTCTTTTTTTTATAAATGTCTAATGATAATGTCAATGAGGGATTTTTAATCACCGCTATGTTGAAATTGTAACTAATATTGATACTGTTGTTGATAATATTCATTTTTATTTCACTACTTTTGGTTTGTTCTGTGTCGTGTTTGTGTCTCCTCTCAATTGCTCTGTTTATTGCAGTTCTGAGTGTTGCTGGGTCGGATTTGGTTTTGGAATTGGATTGCATTGTTATGGTATTGCTGTGTATTGTTTTGTTGGATTGATTAATGAAAAATAAAAAAACATTTAAAAAAAAAAAAAAATTATAAATAAAAATCTATTTAAAAAAAAAAGAGAATCGATTCTGAATCGCACAACATGAGAATCCCGATTTGAATTCGAATCGATTTTTTCCCACACCCCTAATAATTGTTACATGTGCGCTGTTGATGATATACTAGCACTTCCACACATAACGATCGATCCAGCGAAATGCCTGATATTTGTATCTTTTTGCGTGGGGTCTGTAACATCAAAAGTAACGTAAGATTTATAACATCTTTATAAGCGTTCCCCACCAGCATAAGTTTAGAATGGATCTCTGATCATTACAGTTAGCGCCCTAAAATCCCCTATTTTATCCTCCTCCAAATATGAATGCATACTGTCGCATTCCGTTGTGTAAGATATGATGTATTTATGTACTTTCATTGCAGTATGCCAGAAAAATAATAAACTTTCTAAATAGGTCCAAGTCAGGGGTGTCCAAAGTGTGGCCTTGCGGCCCGCAGCTAATTTATTAATGGCCCGGGGCACATTCCAAAAATACTACTACAAAAAGAGACGTTAAAAAGTGGAATTAAAGAGCATGCAGGTGAAATGTAACGAGAAAAAGTTGTGATGTTGAATTTGATAACACTCTTTTTTTGCTTTAAAGCTGTCATCGCTCAAGAAATAATATAATCAAAGCTATGAATTATTGACCTGTTCAAAGTTTCATGTACTTCACATCAAATATTTCACTTTGAAATGTTTTTTGGGGAAAATGTTGCTTATTTTGTGTGTTTGACATACAAAAATGACAAAATTAGCATTACAATTAGTTTTGTTTGAAAAAAGGGTATAAAACAAAAACATAGAAAAAATATTATTATTTTTATATACATACATACATACATACATACATACATACATATATATATATATGTGTGTAAATTGTATTCTCTGCTCCAGATAACGTTTATATTTGACAAACTCACAAGTGGATAGAGTAGCTGTAAAACTGTACTCAAGTAAGAGGAGTCAAAAGTAGTCCCATTATTTACTTGAGTTAAAGATGGGCAATTAGGCCTAAAATCTACATTGCGATCTGTATTGCACCCTCATGCAATAACGATATATATCACCGTTCGTTATTTGGCATGTAAATTAGAATTGAATGATTTCAAACGGGTTACAGAGGCTCCTAATTTGGCTGCTGACGTACAGTACAGGCCAAAAGTTTGGACACACCTTATAATTCAATGTGTGTTCTTTATTTTCATGACTATTTACATTGTAGATTGTCACTGAAGGCATTAAAACTATGAATGAACACATGCGGAGTTATGTACTTAACAAAAAAAGGTGAAATAACTGAAAACATGTTTTATATTCTTATATTGTAGTTTTTTCAAAATAGGCCGCATGCTTTGATTTTTTTAGTGGAAAAAGTTTGGACACCCCTGGTTGAAGCACTGCATAGATATAATATATACACTGGTATGTATACACTGGTACATATACACTGTTATATATACACACACCGGTATATATACACACCCGTATATATACATCGGTATATACTGTATACACAGTGCATTCGGAAAGTATTCAAAGCACTTCACTTTTTCCACATTTTGTTATGTTGCAGCCTTATTCCAAAATGGAATAAATTAATTTTTGCCTTCAGAAATCTACACACAATACCTCATAATGACAGTGTGAAACATTTTTTTTTATTATTTTTGCAAATGTATTAAAAAAAATTTAAAAAACATGTGCAAAAGTAATTACATTATTTGCTCAATACTTTGTTGACACACCTTGGTAGCAATTACAGCATCAACATTTTTTTAAATTATTTTTGCAAATGTATTAAAAAAAAAAAACATGTACAAAAGTAATTACATCATTTGCTTAATACTTTGTTGACACACCTTGGCAGCAATTACAGCATCAAGACTTTCAGACCTTGAGAAATAAAATTCTCTGTTCTGATGAGACAAAGATCGAACTCAGGCGTCATGTTCGGAGGAGACCAGGCAACACCATTCCTACAGTGAAGCATCATGCTGTGTGGATGTCTTTCAGCGGGAGGAGCTGGGAGACTAGTCAGGATAAAGGGAAAGGTGAATGCAGCGATGCATTCTGGCTGAAAACCAACACTTTCCATCCAACCTGATGGAGCTTGGGAGGTGCTGCAAAAAGAAATAGGTGTGCCAAACTTGAGGCATCGTATTCAAAACGACTTGAGGCTGTAATTGCTGCGAAAGATGCATCAACAAAGTATTGAGCAAAGGCTGTGAATACTTATGTACATGTGATTTTTCTGTTATTTATTTTAAATACATTTGCAAAAAAAAAAAAAAAACATTTTACATTGTCATTGTGGGGTATTGTGTGTAGAATTTTGAGGGGGAAAAAAATATTTATTTCACTTGGGAATAAGGCTGTAACATTAAAGGTGTGAATACTTTTTTAGTTGCACTATATATGGACGTTTTCTGCTGACGTTGGCACTACAAAACAAAACCATATAAAGTAAATCGGACAAATCTTCACAAAAATATTTGCTTTGGAATTTTCACATCATTCTGTTCACCAGAAATCCCTGACTAACGCAGCTTATGCAACATGGGAACCGGTTTGGATAGTTTTGCTCCAGCTTGGTAGGTATAGAAAAAGGCTGAACGATTATTTTCACCTACGACCTCATCAAACGGCATTTTTTTTTGTCTTCCAGATAAGCCTGGAGGTGTTTTCAGAAGAACAGCGTGACCTAAAAGTGTTCCGCGTGGGTAAAGTGCACGAGCAGGCACCAATAGACCTGAGTGAGCCGGGCTAGTATTACTCCAGCAAAGCTTCGTCGTCGTCGCTGTGTTCAATTTCAAGTCTCTGGAACGGTTGGAGGGATGGCGGCCGGCCCAAGCGTCCAATCAGCTTGAACAGAACTGTAGAAAAACAAACGACAGTATTTCACTTCATATACGGAGTGTAGGGTTGTCATGATACCAGAACTTCAGTAGTCCATACCATACTTATGGTTTTCCACAATTCTCGTTACATATAAGAGAAAAAAAGAAAAAAACTGAACCAGTGTACTTGAAGATTCACTACTTTATTGAAAACTGTTTAAAACTGTCAAGTATTTAATGTCACTGTGCTTCAGTATCTCTTTGAAAATAATTTTAATTGCAGTATCAGCTCCCAAGATTAAAAACAAAAGTTGTGTTGTATAACCTTCCAGTAAATAAGCAAAACAATACAGTGCTTATAAATGTGCTCATAAATAACACTTTTACATTCTAAAAAAACAACAGTGGCGTGGAGCCTTCAAGTTTACAAAACAAACACAATTGTTATTAAAAATGTTTTAATATGGTGGTAGAGTGACATCATCATGTCATTTCTAATATAAAGGCTAAAACATATTTTTAAAAACAAATCGTTGTGTTTTTATTTGTTATTAGCGTCAACATTTTGCTTTATTTTGCAGGTTTTTTTGTTTATTTTATTTCTACAATGTGCCATGTAAGGTCATAAACAAGAGGTATGTTCAGCTAATAGCACTTTATAAGCATTTGACACACACATATATATATATATATATATATATATATATATATATATATATATATATATATATATATATATATACATACACTACCGTTCAAAAGTTTGGGGTCACCCAAACAATTTTATGGAATAGCCTTCATTTCTAAGAACAAGAATAGACTGTCGAGTTTCAGATGAAAGTCCTCTTTTTTTGGCCATTTTGAGCGTTTAATTGACCCCACAAATGTGATGCTCTAGAAACTCAATCTGCTCAAAGGAAGGTCAGTTTTGTAGCTTCTGTAACGAGCTAAACTGTTTTCAGATGTGTGAACATGATTGCACAAGGGTTTTCTAATCATCAATTAGCCTTCTGAGCCAATGAGCAAACACATTGTACCATTAGAACACTGGAGTGATAGTTGCTGGAAATGGGCCTCTATACACCTATGTAGATATTGCACCAAAAACCAGACATTTGCAGCTAGAATAGTCATTTACCACATTAGCAATGTATAGAGTGTATTTCTTTAAAGTTAAGACTAGTTTAAAGTTATCTTCATTAAAAAGTACAGTGCTTTT
>NC_084731.1:79232363-79379863 GCF_033978785.1 Entelurus aequoreus | reverse complement strand
TAAATCTGCTGAAGGATCACTGTCTCATTCGTTTTGGGAATGTCCAATTATTCAATCATTTTGGTCCAGCATTTTCTTTTTTTACTCGGGGGTATATCAGAGAAAACTTGTCCCTGACAGGGATATAATCTTGTTTGGGTGGTCTTCAGAAACACAAAAACTTCCAAAATATATTACAGCCGTGTTGCTGCTCGGGACGGTCTTGGCCAAAAGACTCATACTCAAAGACTGGAAAAGCCCATCTGCACCCAACTTCAGGAACTGGCTAAATGAACTTGTGAATGTAATGACTCTTGAAAGAATACAATTTATAAACTCTGCAAGTATGAATAAATGGGAACAAACCTGGAAACCTTTACTGACATATATTGAATCATAATTTAGACATTTAAGAATAAAACAAACAAAAAAACTGCCATCTTTTTTGTAGTTGTATTCCTTTTTTATTATCTTTATTATTTTCTGTATTGATCCTACACTATTATTGTTTTTTTTTGTTACTTCTGATATGGCCTTCCCACGGTTTACTTGCTTATTTATTTATTTATTTTTTGTGACTTTTTATTTTGTATTGTTTTACATCTGATCAACTTCTGTGACTTTCCTTTTCTTTTTTAAGTGTGAATGGTGGAGAGGCCCTCGAGAGGTGATCTTGGGATCACTTCCTGAGGATCCTTGATGCCGAGGAATGTTCATCCATCTTGCTATGGTCTGGATAGCCTGCTGATCCTGAGCCAGAGCGGGATGGATGGATAAATATATACAATATCTGGGTATCTTTTCTAATAATGTTTATACTGTAAACCTTGAATTGTTAAAGTTTAAGTGCACCTCTCTCCTCAAGTGTGCATGTGAGTGGGTATGAGTGGATGTGTGATTGTATGAAGGTTTTGCGTGACCAAAGTATGACTGTTAAATGTGATTTTAACTGTAAAATTCAATAAAAATATTTGGAAAAAAAAAAAAAAAAAAAAAGTATGCTACACCGCCACATTTCCATGATATTTTGTGTATGAGCGAGGGCGAACCGGATGCATCCAATTTGCATTTGTGACCGGCTTCCACAATTAGGTATATATGTATTTAAAAACACTGGATAATTTTTTTAAGACAGCAAAAAAAGCAAGTATGGATGTATTTTGTTGGTCTCGATACTTATGACAACCCTAATAGTGCGTGTGATTCGGAAGCGGACACCCTTACCAGGTATGGTGGCGAGCGTGATAAGGACACCCAGCACCAGGCCCACAACCACGGGCACACTCCAGTAGTCCGCAGACACCAGCATTCCCAGGACGTTGCCCAGGGTGCCGTTGTTGGGCTGCGGGGGCACGCCGAGCAGGTGGCACATGAGCGGGTAAATGTCCACGCTCTGCATACTTGTCAGTCGGAGGCCCTTTTTGAAGCTGGGTCCTGCCGCCGCCAGGAAGGGATGCATGCTGGGTAAGGAGTTGTCGTAGCCGTGATCGCCCACTGGGAACAAAGGGGGATCGACGTTAAGAAGAGTCAAAGTTTTATCGAGTCACTCTGCGAGTTAGGGCTGCACGATTATGATCATCATAATTATTTTATATATATATATATATATATATATATATATATATATATATATATATATATATATATATATATACACACATATATATATATATATATATATATAAGTATATATATATATATATTAAATATATATATATATATATATATATATATATATATATATATATATATATATATATATATATATATATATATATATATATATATATATATATATGTGTGTATATATACATATATATATATATATATATATATATATATATATATATATATATATATATATATATATATATATATATATATGGCGTGGGCGAACGCCACTTTACCAGACTTCACGACGAGCCGCTGTTGCTTTTCTGTCTCCGCAGGCTGTGAAAGTGCTCGATTTGATATGCAGCGGAGCCTCCTTTTCAAACGTTCATATCGCCGACGATCAACCTCATTTAACGGTGGCAGCCGAAATGATGACCGTGATTACAATGATAATAATTGTGCAGCCTGATTTCAAGTCATACGTCTGGGCAGCTTGTTCCCATGCCGCACTATCGTCCATCCCTCGTCAGCGATCAGTAGGATGGGCTGGATGCGCTCGTTGTTGCGGTAGTGCAGCCTGTCAGGAATGGCCTCCTTCAAATAGGCTGTCATGTTTGGGTGGCACTTATCCAGCAGGGCAAAGACCGCCTCGGGCCCTGGAGAACAAGCACACAAGGAACAGGAACAGCAACTGGTTGGGCCTTTCATTGCAAACAGCTAAACCAGGGGTGTCAAAAGCATGGCCCACAGCTAATTTTATTGACGGCCCGTGGCACATTGTAAAAATATTATAAAAATGTATTTAAAAAATACATAAAAAAGTGTAATAAAAGAGTAAAACTGGTGAAACGTAACAAGAAAAAGTAGCAATGTTATCTCTAATAACACAAAGATGTCATGCAGGCTTATTTTTTCTTTAAACTGTCATTGCTCAAAACATTTTTATAGATTATATAAAATCTATGTTATGAATTTTTTACCCATTTAAGGCTCCGATTACTATTATCAAATACCCCATTTTAAAATATTTTGGGGGAAAATATTGTATATTTTGTGTGTTAGCCAAATAAAAAATAAATAAATAAATAAATGGGTTATACTTGTATAGCGCTTTTCTACCTTCAAGGTACTCAAAGCGCTTTGACATTATTTCCACATTCACCCATTCACACACCCACTCACACACTGATGGCGGGAGCTGCCATGCAAGGCGCTAACCAGCACCCATCAGGAGCAAGGGTGAAGTGTCTTGCCCAAGGACACAACGGACGTGACTAGGATGGTAGAAGGTGGGGATTGAACCCCAGTAACCAGCAACCCTCCGATTGCTGGCACGGCCACTCTACCAACTTCGCCACGCCGTCCCCCAAAATATAAGTTTTCTTTGACAAAAAGGGCAATAAAAAAACAAACCAAAAAAAACATTAAAAAGTAATAAAATTGTGTAATCAACCAATTATTTTAAGTAGTTTTTTAAGCGTTGAAAGTAAAAAAAAAAAAAAGTATGACTTTTTTAAAACGCTTTAATAGGCGAGGCCTTTTCGAAATGTCATTGCTCAAAAAATATTAATGAATTAAAAATCAATGTTATGAATAATTGACCTATTTAAAGCTCCAATTACTATTATGAAGTATTCCACTTAAAAATATTTTTGGGAGAAAACATTGCATATTTTGTGTGTTTGCCAAAAAAAAAAGTTTTCTTTGACAAAATGAACATGAAATAATTATACAAAAAAAAAACATAAAAAAGTAATAAAACAAGTATAATCGACAGATAGATCTAAAGTTGATCTAGAGATTTAGGCACTGAAAGTAAAAAATAATAACAAATGTATGACTAGCACTTTAATGAGTGGGGCCATTTTCAAAATGTCATTGCTCAAAAAATAATAATGAATTAAAATCAATGTTCTGAATTATTGACCTATTTAACACTCCAATTACTATTATGAAGTATTCCACTTTGTAAATATTGTTTGCAGAAAACTGCACATTTTGTGTGTTTGCCAAAAAAAAAATTGTCTTTGACAAAAAGAACATAAAATAAACATACAAAAAAAACATGAAAAACTAATAAAAATGTACAACCGATGGATTATAAAGTTGATCTAGAGATTTAAGCATTGAAAGCATCCATCCATCCATCCATTTTCTACCGCTTATTCCCTTCGGGGTCGCGGGGGGCGCTGGAGCCCATCTCAGCTACAATCGGGCGGAAGGCGGGGTACACCCTGGACAAGTCGCCAACTCATCGCAGGGCCAACACAGATAGACAGACAACATTCACACTCACAGTCACACACTAGGGCCAATTTAGTGTTGCCAATCAGCCTATCCCCAGGTGCATGTTTTTGGAGGTGGGAGGAAGCCGGAGTACCCGGAGTAAACCCACGCAGTCACGGGGACAACATGCAAACTCCACACAGAAAGATCCAGAGGCCGGGATTGAACTCACGACTACTCAGGACCTTCGTATTGTGAGGCAGACGCACTAACCTCTCTGCCACCGTGCATTGAAAGCAAAATAATAATAACATGTATGACCTTTTTTAACACTTTAATGAGTGGGGCCCTTTTTGGAATGTAACTGCTCAAAAAATATTAATGAATTAAAATCTATTTAAGACTCCAATTACTAGTATCAAATATTCCACTTTGAATTTTTTGGTGGGGTGAATAGTGAATATTTACTATAAAAACAGGGTTTTGACAAAAAGAACATCCATCCATCCATTTTCTACCGCTTGTCTCTAGGTATAAAACATCAACAAAAATAATAATACATTTATATCGACAGATATAGACCTGAAGTTTATCTTGATATTTAAACGTTGAATAAAAACAACAATAACATTATATGACCTATTTTTAAAATGTGCATGGCTGAGAGAGCCTTCTATGTGCCCAGGACCAAACTTGAAGGGTCAAAAAATCTACATATTCCATAGGTTCTGAAAATGACAAATATCAAAATGGCCCCTGCATGCCTTGACTTTTCTGTGTGCGGCCCTCAGTGGAATAAGTTTGGACACCCCTGATGTAAACAACAGGTGACAAAGTGGAAGTAAAATGCTTACTGCGGTTTGGGATGAGGGCAGCGACAGGGGTGAGGTCCACTATGGTGTAGTTGTCAGCGTGTAAGCAGTCGTCCAGGCGTATGAGGCGATCGACCGAGCACTGAGCCATGCCGTGGTCGCTGGTCACCATGACGTCGATGCGCCCCCACAGGCCGCTCTTTTTCAGTTCCGATATCATCAAGCCAACGTTGTCGTCAACCTGGGAGCGCAGGCAGACGTCAGCATTTGGCTTTGACGTGAGAAACCTTTAATACAAACTGAGTAAGAAAAGTTCCTACATCCTTCAGTGCTCTGCCCATGGCCTCAGTATCATCAGGTCCAAACATGTGGCCTGAGTGGTCAGGCTCCTCCCAGTAGATGGCTCCAAATAGCGCCCCTTCGTCCTGGAATGCGACAACGGCAACAATTTGAATCAAACTCGTGACGTGTAGAAGTGTACATAGGAGACAGGTTCTACCTTCTCGCTTCCCAGGATCCAGTTGGTCACGTTGGACAGGCGTTCCTGGAAGGTCACGTCAGTGCTGTAGGGTAAGAAGTGTGAGGGCGTTTGGTTGCGGATGGCCACCTCGGAGCCCGGCCACATGGCGACCGCGGACGTGTAGCCGGCTTGGTTGACGGAGATCCAGAAAGGCGTCGCCGCATTCCACCACATGGGGTCGCTGTTGTTGCCGGCGCTGTAGTGCTTGTGGCTGACGGGGTCGTACATGGCACTGGCCAGGATGCCGTGAGACTCTGCGTAAAGTCCCGTCATCTGGGGAGCAGCGCAACACTTGTGTAACATGTTTTTGTTCAAATGTAATAAACAATTATTCTCCTGTCGTTCCGATATGTTACATTAGTATGGCAGGGGTGTCCAAAGTGCAGCCCGCAGCTAATTTTTTAAGGACCACACATATTGTAAACACAATTTTTTTTATTCTAAAAAAATATATAAAAAATGTTAGTAAAGGAGCAAAAAGGTGGAATGTATCAGAAACAGCATTAAAGGCCTACTGAAACCCACTACTACCGACCACGCAGTCTGATAGTTCATATATCAATGATGAAATCTTAACATTGCAACACATGCCAATACGGCCGGGTTAACTTATAAAGTGCAATTTTAAATTTCCCGCTAAACTTCCGGTTGAAAATGTCTATGTATGATGACGTATGCGCGTGACGTCAATCGTTGAAACGGGAAGTATGCGGACACATTGAATCCTATACAAAAAACTCTGTTTTCATCTCAAAATTCCACAGTACTCTGGACATCTGTGTTGGTGAATCTTTCGCAATTTGTTTAATGAACAATGAAGACTGCAAAGAAGAAAGTTGTAGGTGGGATCTGTGTATTAGCGGCAGACTACAGCATCACAACCAGGAGGACTGAGAGATGGATAGCAGACGCGCTAGCCGCCGAACTCACCTTAACTTCCTCCGTCTCCGGGCCGCCGACCACATCTGTGATCGGGTGAAGTCCTTCGCCGCACCGTCGATCGCTGGAACGCAGGTGAGCACGGGTGTTGATGAGCAGATGAGGGCTGGCTGGCGTAGGTGGATAGCTAATGTTTTTAGCATAGCTCTGTGAGGTCCGGTTGCTAAGTTAGCTTCAATGGCGTCGTTAGCAACAGCATTGTTAACCTTCGCCAGGCTGGAAAGCATTAACCGTGTAGTTACAGGTCCATAGTTTAATGGTATTGTTGATTTTCTATCTATCCTTCCAGTCAGGGGTTTATTTCTTTTGTTTCTATATGCAGTTAAGCACAATGCTATCATGTTAGCTCCGTAGCTAAAGTGTTTCGCCGATGTATTGTCATGGAGATAAAAGTCACTGTGAATGTCCATTTCGCGTTCTCGACTCTCATTTTCAAGAGGATATAGTATCCGAGGTGATCCGTGATCCACATTAGAAAAAGGAGAGAGTGTGGAATCCAATGAGCCAGCTTGTACTTAAGTTACTGTCAGAGCGAAAAAAGATATGTCTTGCACTGCATTGTAGTCCTTCACTCTAACGTTCCTCATCCACGAATCTTTCATCCTCGCTCAAATTAATGGGGTAATCGTCGCTTTCTCGGTCCGAATCGCTCTAGCTGCATTGAAAACAATGGGGAAATGTGAGGAGCCTTTCAATTGTTGACGTCATGCTACTTCCGGTACAGGCAAGGCTATTTTTATCAGCGACCAAAAGTTGCAACTTTATCGTCGATGTTCTCTACTAAATCCTTTCAGCAAAAATATGGCAATATCGCGAAATGATCAAGTATGACACATAGAATGGATCTGCTATCCCTGTTTAAATTTTAAAAAATTAATTTCAGTAGTAATAATAATAATAATACCTGGGATTTATATAGCGCTTTTCTAAGTACCCAAAGTCGCTTTACATGTTAAAAACCCATCATTCATTCACACCTGGTGGTGGTAAGCTACTTTCGTAGCCACAGCTGCCCTGGGGTAGACTGACGGAAGCGTGGCTGCCAATTTGCGCCTACGGCCCCTCCGACCACCACCTATCATTCATTCAACATTCATTCACCGGTGTGAGTGGCACCGGGGGCAAGGGTGAAGTGTCCTGCCCAAGGACACAACGGCATGGTAAGAGGCGGGGAGCGAACCTGCAACCCTCAGGTTTCTGACACGGGCGCTCTACCCACTATGCCATGCCGCCCCAATAGGCCTTTAACACTAATAACTCAATCTGATCAAATCAGATTTCAATCGGATTCGGACTACCTCCTGATGTGGCCTGAATCTGATGCCAAAAGATCAGATTTGAAGCACTTTGAAACATTAAGAATGGCAAAAAAAAATCACATCTGTGTCACTTCAGATTGGGTGTGCAGTGTAAATGGGGCAAAAAAAGCCATTTAATTGTCTTTCTTTTTTTAACTGTCATTGTTTAAAAAAAAAAAAAAATGAATCAATGGTGTTATGAATTGTTGACATATTTAAGGCTCCAATTACTTCACATCAAATATTCTACTTGGAAATATTTGGGGGGGAAATATGGCATATTTTTTTCATTTACCATATAAAAAAAAAATGTATTATTCATTTTAAAAAATGTTTACACTGATCCAATTTATGGCTCTTTGAAGAGAGTTGGATCTTGGAGGAGCCATTCCTTTCCAAGAGATTGGCTCGTTTCTGTAGTGCTTTTTTCAACAATTTTTTTTTTGTTTTTATTTTTAAATCAAGGAGCCAATCACTAGCATCAGTTATACGAAAAGACTTTGATCTGAATATTTTAATAAAAACAAATATTATTCTGAAATATTGGCTGTATATATATTTTTTTGTTTTCATTGTAACCATTCCATAAGGCGCAGCCATATTTCCATGCTTCTGCAGTGACATCACTAGTTTGAATGTTCCCTCACCTAAAAAAAAATGCTTAGCATTTTAACAATATAGAAAAATACACATATAATAATAAATGGATACAAAAAGTATAAATACAACTACAATAAGAATTAGGACATCATTTGTGAGTACAAATTGTTCTGCCTTACCTGGTGTGTGTACTCTTGAACTACTATCCTTTGTTATAAAAAACCCAAAATGTGAATCTAAAATACAAATAAATTAAATAAAAAATACATACAATAAAAATAAAAATAAATTTAAAAATACATATATTTATATATGTAATAAAAGGTGTTTTCCTATTGCTCAAAAAAATTGTTGACTTTGAATTTTATTAAATAAATTTTAATTTGTTTATTAATATTGTTTAACTCATTATCTAGTCCAGTTGCCAGTCCGGGGGCACGCACATACAGTGTGGGCAATTGCCAATGCTAAAGTTACATCTGCATGAAAAATTTCTCCAAAACGAACTGTGATCCGGTTCCCATCGCTCACTTAAAAGAGCTGTTCAAAACACTCGACTCGTTCGCGAACGTCACATCTCAAATTGACATTACTTTTTCAACATTTTTAATTTAGTTCACCTCAGACTTCTGCATAAACATTAATTTAGGGAAATCTTTGTTATAAAAATATACCAGAAATCACATCCACAGAAGTATTTGCAGCCTTCGCAGGTGCTCATGATAAGCCAAAAAAAAGGACAAGTTCCCTTTTAAGAACGGCATGTCCCCGCATCCCCAGATGCACAAGGCTTACCAGGCTGTAGTGATTGGGGAAGGTCTTCGTGATGAAGACGTTGGTGAGGTGCTCCACCAGGACCCCTTGGCTGTACAAGAGCGTCAGGTTGGGCATAGGGAACCTCTGCAGGTAGTCTGCCCGGAAGCCATCGAACGACACCAGCAGCAGCGGGGGACGGCGCTGTGGCGACGCGGCGCTTTGTGTCAACAAACCACAAACAGCATACAGGAAGCCCAGCTGTATTCTGAGGAACATGCTGAAAGAGAAACAAGTGTGTGTCAGGAGGAACTGCACCCGACTGATACAAAATGACTAGGGAAGACGGACAGTAGTAAGATAGAACAAAAATACAAAGCACAAAACCAGTGAAGTTGGCACGTTGTGTAAATTGTAAATAAAAACAGAATACAATGATTTGCGAATCCTTTTCAACCTATATTCAATTGAATAGACTGCAAAGACAAGATATTTAATGTTCAAACTGGTAAACTTGGTTATTTTTTGCAAATATTAGCTCATTTGGAATTTGATGCCTGCAACATGTTTCAAAAAAAGCTGGCACAAGTGGCAAAAAAGACTGAGAAAGTTGAGGAATGCTCATCAAACACTTATTTGGAAAATCCCACAGGTGAACAGGCTAATTGGGAACAGGTGGGTTCCATGATTGGGTATAAAAGCAGCTTCCGTGATGTGCTCAGTCCTTCACAAACAAGGATGGGGCGAGGGTCACCACTTTGTGAACAAAAGCGTGAGCAAATTTTTGAACATTTTAAAAACAACATTTCTCAATGAGCTATTGCAAGGAATTTAGGGATTTCACCATCTACGGTCCGTAACATCATCAAAAGGTTCAGAGAATCTGGAGAAATCACTGCACATAAGCGGCAAGGCTTAAAACCAACATTGAATGCACATGAACTTTGATCCCTCAGGCGGTACTGCATCAAAAACCGACATCAGTGTGTAAAGGATATCACCACATGGGCTCAGCAACACTTCAGAAAACCACTGTCAGTAACTACAGTGGGTCGCTACATCTTTAAGTGCAAGTTAAAACTCTACTATGCAAAGCCAAAGCCATTTCTTTATCAACAACACCCAGAAACGCCGCCGGCTTCGCTGGGCGCGAGCTCATCTACGATGGACTGATGCAAAGTGGAAAAGTGTTCTGTGGTCTGATGAGTCCACAATTCAAATTGTTTTTGGAAACTGTGGACGTTGTGTCCTCCGGACCAAAGAGGAAAGGAACCACCCGGACTGTTATAGGCGCAAAGTTCAAAAGCCAGCATCTTTGATGGTATGGGGGTGTATTAGTGCCAAAGGCATGGGTAACTTACACATCTGTGAAGGCACCATTAATGCTGAAAGGTACATACAGGTTTTGGAGCAACATATGTTGCCATCCAAGCAACGTCTTTTTCATAGACGCCCCTGCTTATTTGAGCAAGACAATGCCAAGCCACATTCTGCATGTGTTACAACAGCGCGGCTTCATAGTAAAAGAGTGTGGGTACTAGACTGGCCTGCCTGTAGTCCAGACCTGTCTCCCATTGAAAATGTGTGGTGCATTATGAAGCCTAAAATACCACAACGGAGACCCCGGACTGTTGAACAACTTAAGCTGTACATCAAGCAAGAATGGGAAATAATTACACCTTAAAAGCTTCAAAAATTGGCCTCCTCAGTTCCCAAACGTTTACTGAGTGTTGTTAAAAGGAAAGGCCATGTAACACAGTGGTAAAAATGCCCCTCTGCCAACTTTTTTGCAATGTCTTGCTGCCATTAAATTCTAAGTTAAAGATTATTTGCAAAAAAAAAAAAGTTTTTTTAGTTCGAACATTAAAAATCTTGTCTTTGCCGTCTATTCAATTGAATATAAGCTGAGAAGGAGTTGCAAATCATTGCATTCTGTTTTTATTTACGATTCACACAACGTGCCAACTTCACCGGTTTTGGGTTTTGTATATTAACATAAAAACATGTGATAAGTCAAAACAATGTATAAAATGTTTCAATAAAACAAATGAAAACAAGGAATAAAAACAGTTTCTCCATCCTTAAAAATGGTCTGAAATTCCCCCAAAGCAATCAGTTCAGGTAACCTCAAATGCTTTTGTAAGTTATTCCACGACCGTGGAGCAGAAAATCTGAAGAATTTGTTTCCAATATTTGTGTTGGCTCTAGGAACAAACATGCTAATTAGTACGCCCTGCAACCTTAAGCTGCGGCAACTGAAATCTCTACACATAAAAGAACATGAATAAGTTGGAACCAGACCAAGAAGTGATTTATATATAAAAAAAACAACCGACGAGAAAATCTGCATACTGACAAAGATGGACAGTTTGCCTTTGCAAATAGGTGCAATGTGGACAAGGTTGCCACAACCAGTAATAAAACGTAAGGTACAGTGATACACATTAACCAGTTTTTCATAAAAAGCAAACACACATACCATTCTATACATTCTTGCAATCTAAAAAATATTTCCAACCTTTAAAAAGATAAAACTAGTTTAGTTAGTGGTATGTTTACACTAAGAGCTGTGTTGTTTGACAGCATTATCTTTGCAAAGGCTGCAATACACTGTGGCTAGTGGAGGCTCATTTGTGTCTTTATCATGACAGCTTTTTGGATTTATGTCGCTGGATTTTTTTGGTTTTGGATTTAGTGAACAATGTGGGCCAAACATGTGTGTTTAAAAATGTTATTTGTTCAAATGCAGTGTTTTAAAATTCAGGGGGGAAAAATACCACTGCAGAAAATGTGTAGATTCGAAACTCACCTCATTGGCTGGTTCTGAGACAGGATGGATTACATCAGTCTTAATTTGCCGGAAGTGAGTCTTGAGTTTTCTAAAACTAAGTGAGCAAAATGTGTCTGTTTAAACATGTAGTTTGTTAAAATACTAAGTAATAAAGTGTACAAAAATCTAGTGCAGAAGCATTTGTTTGTTCGAAACTCACCTCATTGACTAGTTCTGAGACAGGATCGTCGATTACTTAGGTCCTAATTTGCCAAAAGTCAGTCTTGGGTTTTATAAATAAAACAGTGAAAAAATGTGTGTTTAAAAATGTTTTTTGTTAAAAAACAAGGTTTTAAAATTCCGTGTCAAAAAATCCAGTGCAAAAATATTCGTTGCTTCGAAACTCTCCTCATTGACTCGTTCTTAGACAGAATCGATTATTTAGGTCTTAATTTACGGGAAGTAGGTTTTGAGTGTACTAAAGATTAGTGAGCAAAACGTGGGTGCTTAAACATGTAGTTTATTAAATTACAAGGTTTTAAAGTTCATTTCTTTGAAACTCACCTCATTGGCTGGTTTTGAGACTCAATCAATTATTTCGGTCTTAATTTACCGGAAGGGAGTCTTGAGAGTTAAAAAAAATTTGTGAGCAAAATTTGTGTTTTAAATGTTGCATGTTAAAATACTAAGTACTAAAATTCAGTATAAAAAAATCCAGTGCAAAAAAAATCTAGTGGAGAAATATTTGTTTCTTCGAAATGTACCTCAATGGTTGGTTTTGAGACTAGATCGATTACTTCGGTCTTAATTTACCTGCAAGTGAGTCTTGAGATTTTAAAAAAATTTTGAGTAAAGTTTGTGTTTTAAAATGTTGTTTGTTAAAATACTGAGTACAAAGATTTAGTGTAAAAAAATCTATTGGAGAAATATTTGTTTCTTTGAAACTTCCCTCATTGGCTGGTTTTGAGAACAGATCGATAATTTACCGGAAGTGAGTCCTGAGAAGTGAGTCTTGAGATTTTAAAAAAATAGTGAGCAAAATTTGTGTTTTAAAATGTTGTTCCTTAAATTACTAAGTACTAATATTCAGTGTGAAAAAATTCAGTGTAATAAAATTTAGTGCAGAAACATTTGTTTCTTTGAAAATCATCTCATTGGCTGGTTTACTTCGGTCTTAATTTACCACAAGTGAGTCTTGAGATTTAAAAAAAAATAGTGAGCAAAATTTGTGTTTTAAAATGTTGTTCGTTAAAATACTAAGTACCAATATTCAGTGTGAAAAAATTCAGTGTAATAAAATTTAGTGCAGAAACATTTGTTTCTTCGAAACTCACCTCTTTGGCTGGTTTACTTCGGTATTAATTTACCACAAGTGAGTCTTGAGATTTAAAAAAAAATAATGAGCAAAATGTGTTTTTAAAAATGTTGTTAGTTAAAATACTAAGTACTAAAATTCAGTGTAAAAAAATCCAGTGCAAAAAAATATAGTGGAAAAATATGTGATTCTTCGAAACTTACATCGTTGGCTGGTTTTGAGACTAGATTGATTACTTTGGTCTAAATTTATCGGAAGTGAGTCATGAGATTTGAAACAATTAGTGACCAAGAGATGTGTTTTAAAATGTTGTTAGTTAAAATACTAAGTACCAAAATTCAGTGTAAAAACATCGCCGTAAAAAAATCTAGTGCAGAATGATTAGTTATTTTTAAACTCACCTCAAAGGCTCGATTATTTCGGTCTTAATTTACCAGAAGGGAGTCTTGAGTTTTCTAAAATATTAGTAAACAAAACATGTGTGTTTAAAAATGTTGTTTGTTAAAATACAGGGTTTCGAAATTGTGTAAAAAATTCAGTGTAAAAAAAACCAAACATTCATTGCTTCAAAACTCACCTCCGGTAAATCAAGACCAAAATAATTGATCTCAGAACCAGGCAATGAGGTGAGGTTTATTAAAGCAGTGTTTTTCAACCTTTTTTGAGCAAAGGTACATTTTTTGCGGTGAAAAAATCCAGAGGCACACCACCAGCAGAAATCATTAAAAAACGAAACTCAGTTGACAGTAAAAAGTCGTTGTCGCAATTGTTGGATATGACTTTAAACCATAACCAACCATGCCTCACTATAGCTCTTGTCTCAAAGTAGGTGTACTGTCACAACCTGTCACATCACCCCCTGACTTATTTGGAGTTTTTTGCTGTTTTCTTGTGTGTAGTGTTTTAGTTCTTGTCTTGCGCTCCTATTTTGGTGGCATTTTCTCTTTTTTTTGGTATTTTCCTGTAGCAGTTTCATGTCTTCCTTTGAGCGATATTTCCCGCATCTACTTTGTTTTAGCAATCAAGGATATTTCAGTTGTTTTTATCCTTCTTTGTGGGGACATTGTTGATTGTCATGTCATGTTCAGATGTACATTGTGGACGCCGTCTGTGCTCCACAGTAAGTCTTTGCTGTCGTCCAGCATTCTGTTTTTGTTTACTTTGTAGCCATCAGTTTTCTGCATAGCCTTCCCTAAGCTCCAATTCCTTTTCTTAGGGGCACTCACCTTTTGTTTATTTTTGGTTTAAGCATTAGATACCTTTTTACCTGTACGCTATGTCCCACTGTTTCCGACATCTACAAAGCAATTAGCTACCGGCTGCCACCTACTGATATGGAAGAGTATTACACGGTTACTATGCCGAGCTCTAGACAGCACCGACACTCAACAACAACAACACATCATTTGCAGACTATAATTACTGGTTTGCAAAACATATTTTTAACCCAAATAGGTGAAATTAGATAATCTCCCACGGCACACCAGACTGTATCTCATGGCATACCAGAGTGAAAAACACTGTATTAAAGCAACGAGTATTTCAGCACGAAACTGCTTTTTCTTTTTACACTGATTTTTTATACACTAAATATGTGGTTAGTTAAAATTCAAGCACATAATTTTGCTCAGTCATTTTTGTTCAAAGAAATAAATTGATGTAAAAAAAATTAAAAATAAATTAAGTGTCCAAAAAAGCTGCTGTAATAAAGGCACACGTTAACCTCCATACTGGAACAATATAAAGAAAAACTGACGTAAAATAATCAGTAATCACAGAACATGTTAGATAGCATTTGCATTGCTTTTATGAAATTGCTTTTGGACATTTACCTCAACTGCTGCAAAGTGTGTGCCATTTGGGCTTGGAAAATGATATTAAACATGGTGCCTTTTTTGAAGGAAACTCTATTAGCTATCATTATGTTTTACTGCACATATTTCAGTCGATATTAAATTTAACGTGAATTAACGATAAAGACTGTCAACAATTGCGTCACAAAACACAACAACTGAGCAACAATTCAATGAGCAGGTCTCTTATGTTGATTCAAGCACAGCGTTTGGAGAATAAAAGAGTCTGTTTGCCAACGTAGTGAAAAAGAGTTTACTTTACCTGACAGATTTGACAGGCTGTGCCTCACAAAGATGCCTTTAAGATTATGTCGTTGTTGTTTTTATGTCATCCACCGTCCATTAAAGTCACCTCCTAGTTTCCTCAAATAGCAAGGAGGCTAAGATGCATTAAAGGTGTTTCCGTTAACGCCTTTCAAAATAAGCGTCCAGGCATGTTTTTTTTTTCATTTTATTTTCAAGAACAGGTTTGAAGAAAAAGTAACTTTTCCTGCCAACTATACCAAAACAACGTACTTTTGCAGAGCTGCTTAATATTATTTGGCAAAAGTCATTGGCAAATTGGCAATGTTAGACAACACTTCCGGGTGTTCAGGCCTGTCTTCTGCTAACTTGATTGAGACTTGTTCAGGAAGTGAAATGATCGCAATCTTTATCGGTATCATTCATTTTCCATTCAAATTAATTATTTACTCCATTCAGTTTGTATCAGTATCATTCATTTTCCATTCAAATTAATTATTTACTCCCTTCAGTTTTTATTGTTCATGCACAGTAATACCATAAACACGTTGTGTGACGTCACAGAGATAAGAAACACAAAAAGGTGTTAAATCGTCTCCCCTAAACCACTATTTGTCACATATGCAAGCTGTTGGAGTGGTGTTTTGTTTTTTTGTTTTTAAAAGTGTGGCATCCAAGCACCTTTAATTTAATGATTTATTGTGGCCACAAAAAAAATAATTACCACGCCACTTCAACTTAAAGACAGTATTGTCCCTTCCAGAGGGTTAATACAATGTTTTCTGTTTGAATAATTGCACTTGATCAAACCTTTTCTAACATACCACGCAACAAAATAATAAAAGGGTGACTGAGGGAATCTCCTGAAGGAATCAATAAAGTACTATCCATCTATCTATTCGTGCTTATATCGTATCCGGCTCAATGTCGGTTGTCGGTATCGCTTTGGAAGTGGAAAAAGTTGCATCAGGACACACTTAGTCAACTTGTCAAGCTTTACTGTAACGTCTGGTGAGAAATGTCACGGTTGGTGTTTGTCTGTCTGGACCACAGGACGCAGAGACGGCAGGCAAGTGCATGAAGGAAGCCCTTTTTTCCCCCAGGGAAAACAGGTAACACAAATGATAAATGATAAATGATAAATGGGTTATACTTGTATAGCGCTTTTCTACCTTCAAGGTACTCAAAGCGCTTTGACGGTATTTCCATATTCACCCATTCACACACACATTCACACACTGATGGTGGGAGCTGCCATGCAAGGCGCTAACCAGCAGCCATCAGGAGCAAGGGTGAAGTGTCTTGCCCAAGGACACAACGGACGTGACTAGGATGGTAGAAGGTGGGGATTGAACCCCAGTAACCAGCAACCCTCCGATTGCTGACACGGCCACTCTACCAACTTCGCCACGCCGCCCCACAAATCACAAAGATGTGCAGCTCAGAAGAGCACAAAGAGCAAACAATGTGTGAAGCGCAAAACAAACAAAGCAATTGATATGTGAAGCACCCTGATTGGCAGTTGAGGGAGCCAGCGCTCAGACCAGAGGAATGAAGGCAAACAGTAAGTGGAACAAAAAATAAGAGCGCTGGGCAGAAAATAATACAAAATACAAGACACTAATATTATACCTGTAATGTCAGATCAGGACAAGACAAGTACAAATACAAATCTAATAAATACCACGTCTTATAGTGCAACTTGAATACAAATCAGACTCTATAATATATATTAGTATTCCATAATATTATAGAGGTTCCTAACCTTTCTGACCTCGGGGCCAAACTTTTCCTCGACAGAGGGGCCCGGTACCCACTCAAATATTAACACTGAATTAGTAATCTTACTTTTGATTTTAATCGTTTTCAATATTCATATCGAACCTAGTTACAGTTTACAACCTTGTCAAAAGATACACTTATAAACGATACATGACATATTCATTAAAACTGGTTTAAAAAATTATGTGCACACAACTATGCTAACATAAATAAACTCTAACTAAATCAACAACAATTCATGTTAATATGTATTTTTCTTAAATTGTCAATCAAATAAAGTGCAAATGAAAATTCAGCTTCAGCAGTTTAGTCATAATTTTTGCACTTAAGAAACTTCTCTATGACTTCAGCTCCAGACTTCTTCTGTTTGTTTGATATTGTCATTACTGCCACAAGTGGTGGAAAAGTGTATTGCAACTGAGTACTGCTGCGGCCCATATGGACCACAGCTGAGAAACATATTTTTTGGCGGCCCTCTAGGGGTCGTTTTATCCGGCCCGCGGGATGAGTTTGCTAAGTATAAAAATGACCCGAAATTTTTGAATTAAATAAACTGCTGTTCTAAATGTGTCCACTAGATGTCGCAATAGCAATTATTTGTATCTTTGTAGATGATGCTACATATGTAAAAAAAAAAAAAAAAGAACCACATGATGTTAGTGCACCAGTCGAGGAAAATGATCAAACTACATAAATAACATACTGTAATTTGATTTTTTATATTATTTTTTTATCTTGATTGATTGAAAATCAACACCAATGAGTTGAATGATGAACATTATCACATCATTTATTCAGAAAGTACAAATAAGGACAAATAAAGATAGAATACTATTAACCGCAACATGTAAGTGTAAAAAAAACCTATCGACATTATGATTTGTACATTTTCAGAATGTGCTTGTTCTATTTTTAAACCAAGAAAACAATCCAAAGTTGTGTTTATTTTTAAGTTATCGTGCCGTGAATTTACCAGTCCGGCCCCACTGGAGAGTAGATTTTCTCCATGTGGCCCCCCATCTAAAATGACTTTGACACCCCTGGTCTATATAGTTAAGAAACACTGCCATATATGCAATAGCGATGTATTTTTCAGGAGATGTACGATCTACACTTTTTTAAATCGTAACTTTGTAATGACGTCATTGGCAACTACCTCAACAGTCAGCCAATCAGAGATCAGATTTAGAAGGCGGGGCTTGCAGGGATTATTTGCTGATAGGACAGTAATTCTTTACACTTCTCAAAACAAGTTTTCTGTCAAATGTATTTTGGATCTGTCAAGTTAAGCACTTGGTATGTTGGTATTGTTATCATCATGTTGAGAAGAAGTATGTCATAAAAATGCTCCAGTAATTAAAATACTGCACTGCACATTCCCGGTCCAAAGTCCTAAAAAGCTTTGTGATAACGTGGGCACGGTTGGCATCGCCCTCACTTTGCCGTGCATCTTTCCAGATTCAAGACTCCCTGGTTTGGTTCTTGTTCTCCTGATCGAGAATGGATCCTTATGAGGAACATATCTACGAGGACCCAGAGGTCGCCTACCAGAACCAGACGTCACCTATTTATGAGACGCCGTATGAGGCCTCGGATCCAACGGCAGAGTATCAGAACACGGGATGGGCCTTTGGAGGAATACCCGCTCCCCCTTCTTTCCCAGCACCGCCTTCTCCTGGCAAAGGCCGCAAAAAATCGTCTTCATCCTCAGCTTCCTCAAATGAAGAAACCGGGGAGAAGCTTTGCTGCGGCGAGGGAGGGGCCGAAGTTGCAGAAAACAACAAACGGTTGAGTTTGGAGAAGGAGTCTGCCAATACGGAGGTGGATTACCGTCCATTACGCAAACCCTCATCTTCGTCATCGTCCTCCTCGGCTTCCGAGCAGGAGAAGCCTGACTTGAAGCCTGCAGAGCCTGAGAAGGACACTAAAGTCATGCTTTTTGTCAAGGTAGGTCACGTCAGAAGCCGTGAGACGATCAAACATGACTTTTTACCGCCATCACCTGGTACATGTTGGTGTGTTCGCGACATTTTCACAATGGTGAGTTTGAATCAAAGCATGTTTGATTCTGTTTAACTCAGGGGTGCCAATTACGTCCATCACGAGCTACCGGTCGATGGTGGAGGGTGTGTCAGTCAATCGCTAGCCAGGCTATTAAGTTAAAGTTAAAGTTAAAGTACCACTGATAGTCTCACACACACGCTATGTGTGGTGAAATTAACCTCTGCATTTGACCCACCCCCTTGTTCCACCCCCTGGGAGGTGAAGAGAGCAGTGAGCAGCAGCGGTGGCCGCGCTCGGGAATCATTTCGGTGATTTAACCCCCAATTCCAACCCTTGATGCTGAGTGCCAAGCAGGGAGGTATGGGTCCCATTTTTATAGTCTTTGGTATGACTCAGCCGGGGTTTGACCTCACGACCTACCGATCTCAGGGCGAACATTCAAACCAAAAAAATAAGCCTAAAAATGAGCGATCATCAATCTTCACCAAGATGTCACTTTAGTCACATGATTGACATTCACGGCACCCGAGGGTCTTGTGAGATGACGCTGGCTGATGCCAGATCATTATATATATATATATATATATATATATATATATATATATATATATATATATATATATATATATATATATATATATGTATATATATATATATATATATATATATATATATATATATATATATATATATATATATATATATATATATATATATATAAATACATACATATATATATATATATATATATATATATATATATATATATATATATATATATATATATATATATATATATATATATATATATATATATATATATATATATATATATATATATATATATATATATAAACTTTTTTTTTTTTTAGTCCTGTCCAGCTTCTTAGGCAAATCATATAGTTGATGTAGATGCCCATATCGGCTGTTCAGATTTACTTTACAAAAGAGAAGTGTGGGATACTTCTCTTGTTGCCTTATTTGTATTTGACTTTATTAAATGTATTTATATTATCATTTGGTGCAGCCGGGCCGGAGCAGGAGGGGATAGAAAGAGAAAAAAATTAAGACAGAGGGGGAAATTGTGGGGACAAGAGGGAGATTAGACAGAGAGACAAAAACAACAACAGCAAACACAACAATAACAACAACAACAACAACAACAATAATAGCCAGATCATTATTAAGAAAAAATGACCGACAGGAAGGCGAGAAACACTTTTTATTTCAACAGACTCTCGCGGCGTACTCAAAACTCAAAGGACCGACTGCACAGTTCCTATCTTCACAATAAAAGTGCTGCTTCATCCTATATATATGTATGATTGGCCCTTACAACACAAAACTGAGACAAAGTATTGTTTTTAAATATGTATAATATCTGTTTTTAGCTTTTTTTTTTTAAATATCAAACTGGCCCCTGCTTAGTTTGACTTTTCAGTTTGCGGCCATTGGTGGAAAAAGTTTAATATGAAAGTATGAGAAGCTCTTGAAATAAAATAAAATAAAATAAAATAAAAACATAAACAAAGTTGAGTTAGTTAGTTACTGTAGATACAAAATAAAAATAATACTAACTTGTGAGTTAATAAATTAAATAAATTACAAAACAACCATAATAAAAACAAAATGTGTAACTGAACATTAATGTTTTCGTACAGACATAATCTTTTACACACTATTTTATGAAGCTATAAAATCATATAAATATTATTATTATTAATATCATTAATATTATTATTATTATCATAAGATTTTAAGGGGGAACAACAATAAAAAATAAAATAAAAAAAGAGCAACAAAATCGGAATGTAATGGGAAAAAGCTGAAATGTTCTAAAGTATTTGTTTTAAGAATAAAAAAATATAAAAAAATGTAAATATCAAAATGGCCCTTTTTCAGTATGGGGCCCTTTGTTGAAAAGGTTAAGAAACCCCTGATCTAAAATATAAAAAGCTCTTGAAATTTATATAACATAAAATAAAAATATTGTTTAACAAAAAAGTTAAAAAAAAAAAACAACTAATAATAACTTATAAATTAATTAATTAAAAAAATTACAACAACAATAGTAAACACTGGTAAATATGTAATTGAACATTAATATTTTCATACAGGTAGAATTTTTGACATTCTAGGTCAGGGGTGTTAAACTCAAATACAGAGTGGGCCAGAATTTAAAACTGAACAAAGCCAAGGTTGAACAAATTAACCTTTTAATAGGGACCCAAACAAGTTTTGCATTAAATATTGAACAAGCAAGGCTTATATAACTTGCTTATATAACTAACTTGTGACATGCAAAATCGAGTTTCAAATAATAATAATAATAATTAAAAAATATCAATGGCATATCAAATACAATTTAAATAAAAATTGAATGCCTCTTTTCTATTTGCAGCCTTCTGAGGTAAATATCAACATTAACTTTTTCCACGGGCTAATAAATTAGAAAATAAAATAACATTGAATAAATCAACCATTCAGGACTTTAAACTGCTAAGTTTGCAACACACTGATCTAATCTGATGTGCCCAAGCCAGATACCTGACATCTTTTCTTGGATGCTAGTTCATTAATGTCTGGGCTCAGGCTTTGAGCTGAGGCAACCTTCATTATCGAACGAAGGTGTTCATCAGTCATTATATCTCGTAGTCCACCCGGACCACAGTCTTGGGGGCGTGCCTTAAAGGCACTGCCTTTAACGTCCTCTATGAGCTGTCGTCACGTCCGCTTTTCATCCATTCTAACAACGTGCCGGCCCAGTCACAAGATATGTGCGGCTTCTGTACGCACACACACGTGAATGCAACAAATACTTGATCAACAGCGATACAGGTTACACTGAGGGTGGGCGTATAAACAACTTTAACACTGTTAGAAATATACGCCACACTGTGAATCCACACCAAACACATTTCGGGAGAACATTCGCACCGTAACACAACATAAACACAACAGAACAAATACCCAGAACCCTTTGCAGCACTAACTCTTCCGGGACGCTACAAAATACACCCCCCGCTACCACCAAACCCCCCCCACCCGACCCCCCTTGTGTTTGTCATTCTTGTTTGGTGTGGGTTCACAGTGTGGCGTATATTTCTAACAGTGTTAAAGTTGTTTATACGGCTACCCTCAGTGTAACCTGTATCGCTGTTGATCAAGTATGCATGGCATTCACTTGTGTGTGCGTGCAGAAGCCGCACATATTGTGTGACTGGGCCAGCACTTGTTGGACTGGATGAAAAGCGGACGCAACGATTTTCAGGAGGGGCACTGAAATTTGGGAGTCTCTCAGGAGGGTTGGCAAGTATGAGAATTAGCGGTGAATGCGGCGTTACCGCCACTGTATATAATCGGTGGGACAGCTCTAGTGTTAATTTGATATCGCCTCAAGGGCCAAGTGAAAGTTTGACACCCATGCTCTAGGTTATGCAAATATACAATCATAATATTATTATCAATATAATTTGTATCATTATTCTTATTATTATTATTATTATATTCTTACCGGGGGAAAACAACAACAGTAAAAATCTATGAGAAAAGAGCAAAAAATCGGAACGTAATGAGAAAAAGCTGAAATGTTCTAACTAATAAGTAATAATAATACATTTAGTCACCTATTTCACAAAGCTGACACAAGGTTTTGTCTTTAAATATATATGATATATTTATGCTAATATGTTTTTAGCATTTATTTTTTTTATATTAAAATGACCCCTGCATACTTTGATTTTTCAGTATGGGGCCCTTGGTGGAAAAAGATTAAACACCCCTGATCTAAAATATAAGAAGCTCTCGAAATATAAGTAACATAAAATAAAAATAGAATCATGGTATAGTTAGTTAGTTAATTAAAAAAAATTAAATATTACTAAACTATTAATTCAATAATTAAATAAATTACAACAACCATAATAAACACAGTTAAATGTGTAACTGAACATTAATATTTTCGTACAGACAGAATTATTGACACACTATCTTATGCAGTTAGACATTCATATTATTATTACTGTCATTATTATTATTATTGGTACTAATATTATTACTAATAGTTTCATTGTTATTATATTTTTAAAAGGGGGAAAACAACCATAAAATGTAAGAAAAAAGAGCAAAAAAATCAGAATGTAATGACAAAAAGCTAAAATGTCGTAACTAATAATTAATAATAATAATAATATAACACAGAGTTGACCCAAAGTTTTGTCTTTAAATATACATAATATCTGTTTTTAGCATTTATTTATTTTTTATAAAACAATATTCAGCGGCCCTTTTGAGTACACAGTCCTTTGTGGCATAAATTCGGGCATCCCTGCTGCATGCCTTGCTCACACACTCACTCATCTCGCTCACACGGGGAGTCGCCGTGGTTCCAAATATAACCTGAACTGGCCAGAATGTTCTGACTCAGTGCTCGGGCGGCTCCTTGGCCGCGGCTAGTCACGTGATCGTCGAGCAATTAAGTGAAATTACTCACAAACTGGTGTCATTGTTTGTGAGTAATGCACCGGAGCACACAGGCCTCATAAATCTGACACTTTGAACAGTCCAGCATCATGAATAAAAAGTCATATAACAGGAATTTTTATTGCTCTCCAGAGTAAAGGTGACTTGTTTTTCTGTAATGTGTGTATTGTTGCCTTTTAGGGGAGGGGTACTGTCACAGGCCCAACTAGGTCTGATCACCTGTTTGAGGCCTGATGGCTGTTTCCCTGTCACCCCCTCAGGGGTTTATTTTTGACTGACACGTCATACCCCGCTGTTGAGGGCAAACTGAACACCTCACTCTCTCTTACACACACACACACACCTCTCTGTGCCTGACACACACACTTCCTGGCGGTCATCCTCAGCTGACTCTGACAGAGCTGCCATGGCACCAATGGACCTGGAGTAGAATTTGCAAACACAAATACACCCGGAGACGCATTTTTTTTTCTTTCCTGTGTGTGTGTGACTATGACAGATATTGCGGCCCAGGAAGATAAGGACCCAGACATCGAGCTATTTGTCAAGGTGGGGGCATTCAAAAGCAAGTTTGTCAGCACTGCAAATGCAAAGATTACGTGGAGCGTGTGTATGTTGTAGAGTGGGCGCTCCTTTAAGTCCAAATGAGACGTGTTGTTGATTTTGGTTGCGTGAACCCGACACCAACACGTGCATGGACGCTCACTCTCTATCCTGCTCACTGAATTATTACTGGGCTCCTTTCTATGCGGGCAGCAGCAGCTTTGAAGGGACTTGCAGGAGTGGCTTCTGTGTGAAGTTATGCTGTTTTTGCATGTTTCCAACTCGTAATGCTGCTTGGCACTTTAGCAGAAGTGGAAAGAATAGAAGACAGGCCGACACCTTTGAGTCATTTAATCAGGTGCACCCGCATATAATAGACAAAAAACTGCAGCCAGAGACAAAAATGCTCAGCTTTTATATTGTATAAACCGGGGATGTCAAACATAGGTTTGCTAAGTGTAAACATAAGAATATGCTGTTCTCAATGTGTCCACTGGATGTCGCAATAGCAATTTTGTGAGGCAAGTAAATGGTTTATACAGGGCCGAGCAAGGAAGAGGTACACACCCAGCAGGCACAAGACATTGATACAACGTTGATTATACGTACATGTCCATTAAAACGGGCTTTGAAACAACGTTGCAAAATAGTTGCATTTTTTAATTGAGACAACGTTGGTGTCTAACGATGGATCCACGTTGTTGGTTGGGAAATGACCAAAATTAAATTGTCAAATCAAGGACAGAACTCAACATTGATTTAATGTCGTCAAAAAGTGTGTTGTTTCAACATTGTATTTGTGTTGGAAAATATTGTTTGAGAAATGACCAAAATTCAATGGTCAAATCAACGTCAGAACCCAACTATGACTAAACGTCGTCAAAAAGCTGGTTGTTTCAACGTTGCATGTGTGTTGTCGAATATTGGTTGGGAAATGACCAAAATTCAATGGTCAAATCAAGGTCAGAACCCAACATTGATTAAACGTCGTCAAAAAGTATGTTGTTTCAACGTTGTCTTTGTGTTGAAAAATATTGGTTGGGAAATTACCAAAATTCAATGGTTTAATCAACGTCAGAACCCAACATTGATTAAACATTGTCAAAAAGCATGTTGTTTCAACGTTGTATGTGTGTTGGAAAATATTGGTTGGGAAATGACCAAAATTCAATGATCAAATCAACCCCGTAACCAACAATTATTAAACATTGTCAAAAAGCATGTTGTTTCAACGTTGTATGTGTGTAGGAAAATATTGGTTAGAAAATGACCAAAATTCAATGGTCAAATCAACGTCAGAACCTAACATTGATTAAACGTCGTCAAAAAGCTGGTTGTTTCAACGTTGTATGTGTTGTCAAATATTGGTTGGGAAATGACCAAAATTCAATGGTCAAATCAAGGTCAGAACCCAACATTGATTAAACGTCGTCAAAAAGTATGTTGTTTCAACGTTGTCTTTGTGTTGAAAAATATTGGTTGGGAAATTACCAAAATTCAATGGTCTAATCAACGTCAGAACCCAACATTGATTAAACATTGTCAAAAAGCATGTTGTTTCAACGTTGTATGTGTGTTGGAAAATATTGGTTGGGAAATGACCAAAATTCAATGATCAAATCAACGTCAGAACCCAACATTTATTAAACATTGTCAAAAAGCATGTTGTTTCAACGTTGTATGTGTGTAGGAAAATATTGGTTAGAAAATGACCAAAATTCAATGGTCAAATCAACGTCAGAACCTAACATTGATTAAACGTCGTCAAAAAGCTGGTTGTTTCAACGTTGTATGTGTTGTCAAATATTGGTTGGGAAATGACCAAAATTCAATGGTCAAATCAAGGTTAGAACCCAACATTGATTAAACGTCGTCAAAAAGTATGTTGTTTCAACGTTGTCTTTGTGTTGGAAAATATTGGTTGGGAAATGACCAAAATTCAATGATCAAATCAACGTCAGAACCCAACATTTATTAAACATTGTCAAAAAGCATGTTGTTTCAACATTGTATGTGTGTAGGAAAATATTGGTTAGAAAATGACCAAAATTCAATGGTCAAATCAACGTCAGAACCTAACATTGATTGAACGTCGTCAAAAAGCTGGTTGTTTCAACGTTGTATGTGTTGTCAAATATTGGTTGGGAAATGACCAAAATTCAATGGTCAAATCAAGGTTAGAACCCAACATTGACTAAACGTCGTCAAAAAGTATGTTGTTTCAACGTTGTCTTTGTGTTGGAAAATATTGGTTGGGAAATGACCAAAATTCAATGGTCTAATCAACATCAGAACCCAACATTGATTAAACATTGTCAAAAAGCATGTTGTTTCAACGTTGTATGTGTGTTGGAAAATATTGGTAGGGAAATGACCAAAATTCAATGATCAAATCAACGTCAGAACCCAACTATGAATAAACGTCGTCAAAAAGCATGTTGTTTCAACGTTGTATGTGTGTTGTCGAATATTGGTTGGGAAATGACCAAAATTCAATGATCAAATCAACGTCAGAACCCAACTATGACTAAACGTCGTCAAAAATCATGTTGTTTAAATGTTGTATGTGTGTTGTCGAATATTGGTTGGGAAATGACCAAAATTCACTGGTCAAATCAAGGTCAGAACCCAACATTGATTAAACATCGTCAAAAAGTTTGTTGTTTCAACGTTGTCTTTGTGTTGGAAAATATTGGTTGGGAAATGACCAAAATTCAATGGTCAAATCAACGTCAGAACACACCATTGATTAAACATTGTCAAAAAGCATGTTGTTTCAACGTTGTATGTGTGTTGTCGAATATTGGTTGGGAAATTACCAAAATTCAATGGTCAAATCAACGTCAGAACACACCATTGATTAAACATTGTCAAAAAGCATGTTGTTTCAACATTTTATTTGTGTTGTCAAATATTGGCTGGGAATTGACCAACATTCAATGGTCAAATCAACATCAGAACCCAAATATGACTAAACGTCGTCAAAAAGCATGTTTCAACGTTGTATGTGTGTTGCCGAATATTGGTTGGGCAATGACCAAAATTCAATTGTCACAAACCCAACATTGATTAAACGTCGTTAGTCAAAAAGCATGTTGTTTTAACGTTGTATTTGTGTTGTAGAATATTGGTTGGGATATGACCAAAATTCAATGATCAAATCAACGTCAGAACCCATCAATGACTAAACGTCGTCAAAAAGTATGTTGTTTCAACGTTCTATTTGTTTTGGAAAATATTGGTTGGGAAATGACCAAAATTTAAAGGTCAAATCAACACCAGAACCCAACATTGTTAAACATCGTCAGTCAGAAAGCATGTTGTTTCAACGTTGTATTTGTGTTGTCAAATATTGGTTGGGAAATGACCAAAATGAAAAAATCAAATCAAGGTCAGAACTCAACATTGATTAAACATCAACAAAAAGCATGTTGTTTTAACGTTATGTTTGAGTTGCTCAACGTCAGGACCTAATTCAACAGGTTCTCAACGTTGTTTTAATGTCTTGTGCCTGCTGGGCAGCAAAGCTGTGCTGTGGTTTCTCCCCCTCGACCCAACGTAAAACCTGCAATTCTACGTCCTCTTCTTCGAACACATCGTGATTTGGCACCCTCGTTTCCACAAAATGTCTTTGTCAAAGAAAGAAAAAAGTAGACACAAAGCGCAGAGTGCTCCAAGAAAAAAACGATCCTCCTCCTATTTATTCACGGAAGTGAATGGGACAGCACACATCTTTAAGAGCAAGTTTTCTCTGTAACGAGCATCAATGAAACAGAGCACTTGGATAACATCCTGAAATTGTCTGCCACTCAAGATGTCAATCAATCAATCAATGTTTATTTATACAGCCCTAAATCACAAGTGTCTCAAAGGGCTGTACAAGCCACAACGACATCCTCGGTACAGATGTGACACCTGATATCGATGCACTCGTGAAAGCTTAAAGATGCCAGGTCTCAGGAGCCAAATAAATAATCAGTAACCCCACTTCAAATGCAGCATTGATATAGTTCTGTGGAAACTATTGTCTTCTGTGGAAATTTAAAGAAAATGAACAGTGTGTGATTTACTGCGATACCGTCAGTCTTTTAAGTTTCTAGTTTTGGTTTGTTGAAAAGGTTCAAACATTGCAGAACTTTGATTTTTCTATCAATACACAGTGATGCCTAGAATTCTACTGGATAGTTTGTATGATTTGTTGAGTTAGCACAGATTAACATGTGGAAATGACAAATGGGGTGGTTGACACAGAGAATAGTTTGTATTTATTATTTATTCTGTATTTTGTTCAAGCTGAGATAGGCTGTGACTTAATGGCTTTTTAGATACACTAAGACGAAGTCTAAGTTCATTGTGTTTTTGCAGCTGTACCAAGTTTTTCCTCAACAGTCTTTTGAACGACTCTTTGAAATGAACGGCTCCTCAACATTTGTCTTGCGTCAAAGAACCACAAATATATTACAAACGTAGAATCAGCGATTTAAACCACAACAATGAAGCTATTGTTAAATTTGTAGTAAAGAGAGAAGATAAATGTGCATTAGTTCCTATTTGATTGTGCAGGTGCACCTAATAAAAGGGTTTTTTTCTGGATTCTGCACGGGACAGGAAAAGGATGTATGACTGATTAGACGTTATGTAGCACATGGGTTTCCAAGCAACCTCCTTAGACAGGCATCGCCTGGGAGTAAACACAATATGTCCCCTGCTTGCCTATTTCTGCTAAAATGAGCTCTAGCCTCTGGGAAAATGATATGAAATGATCAGCTGGATGAGAACATATTTACCGCGTCAATATATTTAAACACATCTCACTCATGTTGTTGTTGTGTGGGTCCTGCAAAAAGTACCTGATGCTCATATTTATTATTTAAAGTTAATTTCATTTTGTTTGATCACGAGGGATGAAACTATGAATTATTTTCCATATATTAGCCGCAGTGAACTATAAGCCGCAGATATATACATTGTGAAATGAGTTATTTACACAGAAACATTTTGTAAATATTATTTACATACCTTAATTGTTTCCAAACGGTGTCTGTAACAAGGCAGTAAAATGAATGATCAAACAAAACAGAAGTCATGGTCATGGACCCACTAGCTCCAATCAGCTAAACAGACTCAATAACTCCACGGGGACGTTTTGGTGAATTTGCTGAGGAATTTGTCAAAGTGAAACAATACAAAAAGATTGCCGTTGTAAGTTAAAAATATTAACACAGATTCTCATAAACGTGTTAGCATCTTAGCTAATGCCCACTACGCTAGCTTCATTACATTATGATAGCACGTACAAGTATGCATGCAAACACTCCTACGGACGTCACACATGGGACGGTTTAATAAGTAAGAATTGTTTTAGTTATATTGTAAAACTTACAAACGTCGCTTGGAGTGATGAAGGAAGAATCAAGGCGAGTAGAACGCTATGGACGGCTAGCAGACTGAGGGGAACTTCTACTTCCTGTTGTAAGGAAGGAGCGAAGTTGTCCAAAGGATGGCACCATAGCACAAACAATAAAACACCTTTTTTTTGTTTTTAAACTATTTGTATTATGGCTTTCAGCAAATAAAAAGCCATTAATTAGCTGCACCGTCTTATAAACCGCAGATTAACAAATTAACTTTAAAAAACTGCTCAATATTTGGACACTATTGACAATTTTATTGTCAAAATGTCATTCTGGAATTTTTTTTAAAATGTTTTACTTCAATGCATGTGATTTATTTGCTCAAAACTTGCTAACCCTTTTATCTAAAGTCCCGTCTGGGTGTATTTCAAAGTGAAATTTGCGGTATGTACAGTATTACAGCGAGCTCAGGGCAGCAACGACAAAGAAACTGAAACTGAAGTTAAAAGTGCACAAAATAATATGTAATATAACAAGAGTGAGTACAATGGTAACGTTTTCTGAACAAAAGACCAAGTTAATGTGCTAAAGAAGACCAAGCAGAGTGGAGACGAGCAGAGCAGGGACTGAGCTGGTATCCTCCTGCTGCTGACCACCAATGAGGTGCAGCTGCAGGACCTGCAAACACTCACAAGAGAGAGAGGGAGAGAAGGTGGTCAAGCAGACTCCAACGAGGCCTGGGCCGTAACAACCCAACAAAAAAATTTGTGAATAATCTGCTTAAATGCAAAAAATAAATAAATAAATACACAAAAGCTGCATATATGCATGGTGAATGCAATCATTTTTGTGATTAATCACATGTTAACACGTTATTTTTGATGGCCCTAACTTATACGCTTTTGTTTGAAATAACATTTGGTTAAAAGATTTCAGTGAGGTCAAGTACTTTCATTGTTGGCCCCGCTGTGGACCGGACTCCCGCTGATGTGTTGGATCCACTGTGGACTGGACTTTCACAATGTTATGTCAGACCCACTCGACATCCGTTGCTTTCGGTCTCCCCTAGAGGGGGGGGGGGGTTACCCACATATGCGGTCCTCTCCAAGGTTTCTCATAGTCATTCACCGACGTCCCACTGGGGTGAGTTTTTCCTTGCCCGTATGTGGGCTCTGTACCGAGGATGTCGTTGTGGCTTGTACAGCCCTTTGAGACACTTGTGATTTAGGGCTATATAAATAAACATTGATTGATTGATTGATTGATTGGATTGACATCCTAATTTATAAAGCATTGTTTTTGTTTATTGCGTTACCCCGAAAGGGACAAGCGGTAGGAAATGGATGGATGGGTAGATAGATAGATAGATAGATAGATACATAGATAGATAGATAGATAGATAGATAGATAGATAGATAGACAGACAGACAGACAGACAGACAGACAGACAGACAGACAGACAGACAGACAGACAGACAGACAGACAGACAGACAGACAGACAGACAGATAGATAGATAGATAGATAGATAGATAGATAGATAGATAGATAGATAGATAGATAGATAGATAGATAGATAGATAGATAGATAGATAGATAGATAGATAGATAGATAGATAGATAGATAGATAGATAGATAGATAGATAGATAGATAGATAGATAGATAGATAGATAGATAGATAGATAGATAGATAGATAGATAGATAGATAGATAGATAGATAGATAGATAGATAGATAGATAGATAGATAGATAGATAGATAGATAGATAGATAGATAGATAGATAGATAGATAGATAGATAGATAGATAGATAGATAGATAGATAGATAGTACTTTATTGATTCCTTCAAGAGAGTTCCCTCAGGAAAATTTAAATTCCAGCAGCAGCGTACAGAATTGAGATATAGTTTAAAAAGTTGGATGGAGTTATTACTGACATACAGTTGACAAAAATAAACACAAATACAGCAAATGCTGTATTTCCCCCCCACAAGTAAAATCAAACAAACAAACAAAAAACTACATATGTGTATATATACATATATATATATATATATATATATATATATATATATATATATATATATATATATATATATATATATATATATATATATATATATATATATATATATATATATATATATATATATATATATATATATATATATATATATATACATATATATATATACATATATACATATATATATACATATATATATATACATATATACATATATATATATACATATATATATATATATATATATATATATATATATATATATATATATATATATATATATATATATATATATATATATATATATATATATGTATGTATATATATATATATATTAGGGGTGTGGGGAAAAATCGATTCGAATTCGAATCGCGATTCTCACGTTGTGCGATTCAGAATCGATTCTCATTTTTAAAAAATCGTTTTTTATTTTTTTATTTTTTTATTATTTTTTATTTTTTTATTTAATTATTTATTTATTTTAATTAATCAATCCAACAAAACAATACACAGCAATACCATAACAATGCAATCCAATTCCAAAACCAAACCCGACCCAGCAACACTCAGAACTGCAATAAACAGAGCAATTGAGAGGAGACACAAACACGAAACAGAACAAACCAAAAGTAGTGAAACAAAAATGAATATTATGAACAACAGTATCAATATTAGTTACAAATTCAACATAGCAGTGATTAAAAATCCCTCATTGACATTATCATTAGACATTTATAAAAATAAAAAATGAACAATAGTGTCACAGTGGCTTACACTTGCATCGCATCTCATAAGCTTGACAACACACTGTGTCCAATATTTTCACAAAGATAAAATAAGTCATATTTTTGGTTCATTTAATAGTTAAAACAAATGTACATTATTGCAATCAGTTGATAAAACATTGTCCTTTACAATTATAAAAGCTTTTTACAAAAATCTACTACTCTGCTTGCATGTCAGCAGACTGGGGTAGATCCTGCTGAAATCCTATGTATTGAATGAATAGAGAATCCTTTTGAATCGGGAAAATATCGTTTTTGAATCGAGAATCGTGTTGAATTGAAAAAAAATCGACCCCAAGAATCGATATTGAATCGAATCGTGGGACACCCAAAGATTCCCAGCCCTAATGTATATATAAATATACATATGTATATATGTGTATGTATTGTGTATGTGTGTATATATATATAAACGATACTAAAAAGTGGAACAAAATGTTTATTTTTTTAATAGTAAATAAATAAAATAAAATAAATCAAAAATAAATATATGAAATAAAAAAAGAAAATATTAAAAAAAAAAACATTTCATGTACTTTCATCTTACTTAAATCCTAATTAATTCAGACGTTCTTTGTACTGCATAAGATATATATATATATATATATATATATATATATATATATATATATATATATATATATATATATATATATATATATATATATATATATATATATATATATATATATATATATATATATATATATGTATATATATATCAGGATACTAAGAAGGAGAAGATAATAGTAATAACAAATAACAAAAAATAAATCCGACAGATATCAGTTGCATTCCTGAATGGCTTTAGAGAGATATAACAACCAGCAAGAGGCTCGTCAACCACCCACATCCCAGTCGTGTTTCAATCAGGGTTGTTTATCAGGCATTCTTAGCAACGTTTGTTCATCTAGTGAGGGAAGTCAACGAGTATAGTCAAGGTAAAGACTTATTATTATTAGAAAACAGCAGGAAAAGTCAGTTCATAGATGAGCAGTGAAGCAGCTAATGGAAGCAGTGTGGATTATTCATGCTGGGCTCGTGTTACCGTGTCACACACACACATCCATGTACACACACACACACACACAATCCAAATTCCCTAATGCAAAATAAACAAAGTGGTTGTTTATAAAGGTGCTCTTTGTGTGGTGAGTGTGTTATATCAGTGTGTAGTAGTATGGGACAAAACTGCTTCACTTTAAAGTCATACTGGTGTGTGTGTGTGTGTGTGTGTGTGTGTGTGTGTGTGTGTGTGTGTGTGTGTGTGTGTGTGTGTGTGTGTGTGTGTGTGTGTGTGTGTGTGTGTGTGTGTGTGTGTGTGTGTGTGTGTGTCCAGGCTGGCAGTGATGGGGAGAGCATTGGAAACTGTCCATTCTCGCAGCGTCTCTTCATGATTCTTTGGCTGAAAGGCGTGGTCTTCAACGTCACCACCGTTGACCTGAAGAGGTACGAACGCTTGAACTGACGAATGTAGACAACCACCATGTGTCACACCTGGCATCATCGGGGTCACAAGACGTCACTCAGATGAGTTTGGAATCACTTGGAAAAACTGGACGTGATGCTTTGCTGGTTTTGCTTCTCTCGGGTATCCACTGCAAATAAACAATAAACAGTCGGTAGGTTTTACAGTAAGAAACGGTAAAGTTTTACTGTGAAAATAAAAGTTGTGCAGTTTTTTCAATTTTTTTTGTAAAAACAACGGCTGTAGCATTTATGGTGAAAAAACACTGACAACTCAGTCACCAGAATTTTACTGTTTTTTTTTATTTGCCCTGTTAACACAATGACTGTAGATCTCAGTGTAAAAAAGGGTTTATTTGACCATAAAGTCGACAGATTTTTTTTTTTTTACAGTAAATACCTGAACAAAATGTCATGAAAAAAAATTGTGTTTTTTATTTTTTATTTTATTTTTTATCATAAACTCAGTTATGACACATAAATAAATAAAAAAGTAATTATATTTTACGGCATTTTACGATTTTTTTAATCGTATTTTATCGTAATTTTATCGTAAAAATAAAAGTGGTACAAACATGTTTTACCGTTAAGTCAGCTCACTTTTTTTTTACAGTGAATACCTGACAAAAGCAAAATTAACAAAATGGCACGCCCAATTTTGCGTAATGAAAAAAACAAAAAAAAATTGGTTGTTTTTTGTTTCCATAAACTCAGTTATTCACATTAGAAGAAAAAAAAAGTAATAATATTTTTCGGTAAAAAACTTAAAGATTACAGTAGTACAATTTTGCAATTTACAGTAATGCACTGTAAAACTTACACCACAGGTAGATTTTTACGGGGGAAAAAACTTGTGAGCTAAGTTGCCAGAATTTTATTGTAAAAATAAAAGTGGTACCGTTTTTCAATTTACAGTATTGCACTGTAAGAACATGTTTTACCGTAAGTCAACTCACTTTTTTTTTTTACAGTGAATACCTGACAAAAGCAAAATTAATAAAATGGCACGCCCAATTTTGCGTAATGAAAAAAACAAAAAAAATGTTGGTTGTTTTTTGTTACCATAAACTCAGTTATTCACATTAAAAAAAAAAAAAAGTAATAATATTTTTCGGTAAAAAACTTAAAGATTACAGTAGTACAATTTTGCAATTTACAGTAATGCACTGTAAAACTTACACCACAGGTAGATTTTTACGGGGAAAAAAACTTGTGAGCTAAGTTGCCAGAATTTTATTGTAAAAATAAAAGTGGTACCGTTTTTCAATTTACAGTATTGCACTGTAAGAACATGTTTTACCGTAAGTCAACTCACTTTTTTTTTTACAGTGAATACCTGACAAAAGCAAAATTAACAAAATGGCACGCCCAATTTTGCGTAATGAAAAAAACAAAAAAAAATTTGGTTGTTTTTTGTTACCATAAACTCAGTTATTCACATTTAAAAAAAAAAAAAGTAATAATATTTTTCGGTAAAAAACTTAAAGATTACAGTAGTACAATTTTGCAATTTACAGTAATGCACTGTAAAACTTACACCACAGGTAGATTTTTACGGGGAAAAAAACTTGTGAGCTAAGTTGCCAGAATTTTATTGTAAAAATAAAAGTGGTACCGTTTTTCAATTTACAGTATTGCACTGTAAGAACATGTTTACCGTAAGTCAACTCACTTTTTTTTTTACAGTGAATAACTGACAAAAGCAAAATGAACAAAACGTCATGTCCAATTTTGCTGTTTTTTAATTTGCACTGTTAAAACAATGACTGTCGATTTTAGTGTAAAAATGGGTTAATTTGACCAGAAAGTTGACTGAATTTTTTTTTCAAATGAATAACTGAAAAAAGCAAAATGAACAAAATGTCACGTCCGATTTTACCTAATGAAAAAAACATTGTTTTTATTTATTTTCTTTTTTTTTTTTACCATAAACTCAGTTATTCACATTAAAAAAAAACTCATTAGATTTTACGGTAAAAAAGTGGTACAATTTTGCAATTTTCAATAATGTACTGTAAAAATGACACCCCAGTTAGATTTATACGGGGGGTGGGGAACTGGCAAGCTGCCAGAATTTTATCGTAAAAATAAAAGTGGTACCGTTTTTCAATTTACAGTATTGCACTGTAAAAACATGTTTTAGCGTAAGTTGACTCACTTTTTTTTTTTTTACAGTGAATAACTGACAAAAGCAAAATATCTCGTCAAATTTTGCCGACTGAAAGTGAAACTTAATTTTTTTTACCCATAAATTCAGGTATTCACAGTAAAACAAAAATGGCAGCTCAGTCGACAAATGTTTTCAATAAAGATTACAGTGGTACAATTTTGAAATTTACAGTAATGCACTGTAAAACTTACACCACACGTAGATTTTTACGTGGGGAAAAAATGGCAAGCTAAATCGGCAGAATTTTATCGTAAAATTAAAAGTGGTTCTGTTTTTCAATTTACAGTAACGCACTGTAAAAACATTGGCTGTAGATTTTACAGTAAAAAAAAAATGTTTCACCGTAAGTCGACTCGATTTTTTTGACAGTCAATTACTGACAAACACAAAATGCCAGGTCAAATTTTGCCAAATGAAACTGAAACTTTTTTTTTTTTTCCATTAAATCAGGTATTCACAGTAAAAAAAAAATGGCAGCTGAGTCGGCAAATTTTTTTTAAAAAGATTTAGCAATTTACAGTATTGCACTGTAAAACTTACACCGCGGGTAGATTTTGTCGGAAAAAAACGTCAGCTCAGTTGCCACAATTTTATCGTAAAAATACCAAAAAAGTTATACCGTTTTTCCAATTTGCGGTTATGTACTGTAAAAACGAAAAGTCGCAGATTTCACGGTTAAAAAAACCTGACAGATCTGTCACCAGAATTTTACCGCAAAAATAAAAATGGAACAATTTTTCAATTTACAGTAATTTGGTGTAAAAAACACTGTGAATTTTACGGTAAACCTTTTTTTTTTTACAGTGAATACTTGAGAACAGCAAAATGAACTAAATGTCACGTCCAATTTTGCCTACTGAAGCAAAACTAAAATCAAGTACCGTATTTTTCGGACTATAAGTCGCAGTTTTTTTCATAGTTTGGCCGGGGGTGCGACTTAAACTCAGGAGCGACTTATGTGTGAAATTAACACATTACCGTAAAATATCAAACAATATTATTTAGCTCATTGACGTAAGAGACTAGACGTATAAGATTTCATCGGATTTAGTGATCAGGAGTGACAGATTGTTTGGTAAACGTATAGCATGTTCTATATGTTATAGTTATTTGAATGACTCTTACCATAATATGTTACGTTAACATACCAGGCACGTTCTCAGTTGGCTATTTATGCCTCATATAACATACACTTATTCAGCCTGTTGTTCACTATTCTTTATTTTAAATTGCCTTTCAAATGTCTATTCTTGGTGTTGGGTTTTATCAAATAAATTTCCCCCAAAAATGCGACTTATACTCCAGTGCGAGTTATATGTTTTTTTCCTTCTTTATTATGCATTTTCGACCGGTGCGACTTATACTCCGAAAAATACGGTATTCACTGAAAAAAAAAAAAAAAGTATGCCGATTTTACAGTTAAAAAAACGGAAGTTAACCAAGCAAATAAAAGTGACAACATACAGTTTTAATCATGTCTACTGACTTTATTTCGCAGTGAAAACCTGAGAGAAGCAAAATGTATAAAATGTCACAAAACGTTTTTTTTTACCTTAAAACCAGGTATTCACTGTAAAAAAAAATTGTACATTTTACGGTAAAAAAAAAAAAAAGGCAGCTTAGTCACTTTAAATAAAACCAACCAAGTAAGGACGATGAGACATTATGATCACACGCTACACCCAAGACTTGTGCTGTTACTTGTGTTTACATCCAGTCCATTTTCCAGTACTGTAAAACCAAAACAAAAATGGTTTACTCAGGACTGTCAAGGTGTAACTTTGTCTCATGAAAAAGGTGATACTGAAAAGGACGTTTCTCCTCTCCGATCAGGAAACCAGCTGACCTTCACAACCTGGCCCCGGGGACACACCCACCCTTTCTCACCTTCCAGGGGGAGGTGCTTACTGACGTCAATAAAATCGAGGAATACCTGGAGGAGGAGTTGGCTCCGCCCAAGTAAACCTTGCACACACTTGCACATACATAATTCCATACTTTTACAGGCACTAACCAAATTCCGTGGGTACGACCAGTGATGTGCTGTACATGTAGCTAAGCTACATAGCTTGACTACATTTTCCAGTAGCTTGGCGGTAGCTTAGCTACTTTTTTAACGAGTAGCTTTTCCTGTAGCGTAGCTACTTTTAAACCCATGTAGCGATGTAGCTGCCATCAAGACTACAAAGAGAGAAAATGGACTGTGAATCCGGGCACAAAAAAAAAATGGAGAAAATAGAATGACCTGGATGATTGAGAACATCCATGATGATTGGTTGGTGTTCGTATGATGAGTCACAATTGGTTAAGGTTAGGGCGAAACATTACGGACTGGCCAATCAGAAGCAAGTCAAGGCGGGTTATCGAAACTAGTAAGCAAAATCATAACAGACACGCACTCATGTCACATGACGACAAGGGAATCGGAGAAAGAGTGAAGCTTCAAGCTGACGACATTGTTTTTTTTTGTCGAGATATAGATAGATGCTGTTTTTTACTGTAGGTAGAGAAAAAGAATAACATTACAGGGGTGGGCCAAAGAAAAGGCAAACTAAATAAATACATATAGTGTGATGCGGGGACCCCTAGAGGTAGTTGTAGGGTGTCCCCAGCTAAATGACAGATATTTAATAGTAGGGGTGTGGGAAAAAATCGATTCGAATTCGAATCGCGATTCTCACGTTGTGCGATTCAGACTCGATTCTCATTTTTTAAAAATCGTTATATATATATTTTTTAATATATATATATTTTATTTTATTTTTTTTTAATTAATCAATCCAACAAAACAATACACAGCAATACCATGACAATGCAATCCAATTCCAAAACCAAACCCGACCCAGCAACACTCAGAACTGCAATAAACAGAACAATTGAGAGGAGACACAAACACGACACAGAACAAACCAAAAGTAGTGATCAACACCAGTATCAATATTAGTTACAATTTCAACATAGCGGTGATTAAAAATCCCTCATTGACATTACCATTAGACATTTATAAAAAAATAAAAAAAAGAACAATAGTGTCACAGTGGTTTACACTTCTGGCTAACGCATCTCATAAGCTTGACAACACACTGTGTCCAATATTTTCACAAAGATAAAATAAGTCATATTTTTGGTTCATTTAATAGTTCAAACAAATTTAAATTATTGCAATCAGTTGATAAAACATTGTCCTTTACAATTATAAAAGCTTTTTACAAAAATCTACTACTCTGCTTGCATGTCAGCAGACTGGGGTAGATCCTGATGAAATCCTATGTATTGAATGAATAGACAATCCTTTTGAATCGGGCAAAAATCGTTTTTGAATCGAGAATCGTGTTGAATGGAAAAAAAAATCGATTTTGAATCGAATCATGACCCCAATAATCGATATTGAATCGAATCGTGGGACACCCAAAGATTCACAGCCCTAGTTAATATTTGTACACTCTCAGTTACATTAACATTGATATTATACATGTGGACACATAGATAGAAATGTAGCTTTGAGAAAGTTGTACATGTAAACAAACTACGATGAGTTCAAGGATCGCTGAAATTAGTAGGACAAAACGGTGCTTGCCAAATGCTCTCGTCAGTGAAGCATGTTTAATATAAACAGTGGGATTTCTAACAATTAGGAAGGTTTGTGTCATGTTTGTTCTCCTACAGAAAATATATTTAAACAAAAAATATATTTTTTGTTTAAATCTTTTTCCATTTTCACACATCTCTGAAAGAGGTCCAGGGAGCCACTAGGGCGGCGCTAAAGAGTCGCATAGAGCCGCGGGTTGCTGACCCCCGGTTTAGTGTGTTGGTCATTTTACCTTCAAAAAGTCAAATGTTTTCTCCTGAAAAGTAATGGAGTTAGTAACTCAGTTACCTCATTGAAATAGTAATTAGTTACCTAGTATAGTAACTGTGGCGTGATCATTATTTTATACACTATTGTGATGATGAACATCTGTATAAAAACAAATAATCCGTAAAGTAATAACTTTAAATATTGAAAGTATAAAACACAGTATAGACACAAAGAAGTAGTGCAATTCTCTTCACCTGTATACCAAAATACACCCTGAAAGAACTTTAGATAAAACTGTGCAAATAAATGACATGCATTTGAGTAAAAATTTTAAAAATGAATTACATTATAAAAAATTGCAATCGTGTACAAATATTGGGGTCTTTTCTGAAGCTAATTTTACAAATGCAAGCTGTGATTAATCAAATTCCAAATCCGATTTTAAAAAAGGGAAGCATTTGGGCTTGTGGTTGGGTTGGCAGCAGCAACAGGTGTCATGTTGGCATGTGCTGATGTGAGGTGCGATTCGAGTCGCTTGCGGCAGACGTAGATAAACGCTTTTTTCCTGGACATAGCGTGCATGTTACATAAACCATCACGCCTTCAATTTCAATGAGCGAAACGTAGTGCCGGTACTTACCGTTTGAGAACGACACCTACGAATTTCCCTGGCTCGGGCTGCCGGTCTTGTTGTGTGTCAGTCCGACAGCGTGAGCAGGCCATGATCCGCCCACCCAGCCAATCATCCTCCTCGCTGACGACAATGTTTTTTGTGTCAAGACATATATAGATGCTGTTTTTTACTGTAAGTAGATAAAATGAATAACATTATAGGGGTGGGCCAAAGAAAAGGCAAATTAAATAAATACAGTGGGGTGCGGGGACCTCTAGAGGTAGTTGTAGGGTGTCCCCAGCTAAATGACAGACAGTTAATAGTAATATTTGTACAATCTCAATTACATTAAAATTGATATTATACATGTGGGCACATAGATAGCTTTGAAGTAGCTAGCTACGTTTGCCGTGTAGCTCGTAGTGCAGCTTGATACAATTGTCCGGGGATAGAGAGTAACTTGTAGCTTAGCTCACTACATTTTCCAAAGGACCTTGCCCATCACTGTTACCGGGCATCGATTCACGCAAAATCGAACAGTGTCGTATTCCGATGTCTTTTACTTGCACGTCCAGTTGCAGACGAAACACCGGCTCAGGTAAACAATCACTCATGCGGCAATACTCAACACTATATGTTAAATGCAAAACATTATTAGCAAAGAAAAATCCATCAATTATCCGCGCTGTTTTATAAGTCGCAGGGTTCAAAGCGTAGGAAAAAAGTAGCGGCTTATAGTCCAGAAAATACGGTACATCAAATATATCAATTCCCAATACTGTACTGACAATTTTAAAGTCTACTTTTTGTTAGGCGAAGATACAGATTTACCGTAATTTCCGGACTATAAGCCGCACCTGACTATAAGCCGCACCAGCTAAATTTAGGGGAAAATACAGATTGCTCCATATATAAGCCGCACCCGACTATAAGCCGCAGGGTTTTGATGTGTAATTACCGTAGTATATAGGGGTTCCTGCTACCACGGAGGGGATTGTCGGGACAGAGATGACTGTTTGGGAACGCAAAGCGTCCCATTTATTAACAATAAATCTTTCAATAATTCAATCAAACTTTCACATCTTTGACATGGCGAACAGCATTCGTGCAGAGTACAAATAATACAACGGTGCAAAGTAATACAAAGTGCTCGCCTGTACGTTATCAAAATAACCAGCCTACCGGTATATGAAAAGTCAGTCTTTAATCATTGTGTCATCGTCTTCCTCCTGCGTACTAAAACCACCGAAATCCTCTTCGTCGGTGTCGGAGAAAAACAGGCCGTAAATAAGCCGCACCCTTGTATAAGCCGCAGGGACCAGAACGAGGGGAAAAAGTAGCGGCTTATAGTCCGGAAATTACGGTAAGTTAAGTGCCTGCGGTGAGGGGGCCACTTGTCCAGGGTGTACCCTGATTACCGCCAGAGTAAAGCTTGGATAGGCTCCAGCCTACCCCTCCCCTCCCCCCATGAGCCCGAAAGGGACAAGCGGTAGTGAATGGATGGATGGATGGATGAAGTCATTGGTTGCATTGACTGAAGATGTGGCGATTTTTGAAATCTATCTCTAGTTTTATACAAAACCCAAAACCAGTGAAGTTGGCACGCTGTGTAATTTGTAAATAAAAACAGAATACAATGATTTTCAAATCCTTTTCAACTTATATTCAATTGAATAGACTGCAAAGACAAGATATTATATGTTCGAACTGAGAAACACATTTTTTTTTGTTGCAAATAATCATTAACTTAGAATTTAATGGCAGCAACACATTGCAAAAAAGTTGTCGCAGGGGCATTTTTACCACTGTGTTACATGGCCTTTCCTTTTAACAGTCTGGAAGACACGACGTCCCCAGTTTCCATCTTAGATGAGCTCGTGTCATGATCCGTGGTCCGGATCATGTTTGTTTAGTTATTTTCTGTTAGTTTTGGACTGCTTTAGTTCTTGGTTGTGCACCTGTGAGTTTGTTTTGGTTGCCATGGCTACTCATTGTGTTCACCTGTCTCTGATTAGTGCTCGCCCGCTCACTTGCTTCCCGAGCACTAATCAGAGGCATTATTTAAGTTGCCTTTGCCAGTCAGTCGGCCTGGCGTCATTGTTTGCTTCATGCTCTCGTCACGTAAGTTTTGCTAGTTTTATGCCACAGTTCCCTGAGTATTCCTTGTCTCTAGTCTATGCTAAGTGTTAGCCCTAGCATCCAGTGCGATCGGTAGTGATGGGTCCGGCAACACCAATGCATCAGCGCATGCGTCGAGCTCATAGAGCAAAACCCTGTGTCGGTGCGCGTACCGCTTTTAGAAAGTCACGTGACCGATCATGAGCTGTTTCGGTCACGTGACCGATACGCGAACTGTGTCAAACTGCCGCCTCCTCTGTGCCCTGTGAGCGGGTCTTTTGTACAGCCGGATAAATAATAACTAAGAAGAGAAATCTTCGAAAATGTAATACGTTGGAAAAACTGGGTTTTTTAAATAAAAATGTGTAAAAAAAAAATTAAAAAAAATTCTCAGTCCACAAGCATCCTCATTCACAACACGTTCTCTTAGATTTCCATGTTATGATACATGTTCACATTATTTATTGACTGTATCTAAAAAAGATAAAGATATATTTTTATTTAAATGAAGATATGAAATAATCTTAAATGAAATACAATGACTTGGTTTATATTATTGTATATACTAGGTCATAAAATCAGTGTCAGTTGAGTCGGTCCATAGGTTGCCTGTAAGGATTTTTAATGTCCAGCAGATGTCAGTATTTAGTGACACAGTATCGACACAGTATTAATACAGTTTTGCAATGTGTCGAAACGCTTCATGACACCTCATCAACCCATCACTAGCGATCGGCACTTTTTTCTTTCGTATTGTTTTTTCTGTTTTTTGTACCCTTTTAAGTTTTGAGAATTAAATCATGTTTTTTCCTGCACACTTTGCCCGGAATAGTCTGTTTGCATCTCGGGAGAACAAACCTCGCAGTAAGCTGCGTAAACCCACACGTGACAGCTCGGGCCCAGTGAAGCCGGCAGCGTTTCTGGGTGTTGTTGATAAATGGCTTTCGCTTTGCATAGTAGAGTTTTAACTTGCACTTACAGATGTAGCGACGAACTGTAATTACTGACAGTGGTTTTCTGAAGTGTACCTGAGCCCATGTGGTGATATCCATTACACACTGATGTCACTTTTTGATGCAGTACCGCCTGAGGCATCCAAGGTCACGGGCATTCAATGTTGGTTTTCGGCCTTGCTGCTTACGTGCAGTGATTTCTCCAGATTCTCTGAACCTTTTGATGATATTACGGACCGTAGATGGTCAAATCCCTAAATTCCTTGCAATAGCTCGTTGAGAAATGTTGTTGTTAAACTGTTGGACAATTTGCTCACGCATTTGTTCACAAAGTGGTGACTTGACCATCCTTGTTTGTGAATGACTGAACATTTCATGGAATCTGCTTTTATACCCAAACATGCCACACACCTGTTCCCATTTTGCCTGTTCACCTGTGGGATTTTCCAAATAAGTGTTTGATGAGCATTCCTCAACTTTCTCAGTCTTTTTTGCCACTCGTGCCATTTTTTTTAAACATGTTGCAGGCATCAATTTCCAAATGAGCTAATATTTGCAAAAAATAACGTTTTCCACTTTAAATGTTAAATATCTTGTCTTTGCAGTCTATTCAATTGAATATAGGTTGAAAAGAATTCAATCAATCAATCAATCAATGTTTATTTATATAGCCCTAAATCACAAGTGTCTCAAAGGGCTGCACAAGCCACAACGACATCCGCGGTACAGAGCCCGCATAAGGGCAAGGAAAAATTCACAACCCAGTGGGACTTCGATTGGCAAATCATTGTATTCTGTTTTTATTTACCATTTACACAACGTGCCAACTTCACTGGTTTTGTGCTTTGTATTTTTGTTGTATTTTACTAGTAGGTAAGCCATAAACAAAACATTGAAATATCACAGCATGTGACGTCGCAGAAATTCTGTTGTAAAAAAAATTTTTTTAAATGAAGTAACTTAGTCTTCGCGCATGCCTGGACTGATCAGGTCTTCCTGTACCAATCGGTATAGGGACAGTGCCTCCCTCTCCACATCTGAAATCCAAATGTCCTCCCTGGGCGCCTTCTTCCTCAGGTATCCCAAACTTGCAGTGAAGAACCGTGAGTCCAACACGGCGGGAAACGACGTGTTTGCCAAGTTCTCGGCTTACATCAAAAACACGAGTCCAAATAAAAATGGTGGTAAGTCAAAGCAGCAAACACGTTTGCATCCTGCCTCCGTTTCTCAGACCTTGGAGCACTCGTGTCTTTCAGCACTCGAGCAAAGTCTCAACAAGGCTCTGGCCAAGCTGGACGAGTATCTCCTGAACCCTCTACCGCTTGACGATGGCGAATCAACGCGCAAATATCTGGACGGTGACGAGCTGACGCTAGCTGACTGCAACCTTCTTCCCAAACTTCATGTTGTCAAGGTAACGCAGCCACGTCTCTAACCTTGTTTGCTCTATTCAACTTTTAGCGTTGGTTGTTTCGGCAGGTGGTGGCAAAGAAATACCGCAATTACGACATCCCGTCCCAATTCCGAGGTGTGTGGCGCTACCTTGGCAACGCCTACGGCCGAGATGAGTTCACCAACACGTGTGCAGCTGATGTGGAAATCGAGCTGGCCTATAAGGATGTTGCAAAAGTTCTCGGGAAATGAGTTGCAACAACCCTGTCCATGTACAGTGGTACCAACAGTTACCAGCTTTTTGGGGTCTGTGGAAAAACTCGTATTTTGCAAAACAAGGCAGCCCATTTCAATGAACCAAAATCAATTTTAACGGGTAACTTTTAAACAGGAAAAAACTAACTTTTAGATAAGAAATACTGTATGAAAAACAATATAACAGAATGTATTACAAAAATCCTACAGTAGTGAAATGTAGTAATAATAACGTACAGTATTTACCTTGGTGAGTGAACTTCTACGGTTTCTCCTTCCAGCTGCTTCTCCGTCAACCATACCATCAGCAGCTTCTCCATATTTTCATGGATAATTGATTTTTATGTCTTTGGCTGGTGATGTCGACTTATTCTGCTTCGATATGGTGCAGACTTGCAGTGCTACGCTCCGACGGCGTCACAAAGTCATGTTTTTTGATAATTTCTTTCTTTAATTCAATAAAGAGTTACTAAAAACATTCACTTTCATACAGGTTCAACCAATAATATGTGTGTGTTTGCATGTGGAGCACAGGATAGTGTGCTCAGAAAGGTCAGCAGTGGGAATATATAGAGGAGTTGTACACCAGTGAAGACAAGTCTTCCCGTAGAATTGAGGGAAGAAGTCGACGTAGATAGCTGCGGTCCTAAAATCTTAAAAGAGGAAAATGTGAAGGCATTTGATCAACTAAGGGCTGGGAAGTTGAAAGGCATTGACGGTATACCGGCAGAAATGTGGAAGGCCTTAGATCAGGGGTGTCAAATGTACGGCCCGAAAAAGTTTTATCCGGCCCACGGGATGAGTTTAAGTATAAAAATTAACCTGAAATGTTTGAATGAAACTGCTGTTCTAAATGTGTCCACTGGATGTCACAATAGCAATTATTTGTATCTTTGTAGATGATGCTACATATGTACAAAATAAACCACATGATGTTAGTACATCAGTCGTGAAAAATGATCAAATTACATAAATAACATACTGTAAATGGATTTTGATATAATTTTTTCATCTTGATAGGTTGAAAATTGATCTCAGGATTCTAAGAACATTATTGTCATATTGAGTAAAAAAAATATTTATGTGTTTGCAAACCTTACAAAAGCATATGTTCCTAGTAAAACTCACAGAGATACATTTTTTAAGGCATTATTAGACATATTGCATGTTTTGTTTAGGAGTTATGTTTAAATAACTGTCATATTGAGTATGACAGTTATACTCCAACATTATCACATAATTTATTCAGAAAATATTAATAACAAATGAAGTATATATACTATTAACCGCAACAGGTAATTGTGAACAAAAAAAACATTATGATTTGTACAGTTTCAGAATGTGCTTGTTTTATTTTTAAACAAAGAAAACAATCTGAAGTTGTCTTTATTTTTAAGACGTCGTGCCGTGATTTTACTAGTCCAACCCACTTGGGAGTAGATTTTTCTCCATGTGGCCCCCGATCTAAAATGAGTTTGACACCCCTGCCTTAGATACAAAGGTAGTCAAGGCATTTGTGGAGCTCTGCTACACCATTTATACTACCAAAGTGTGGCCAAAGGACTGGATGAGATCGGTCCCAGTACACCAAGAAAAGACCACAAACAACTTCATTCGACGGACACAGAACCTTTCGTCTGGTGGTCCATGCCTCAAAGGTCATTCTGCGGGTCTTGACCAACAGAACAGAACAAAAGGCCACAGATTTTATCAGCAATGACCAGTTCGGATTTAAGAAAGGTGTTGGCACGAAGAAAGCCAAAGCGTTTTGTGAGATTACTAAGCGAGAGAAGTATCGACCACAAACAGGACATACATGTGTGCTTTGCAGTGTTGGGACTAACGCGTTACTGTAACGCGTTACTGTAACGCCGTTAGTTTCGGCGGTAACTAGTAATCTAACGCGTTATTTTTTTATATTCAGTAACTCAGTTACCGTTACTACATGATGCGTTACTGCGTTATTTTACGTTATTTTTTATGTAGTATCGGCTAGAAACAGATGCGCTGCGGTGTCTTTCTTCTAAATCTTCCCCTGTCACACGCCGGAGAGAAGAAAAGAGGCGTGTGTCTGGGTGTGGGGAGGGGAGGCACACACGTGATCCGCGGTTTGATATATAAAACAAAACAAAAAGGTTGTTCGCATGCACGTTCAGTCCACACACAGCGTGGTCATGGCGAGCAGAGTAACGGAAGAGCTTGAACGCCCCGCGCCATTCAATCGGTGTGTTTATAGGAGCAGACTCCGTTGTGCAAAACGAGGGTTTTAAACACATGCTGAACGTGCTTGAGCCACGTTACGACATCCCGTCGCGCACCCACTTCAGCGCTAAGATTGTGCCAGATCTTTATGAGCATGAGAAGAAAAAAGTTGTGGATGAACTATCCCGAGCATCACCGGTTGCGCTCACGACGGACTGGTGCACGTCCATCGAAACTATGTGACGATAAGTGCTCACTTAATCACAGCAGACTGGCAGATGAGCAGACACGCCCCCTCTACGAGAGTCACCTTGTGCAGGTACTGACACAAGCAGTGGAGGAATGGAAGATAGTTGGTAGAGTGGCTGTGCCAGCAATCGGAGTGTTGCTGGTTACTGGGGTTCAATTCCCACCTTCCTAGTCACGTCCGTTGTGTCCTTGGGCAAGACACTTCACCCCTTGCCTCTGATGGCTGCTGGTTAGCGCCTTGCATGGCAGCTCCCGCCATCAGTGTGTGAATGTGTGTGTGAATGGGTAAATGTGGAAATACTGTCAAAGCGCTTTGAGTACCTTGAAGGTAGAAAAGCGCTATACAAGTATAACCCATTTATCATTTATTTATTTAAGATAAAGATTTCCCAGTCACAAGTGATAATGCCAAAAATCAAATAATTGCAGTGAATGAAGCAGGACTGTGACCACAGGTAGGTGCTTTGCACATGTAGTGAATTTGGCATCACATCTCAGTCAATAGGATGGATCAGGAAGGAGGTTTCCTAGCACAACAGCTGCTCATGTGCTTAAGACAAAGCAACAAATACTAAAGCTGCCTACTCATAAAGCTCATACATGATGTCCCAACGAAGTGGAACTCCACTTATGATATGTTGCAGCAGCAGGCAGCTATATATACTCTGCATTGACCCACAAGACCCTGAAGAAAAATGTCAAATACATCATCAACCTGTCTGATGATGATGTGAGAGTGGCAGAGGAGGTCCTCCAGGTGCTTAAACCCCTCAAAAGTGTTACATCTGAAACTTCACCATCTGTGTCAATGATCCTGCCACTGAAAACAAGGACTCTACAATCCATGACTCCAAGTGTGGAAGACAGCAGCATCACTCCAGATGTCAGGCTTTATTTCACTATCTATGTTTCAAGGAAGATGACGTGCCTTCTTATGTTGCACTTTCAGTTGTTTTTTATTAATGGTCATTGGTCCAAGTTTAAAGAAAGGAGAAATGCCTTTTTATGTTGCACTGTTTTTCATTAATTATGTTAAAATGCAAATAAAAATGCATGTCACGTTGATCAACAGATTGTATTATTCTCCAGTGCAATAACAGTACTGAAATGAAGGCTAAAAGGCCATTAATGGGAGCTTTAAAAAAAAAAAGAAAAAAAGAAGTAACTAAATAGTTACTTTTCACAGTAACGCATTACTTTTTGATGTAAGTAACTGAGTTAGTAACTGAGTTACTTTTGAAATTAAGTAACTAGTAATTGTAACTAGTTACTGGTTTTCAGTAACTAACCCAACACTGGTGCTTTGTGGAGTATGAGAAAGCCTTTGACAAAGTAGATTTGATAAAATTCCTAGAAATCCGAAAGAGCATTGGTGTCGATTGGCATGATCGATGGTTTATGGCAGCATTATACATGGTGCAGACTGCGACAGTCAGGCTGAAGGGTAGTATGACAGATCCTGCTGTGATCGGGCATGGAACCAGACATGGTTGATGTTTAATGTCTAGGATTTAGCGATGCTGAAAGAAGCTTTAGGTCAGGTGGATGAAGGCATCTGTTTGGGAGACCATGTCATCAAGACAGTAAGATGCACGGATGACCAGGCCACAGTAGCTAGCTCTGTTAACGGCTTACAACTCATGATGACCAGGATGCAAGAGACAGCAGAAGAGTACGGCATGAAGATAAACGAGAGAATTAAGTCCCTACTTTTTGTCAAAATTAATTGATTTATGACCCGTGACGGTCAAAGGTCAAGTTCAAAGGTCAAGGTCAAAGGTCAAGTTCAAAGGGCAAATGTCTAAGGTCAAGTTCAAGTTCAAGGTCAAATTTCACGGTGTTAAATGATTTATGACGCTAGGGGTCAAGTTCAAGGTCAAATTTCACCCGGAAGCGGTTAAGACCGGAACCGGAAGCTAAAACCGGAACCGGAAGCGGCTAAGACCGGAATCGGAACCGGAAGTAGCTAAAACATGAAGTAGCTAAAACAGGAAGTAGCTAAATCAGGAAGTAGCTAAAACAGGAAGTGGCTAAAACCGGATGTTGTTAAGACAGGAATTTTGAACATGAATGGGTGTATTGTTGACGTGTGAGAAGCATGTGGTTGGGGGATGCAAAAGAGGAGGGGTGCACACAGATGCAATTGACGAGTAAAGACTTTGTGAGTACGCTACGGAAATTCGTTCATTACAGTCATGATTAGCGAAACTCCGGTGACCATCTATAACAATAGCGTGTCGAAAACATACCTCGACGCCCCGCAGAAAAGCAGGATTTTTCTGAATCGTACTCGGATGCCACCGTCTGAGTCTTTGCGTGAGAAATGGGATTTGGAAGCTCACGGGATGGATGGATCTTTTGGATACGTTTTCAGATACCAGACGGGGGATCTCTGTTTGTTCCAGCTGAAAGAGAAAAGAGACGGAATCCCTTTCGCGAACATTACATCGCAGCTGTGTTAAGTCTGGCGATGGACGATTTCCTGTGGCGTGATCCTTCTCCGGTCGATAAACGCGTAAAAGGAAGCTTGTCTACTTACCCGACCACGGCTGAGTTGAGCGAGAGAAGAATTGTGTTCAGCGCTACTTGGGAGACGAAATCTTCGGCCTCGGGTCGTCGGTTTTTCCGAGCCAGTCTTCGTGCTCCTAAAAATACGTCGACAGAGCCCGACGTCTTTTCCCTGGAGACTTTTGACTCTGAATGCGGTGTGTTTACACCGGTTGTGGTCGTCCCCATCGTGGCATGCCGCGAGCGTATGGGGGAAATGAAAGACAAGATAGACAACCTGTTTCGAAGCGGCCGGAATTGGAAAAGCATGCTGACGTTGAAAAGAAAATTGTCCTTTGAGGACATATGTTAACGTGTGTTGTTCTCCAATGAACACTTTACGACAGTTCTATGTTGCCCTTTACGGCTATTCATGCTGGAGGCGGGGCAGTGGGGGCTGCTGGGAGATGAGATGTTGAGGGAGGGAACTATGTTGACATGTCGGCTGCCTGAGTGTCGGAATAAAACTCAATATACTTAATATACGTTGTGTCTACTAAGTCTACATCAACATTGGTAGCAGAGGATGGTTTGAAGATGGCTGCGAACTACAGAGTACCGCCGAAGTTTGACGAAACCAGGCCGTATGAATGTTGGAAAAATGAAGTTAACATATGGGCACGAGTTACCGAACTCGACAAGAAGAAGCAGGCGCTTGCTGTGGCTTTGGGTCTGGAAGGACGAGCCAAGGATATCGCTATGGAGATACCAGCAGACGACTTGGACAAAGACACTGGTATGGCGACATTACTAGCAAAACTGGACGGTGTGTTTCAGCAAGAAGAAAAGGACCGCGCGTACGAAGCGTATTCCCAGTTTGATCGTTTAATGAAAGACAGTTCCGTTTCAATGGCAGACTACATAATTGACTTTGAGCAGCGATACAACCGAATTAAAAAGTACGACATGGCGCTTCCAGATGCTGTGTTAGCCTTCAAGTTGTTGGACACGGCCTGCCTCGATGAGAAAAACAGACAACTTGCACTAACGGCGTGCCCCGACCTAAAGTTTGCGTCCATGAAGTCGGCACTCAAGCGGATTTTTGGAGCAAAAACGGCGCCAGGTTTGTCGCACGGGATTCAACTAAACCAAGATGCAGCTTTCTTCACTGAACAACGACAACGACAAGGACAGGGAAGACGGAACACGTTTCAACAGAAGAGTGAAAGGACACCGTTGCCGGGCACCAACCCATTGGATAAGTTCGGTAAGCGTTCAAGATGTGCCGTTTGTCAAAGCACATTTCATTGGGCCAAGGACTGTCCTTACAAGAAGAACGAACAAGTAAGACTAACAGAAGACGAAAATGTAGAAGAAGTTAACATAACGTTGTTGACAAATGACCCTATGTCTGACGCTGAGATTTTCATAACTGAATCCCTGGGATCAGCCATCATAGACACGGCATGCACTCGTACAGTATGTGGGGAGAAATGGCTTGACAGTTATGTTAGTTGTCTCAGTCAAGAGCAGACAGACAAAATGATGAGGACAGAAAACACCAGTTCAAGACCATTTCGTTTTGGAGATGGCAACTTAGTATATTCCACCAGAAAAGTGAAACTACCTGCCAAAATAGGACAAACAAAATGTCACATTGAGACAGAAGTGGTCAACGCTGACATTCCACTGCTGCTGAGTAAGTCCTCACTGAAGAAGGCAGAAACTGTTTTAGATATGGAGAATGACAGAGCAGTGATGTTTAAACAGCAGATTCCTCTTGAGTTCACCAGCTCAGGACACTACTGTGTGGACATAAGAGACAAAAACAGCACAACACAGCAAATGAAAGATGACGTGATACTTGCAGCGACAGCTGAAGATGAAGTCCTGACAGTGACAGAAAACATGTCTTCAGCCGAAAAGCGCAAAATCCTTCTCAAGCTACACAAACAGTTTGGCCACGCATCTGCAGACAGGCTGCAGAGGCTAATTCAAAGCTCGGGTAATAAAGACAAGGACTGCCTCACTATTTTGCAACAAATAGTGCATGATTGTGACATATGTCAGAGATACAGCAAAGCGAAGCCGAGGCCAGCTGTTGGTCTGCCTCTAGCTACAGAATATAATGAGACGGTGGCGGTGGACCTGCATGAGTTGGAGCCAGGAGTGTGGTATCTACATGTGATCGACCAATTCACCCGGTTCAGTGCAGGAAGCATTGTGAAGACAAAGAAGGCCTCTGAAATGGTCAACGCCCTCATCCACACATGGATAAGTGTTCACGGCCCTCCTCGTATTTTGTACAGCGACAACGGTGGAGAGTTCAATAATGAAGAGTTTCGTGACATGGCCGAAAACTTCAACATCGAGACGAGGACAACAGCAGGATACAGTCCCTGGAGCAACGGGCTGTTGGAGAGACACAATCAGACTCTCACCGACATCCTACTGAAGGTGAGACGGGAAAATGGATGTGACTGGCACACTGCCCTAGACTGGGCTCTTATGGCTAAGAACTGTATGCACAGTGTTCATGGTTATAGCCCACATCAACTGGTATTTGGTCAAAACCCTAACCTTCCCTCTGTATTAATTGATAAACTACCTGCACTCGAAGGCACTACTATTAGTGCAAGGGTAGGACAACACATATCAGCGTTGCATGCTTCTAGGAAGGCTTTCACTGAAGCTGAATGTTCAGAGAGAATAAGGAGAGCGTTACGTAAGCAGCTCAGATCCACAGATGAAAAATATGAGACAGGAGACAAGGTCTATTACAAACGAGCTGACAGTACAGAGTGGAAGGGACCAGGGATAGTTATTGGTCAGGATGGGGCTGTTGTATTTGTAAGACATGGTGGTATCCTTGTTAGAGTACATCACTTGAGGCTTAATAAGTTACACACAACTGCTCAAAGTGAGGTTCTCGATGACACAAACAGTGAGATAATTGTACAGAATCAAGCAGCAGACAGTGAAAACACAGATGTAGTGAACAGAGCCACAGGTGGCTCATTCAGTACACAAAACACAGATGCTGATAACGAACAGGAAAGTGACAGAGAGTCCAATGCAGGAGAGGGAGCTCATTCGTTAGTGACTCATAATGATGTAATTCAAACTCAAATGGAGCACAATGTCTATAATGATAACCCTGTTATTCCTGTGTCCAGTGTCAAGGTAAAAGCGGGACATACTGTAACCTTTATGAAAAGTGATGAAAGTGTTCTATGTAAAGCAAAAGTCCTAGGTAGAGCAGGCAAAGCCACAGGAGGGTATAAAAATTGGTATAACCTGCAATTTATTGAAAATGATGGGAGTCATGGTCAAAAAGAAGCTGTTGATCTGTCACGTGTGAATAGTCTCAGCATTGAGTCCGATTCAGAAGTCATGGATGCTGATGTACTTATAACAAAAGACATATCATTTGATGAAGCTAAACAAATAGAGATTGAAAACTGGAACAATAATAATGTTTTTGAAGAAGTTGAAGATACAGGCCAAAGATGTGTTTCCACCCGTTGGGTCTGTAGTCTAAAAGAAACTGAGAACGGTATTGTGCCTAAAGCTAGACTTGTAGCCAGGGGTTTTGAAGAGTTCAATATCCAACAGGTGCAAAAAGATTCACCAACCTGTGCTTCTGAATCCCTGAGGTTATTGCTAGCAGTGATTAGCCAAAATCAGTGGAAGGTCCATTCTATGGACATTAAATCTGCCTTTTTGCAAGGCATGGAGTTATCAAGGGACATTCATGTTCAACCCCCCCCAGAAGCAAACAGTAAAGGGGTGCTATGGAAACTTAAGAAATGTGTATATGGTCTTGCTGATGCATCACTTTATTGGTATAATAGAGTGAAAGAAATAATGCTGAGCACAAGTGGTAAAGTGTCACAAGTGGATCCTGCAGTCTTTTATTGGTTGGATGAACAATGCAAAGTAAAAGGGGTACTTGCATGTCATGTGGATGATTTTCTCTGGGCAGGTTCACAAAACTTTGTAACTGATGTGATTCCTCGACTGAAGTGTGCGTTCCGTGTGGGACGTGAGGAACATGATAATTTCTGCTATGTAGGAATGGACATTGCCACTGTAAATGGTGTAATTGAGATGAATCAGCAGGGCTATATTGACAACATGCAACCCATAAACATGCAGCCAGCACGTGCTATACAGAGAGATTCAGCTCTTAGTGAAACGGAAAGAGAGCAGCTGAGATCAAAAATAGGACAAATTCTTTGGGTTGCAAAACAAACTAGACCTGATGTTATGTTTGACGCTTGTATTTTGGCATCTATTCTGAAAAATGCTACTGTGCAGTCCATTCATGATGCAAATAAGGTGATTCGTAAACTTAAAGCAGGAAAGGTTACTCTGAAATTTCAACATTTGGGTAATAATGATGCTTTGAACTTGACTGTCTTCAGTGATGCCTCGCTGGGAAACTTGCCTGATGGAGGTACTCAAGGAGGGACATTGATCACTCTCATGGGGGAAAACGGGAAGTTTTCTCCTCTCTGTTGGCAATCTAAGAGGATCAGGCGTGTGGTGCGGAGCACCCTTGCGGGAGAGACACTCGCTATGTCGGATGGAATAGACAATGCTATTTTCCTTTCTACTCTTTTTTCGGAGCTCACTACTGGGACCACCAAATTAAATGCTCCCACGTTGGTCTGTGTGACTGACAATCACTCTCTTTATGATGCCCTTAAGTCCACTAAACAGGTCACAGAGAAGAGACTTCGGTTGGATATAAGCGGGATCAAGGAGCTCATTCAGAGTAAAACAATCAAGAAGGTGCTCTGGTCAGTGACAAAAGCCCAACTAGCTGACTGTCTGACGAAAAAGGGGGCATCATCCCTAGTGCTCTTGAAAGCACTATGTGAAGGACTGTGGAATCCACCCTAATTGGAATTCACCCTAATTGTTGTTTAAAAAAAAAAAAAAAACACAGGCGAGAATGCTGATTGTATTTTGTTATTTTCTTGAATGTTTTTCAATTGCCTTTTCCCTTGTTGCACTTGGCTTTTGTTTTTCTTATTTTAAAGAAAGAAGAGGGAGATTGTTAACGTGTGTTGTTCTCCAATGAACACTTTACGACAGTTCTATGTTGCCCTTTACGGCTATTCATGCTGGAGGCGGGGCAGTGGGGGCTGCTGGGAGATGAGATGTTGAGGGAGGGAACTATGTTGACATGTCGGCTGCCTGAGTGTCGGAATAAAACTCAATATACTTAATATACGTTGTGTCTACTAAGTCTACATCAACAACATACCCCCGGCGGAGGACGAAAGGACCACTCCCTCTGCAGTTTCGAACAATCCCCTTTGATTCCAACACAGAGACCAAGCCACATCAGATCTCCCGCTTTTTTTTTTGATCGGTAAAGAAAATGACAAATAAGACAATTAGACGCATAAAGACCAGCCTTATAGCACAGACGGACAAACTCGAACCATCCATGAACATGTCTAATGAACGATCCACTTCCCTAATGAACCATTAAATTTAGATTGGGGTATGTTGTTTCTTTATGGGCAAAAATGTTAATGTCTCTTGTTTTTACGTTAGAATTTCAGCTTACGTGCTGGAACCAGTCAGAGAATGCTTTGGTGTTGTTTGTATTTATTGCCGCTATTCTGACCGTCCTCAAAACATAGATTACTAGTTTTTTATCAGCACTTTTCATTGCTATAAAATGAACAAAACTTTAAGAGTAATTAGTATTATTGTAACAACGTAATGAACAGCACATTTACGGTATGAATAAATATTTGTAAACAAAGTTGCTATCTTTATTGTTAGTTGACACTAGGGATGTAACAATAAAGGGTATAATTGAAAACCGGTTAGTATTACTGTTTTAAATGAAAATTATTGATAACTGCACGGAATGACTGGTTCCAGCACGTAAGCTGAAATTCTAACGTAAAAACAAGAGACATTAACATTTTTGCCCATAAAGAAACAACATACCCCAATCTAAATTTAATGGTTCGTTAGGGAAGTGGATGGTTCATTAGACATGTTCATGGATGGTTCGAGTTTGTCCGTCTGTGCTATAAGGCTGGTCTTTATGCGTCTAATTGTCTTATTTGGCATTTTCTTTACCGATCAAAAAAAAAAGCGGGAGATCTGATGTGGCTTGGTCTCTGTGTTGGAATCAAAGGGGATTGTTCGAAACTGCAGAGGGAGTGGTCCTTTCGTCCTCCGCCGGGGGTATGTCCTCAAAGGACAATTTTCTTTTCAACGTCAGCATGCTTTTCCAGTTCCGGCCGCTTCGAAACAGGTTGTCTATCTTGTCCTTCATTTCCCCCATACGCTCGCGGCATGCCACGATGGGGACGATCACAACCGGTGTAAACACACCGCATTCAGAGTTAAAAGTCTCCAGGGAAAAGACGTCGGCCTCTGTCGACGTATTTTTAGGAGCACGAAGACTGGCTCGGAAAAACCGACGACCCGAGGCCAAAGATTTCGTCTCCCAAGTAGCGCTGAACAAAATTCTTCTCTCGCTCAACTCAGCCGTGGTCGGGTAAGTAGACAAGCTTCCTTTTACGCATTTATCGACCGGAGAAGGATCACGCCACAGGAAATCGTCCATCGCCAGACTTAACACAGCTGCGATGTAACGTTCGCGAAAGGGATTCCGTCTCTTTTCTCTTTCAGCTGGAACAAACAGAGATCCCCCGTCTGGTATCTGAAAACGTATCCAAAAGATCCATCCATCCCGTGACCTTCCAAATCCCATTTCTCACGCAAAGACTCGGACGGTGGCATCTGAGTACGATTCAGAAAAATCCTGCTTTTCTGCGGGGCGTCGAGGTAAGTTTTCGACACGCTATTGTTATAGATGGTCACCGGAGTTTCGCTAATCATGACTGTAATGAACGGATTTCCGTAGCGTACTCACAAAGTCTTTACTCGTCAATTGCATCCGTGTGCACCCCTCCTCTTTTGCATCCCCCAACCACATGCTTCTCACACATCAACAATACACCCATTCATGTTCAAAATTCCTGTCCTAACAACGTCCGGTTTTAGCCACTTCCTGTTTTAGCTACTTCCTGTTTTAGCTACTTCCTGTTTTAGCTACTTCCTGTATTAGCTACTTCCTGTTTTAGCTACTTCCGGTTCCGGTTCCGGTTTTAGCTTCCGGTTCCGGTGTTAACCGCTTCCGGGTGAAATTTGACCTTGAACTTGACCCCTAGGGTCATAAATCATTTAACACCGTGAAATTTGACCTTGAACTTGACCCCTAGGGTCATAAATCATTTAACACCGTGAAATTTGACCTTGAACTTGAACTTGACCTTAGACCTGTGACATTTGAACTTGACCTTTGACCTTGACCTTTTTAACTTGACCTTTGACCTTAACCTTTGAACTTGACCTTTGACAGTCACGGGTCATAAATCAATTAATTTTGACAAAAAGTAGGGACTTAATTCTCTTAAACGATAAGAAAACAAAGGTGATGAAGATCTCTCAGCAGCCGGTTGAGGAATATGCAATCCGCCTTGGTGGTGTACAGCTGAACCATGTGGCACAGTTTAGCTACCTTGGCAGTATAACTGCACAGGATGGATACTGTGACACAGAGATCAAGTCAAAGATTGCACGTGTGAAAGATGCGTTTTCTACGAGAAAAGAACTGCTGACGAAGGCCTTTAGTCCGTCCCGGGAAAGGTGAATAATCAAGACAGTGGTCTGGACGTTGCAAAAACATGGACACTTTGCAAAGAAGAGATCACATGACTGGAAATCTGCGAGATGTGGAGGAAGGTCACGAACATCTGGAGGATGGAGTTAAGTAATGAAGAAGTGCTACGGCAGGTCGGAGAATTAAAGGGCTATAGTGTATCTAGTCCACAGTAGGCAGGGAGCCTGGATTGGCCACATGCTACGTCACGGAGCTCTGCTCGTGGTCATGATGGAAGGTACAGCAAGAGGCCTCCGGGGAGAAGAAATCTGCGATGCTAGAGAGGGTAAAAGATGGCGGCTCTTATGATGAACACGTCAAAAGGCGAGCAGTGAAGCGAATGCTTTAAGACCTGCCTTAGGACAGGCCACTAGAGAGAGAATTCAATAAATTTTGCCCGCTTCTTCTTCTTCATAGCACTGTCCTTCACACTCACTTTCTTCCTTCCCACGGTTGTAAAACCTAAGTTATGACAATCTCTCTCAAGTAAAATGGACGATTTGTTCGGATCTTACAAGAGCTCTCTCTAAATAGTCGAAGATTCGATGATTAGATTTGAAGAAGTCTAACCACCTCGTAGTAGAGTCCACCGACATTAACCCTTCCTCCTGGTAGCTTTGTGTTCCTTTTGTCCAATTAGCTCGGGCAGGAGCCCTCTTTTTTTCCTCCAATCCTTTCTCAGGTTCATTACTTTTACGTTCTCTATTTAGTCGAGTTGGATGTCTTCTCGGCACTGCGCCAGACCCAAGGACCTCACTAAACTATCCAATCTCAATTGTGTTTATTTGTTTATCAGAGTGTCTTAGTCTTTTTATTTGACTTGGAAAAAGCATGTTCTCCCCGTGACTGCATAGCCATGCAGTCACGGGGAGAACATGCTCCCTCCGGGTACTCCGGCTTCCTCTCACCTCCAAAGACATGCACCTGGGGATAGGTTGATTGGCAACACTAAATGGTCCCTAGTGTGTGAATGTGAGTGTGAACGTTGTCTGTCTATCTGTGTTGGCCTTACGATAAGGTGGCGACTTGTCCAGGGTGTACCCCGCCTTCCGCCCGTGTGCAGCTGGGATAGGCTTCAGCACCCCCTGCGACCCTGTAAGGGACAAGCGGTAGTAAATGGATGGATGGATGGATGGAAAAAGTCACAAATGAGATTGTCTTCAATATTTCTTTCATTAGTTTCTTCATCATGGCAGTTATAGCCAAATCCATGAGACGTTATACTGACACCTAGTGACTAGTCGTATACAACACATATCACCACTATTTGTTTATTTCTCTCTTTGAAAAACAACAAATTCCTTAGATTTGACTGATTGTCAAAACTATGGGCAAAATATAACAAATCAGATTCGACTTGGGAAATATTTAATGGAAGACAGCCAAAGATTTTGCAGGTGCTCGTGACCTAAAGCATAGCAATTAGCAGAGAGAAAGTTTATATCCCGAAAAAACTTGTATCCCAAGGTACCACTGTACTTCAACCATTAAAATGATTCATTGTGCCTCCGACACAATTTAATTGCATTTTTTAAAAAGTGCCAGAAAATCTACTGTAAACTTGCAAGTTGTTTCTTGTCAGAAGATAAATGGTTGTATCCTTGTTATCCCAATATATCCTAAGTAAGAACATGAGTGGAGTAGTTGTTTTTTTAAATCAACCAATTATTATTTAATGGAGATTGTGTGATATCATTAAAAACCTTATCTTGAGGTGCTGCAGTGAACATTTAGTTTGGGGTCTTAGAAAGTCATTCACTTGGAAAACACAATCTGTGCTTAATACTCTCCTTTTACAAATTTGGAAGTAAAAGCTTGTTAAATGGTTTTATTTACACCATTAAATTGGTTCAACAATAACACATTAAAATAAATATGTTGATTCAGCATAGCTTATTGAATTCATCTGTTCCCCCCTGTCCATTGTACAGTAAATGTCATGTAACGACATGTTTGTTTTATGTGTGACAACATGAAATGATTGCAGATAAAAGTCATTTTCTGTATTTACTGTAATTCCTCTTTTTTAACAATGGATCTGTTTTCTCAAAAGGGTTGTATGTTGGGGGTTTTTTTTCCTAGGAAAACTTAACCACGTAATTACAGATATCATTTTGTGACATGTAAACATATGACATGTAACATGACATGTAGACATGTGACATGCGACCATAAGACATGTAAACATGTGACATGTGACCATATGACATCTAAACGTGTCATACAACCATATGACATGTCACATGGAATGTAAACATGTGACTTGTGCCATGGGACCATACGGCATGTAAACAAATGGAATGTAAGTAGAGATGTCCGATAATGGCTTTTTTGCCGATATCCGATATTCCGATATTGTCCAACTCTTAAATTACCGATTTCGATATCAACCGATACCGATATATACAGTCGTGGAATCAACACATTACTATGCCTAATATTGTTGTGATGCCCCGCTGGATGCATTAAACAATGTGACAAGGTTTTCCAAAATAAATCAACTCAAGTTATGGAAAAAAATGCCAACATGGCACTGCCATATTTATTATTGAAGTCACAAAGTGCATTATTTTTTTTAACATGCCTCAAAACAGCAGCTTGGAATTTGGGACATGCTCTCCCTGAGAGAGCATGAGGAGGTTGAGGTGGGCAGGGTTGGGGGGTAGCGGGGGGTGTATATTGTAGCGTCCCGGAAGAGTTAGTGCTGGGTATTTGTCTGTTGTGTTTATGTTGTGTTACGGTGCGGATGTTCTCCCGAAATGTGTTTTTTTCATTCTTGTTTGGTGTGGGTTCACAGTGTGGCACATATTTGTAACAGTGTTAAAGTTGTTTATACCGACACCCTCAGTGTGACCTGTATGGCTGTTGACCAAGTATGCTTGGCATTCACTTGTGTGTGTGCGTGAAAAGCCGTAGACATTATGTGATTGGGCCGGCACGCAAAGGCAGTGCCTTTTAGGTTTATTGGCGCTCTGTACTTCTCCCTACGTCCGTGTACACAGCTGCGTTTTAAAAAGTAATACATTTTACTTTTTGAAACAGATACCGATAATTTCCGATATCACATTTTAAAGCATTTATCGGCCGATAATATCGGCAGTCCGATATTATCGGACATCTTTAAATGTAAGCATGTGACATGTAAACATATGGCAAGTATCATGACTGGTAAACATATGACATTATCGAAAAATAAAACTGTCTTGTAAGTTACAAGACTGTTTTTTTTTCGGTTCAGGGTTACAAGTTACTTGTAACCCTGAACCGGGCTATCATGGCAATGCTTGGTGGTCTGGAGGACCCACGGGAGGGCAACCTCCACAAATATAAAACTATGTTACAAAATTATTTGTTTATAACTAGAGGTGGGGGAAATAATCGATTTGTAGATTGTATTTGTGCTCCTGTAACCAGTAACTATTACAGTAGCGCCATCTTGGGGGAAAAAGCAAATTAGTATAAATTTGCACGACATAAGTTTTTTTGTTTTTTTTGTTTTTACTAATTCAAACCTGTGACACTACCTGATCAAAAGCTCTTTAAGAAGGTCAAAATTATTTTTAAAAATAACATTAAATGTTTGATATGCGAGTGCAGCTGAGATAGGCTCCAGCACGCCGACCGCAACCCCGAAAGGGTCAAGTGGTAGAAAATGGATGGATGGATGGATGTTTGTGACTGAAGTTTATTGAGAAATTTTTGCAAAAATATGAATCCAAAATGTTTTTACCCCGTATATAAATTGCAATATCAACAATGTTTCAAAAGGAATAATGCATAATGCATACCCTCCGTTCATTCTGAAACGCAAATCAAAAAACAAAATTAGGGCCGTTTTTCGATTTTTATTATATATGGCAGATTTTAAAACGAACAAAAAAGGGTTGATTTTCATTCAAATATTGCCATAAAATTAGATTTTGTGCTGTTTTCCTTTTATGGATTTTAATTTTTCCAGGTAAACACAAAAATCCAATTTATGTTCATCCAATATGCAAAAATGCGTGTTGACAAATTGAACTGGAAGCAGTATTTTAGCTTTTCCTTCGCGTTTAGCATGTTTTTAGCATAACGCTAACATCTTTATTCAGCAGGAGTCCTATTGTCGTTTTAAAAAAGTGTCATTAAATAGTTGTCCAACTTTTCTTTCAGAAATTAATATTTTTAAAAATGGCCCGAAAAGTGTTTTTTGATTTGCATTTAAGAATTGGAAATAGAATGAACAGAATGTATAATGTATACACAGACTATTTTCAATCAAATATTGCCATAAAATTGGATTTTGTGCTGTTTTGCTTTTATGGATTTTTATTTTTCCAGATAAACACAAAAATCCAATTTATGTTCATCCAAAATGCAATAATGCGTGGTTATCTGTGTGATGACAAATTAAACCGGAAGCAGTATTCTGAATTTTCCTTTGTGTTTAGCATGTTTTAGCATAATGCTAACACCTTTGTTCAGCAGAAGTCCTATTGTCGTTTGAAAAAAGTCTCATTATATAGTTGTCCAACTTTTTGTTTCAGAAATGAAAATACAAAAAATGGCTCGAAATTTTTTGGGGATTTGCATTTAAGAATTGGAAATACAATGAACGGAAGGTACACGGACCATTTTCAATCAAATATTGCCATAACATTGGATTTTGTACTGTTTTTGTTTTATGGATTTTTATTTTTCCAGATGAACACAAAAATCCAATTCATATTCATCCAAAATGCAAAAAATGTGTGGTTATCTGTGTGATGACAAATTAAACCGGAAGCAGTATTTTAGCTTTTCCTTTGCGTTTAGTATGTTTTTAGCATACCGCTAACACCTTTTTTCAGCAGGAGTCCTATTGTCGTTTTAAAAAAGTCTCATTATATAGTTGTCTAACTTTTCTTTCAGAAATGAAAATAGAAAAAATGGCCGGAAATTTTATTTTTTGATTTGCATTTAAGAATTTAAAATAGAATGAACGGAAGGTACACAGACCTAAAACCTGCCTGCTGCATCTCCTCCTCCAGGCAGCTCCCCAGGCAGCTTCGCCCGGATCCTCTTTGTGGACTTCAGCTCTGCCTTCAACTCCCTACAGAAGCATCTACTGATCCTGAAACTACACCATCTCAACATTCCCCCTCTACTGATCCAACTCACTCACAACTTCCTCACCGACCGACTGCAAGCAATAAGGGTGGGCTCAACCACATTCCCGGTGCTTACCATCAACACTGGGGTCCCACAGCGATGTGTGTTGAGCCCTTTTCGGTACACACTCGACACTAATGACTGCCGCAGCATCTCACCCACCACAACATACTTCAAATACTCAGAAGACACAGCCATTCTTGCACTCCTCTCCAACAGCCAATCCATCCTGGACTATCATTACACAGTCCAACATTTCACAGAGTCAGTTATCTTGAAATCAATGTCAATAAAACAAAAGAAATATGGTTCAAGGCCCCCTCACCCCAGCACCCCATCATCATAAACACCAGTGTTGGGTTAGTTACTGAAAACCAGTAACTAGTTACAATTACTAGTTACTTAATTTCAAAAGTGACTCAGTTACTAACTCAGTTACTTACATCAAAAAGTAATGCGTTACTGTGAAAAGTAACTATTTAGTTGTTTCTTTTTTTCTTTTCTTTTTTTTAAAGCTCCCATTAATGGCCTTTTAGCCTTCATTTCAGTACTGTTATTGCACTGGAGAATAATACAATCTGTTGATCAACTTGACATGCATTTTTATTTGCATTTTAACATAATTAATGAAAAACAGTGCAACATAAAAAGGCATTTCTCCTTTCTTTAAACTTGGACCAATGACCATTAATAAAAAACAACTGAAAGTGCAACATAAGAAGGCACATCATCTTCCTTGAAACATGGATAGTGAAATAAAGCCTGACATCTGGAGTGATGCTGCTGTCTTCCACACTTGGAGTCATGGATTGTAGAGTCCTTGTTTTCAGTGGCAGGATCATTGACACAGATGGTGAAGTTTCAGATGTAACACTTTTGAGGGGTTTAAGCACCTGGAGGACCTCCTCTGCCACTCTCACATCATCATCAGACAGGTTGATGATGTATTTGACATTTTTCTTCAGGGTCTTGTGGGTCAATGCAGAGTATATAGCTGCCTGCTGCTGCAACATATCATAAGTGGAGTTCCACTTCGTTGGGACATCATGTATGAGCTTTATGAGTAGGCAGCTTTAGTATTTCTTGCTTTGTCTTAAGCACATGAGCAGCTGTTGTGCTAGGAAACCTCCTTCCTGATCCATCCTATTGACTGAGATGTGATGCCAAATTCACTACATGTGCAAAGCACCTACCTGTGGTCCCAGTCCTGCCTCATTCACTGCAATTATTTGATTTTTGGCATTATCACTTGTGACTGGGAAATCTTTATCTTCCATTCCTCCAGTGCTTGTGTCAGTACCTGCGCAAGGTGACTCTCGTAGAGGGGGCGTGTCTGCTCATCTGCCAGTCTGCTGTGATTAAGTGAGCGCTTATCGTCACATAGTTTCCCTGGACGTGCACCAATCCGTCGTGAGCGCAACTGGTGATGCTCGGGATAGTTCATCCACAACTTTTTTCTTCTCATGCTCATAAAGATCTGGCACAATCTTAGCGCTGAAGTGGGTGCGCGACGGGATGTCGTAACGTGGCTCAAGCACGTTCAGCATGTGTTTAAAACCCTCGTTTTGCACAACGGAGTCTGCTCCTATAAACACACCGATTGAATGGCGCGGGGCGTTCAAGCTCTTCCGTTACTCCGCTCGCCATGACCACGCTGTGTGTGGACTGAACGTGCATGCGAACAACCTTTTTGTTTTGTTTTATATATCAAACCGCGGATCACGTGTGTGCCTCCCCTCCTCACACCCAGACACACGCCTCTTTTCTTCTCTCCGGCGTGTGACAGGGTAAGATTTAGAAGAAAGACACCGCAGCGCATCTGTTTCTAGCCGATACTACATAAAAAATAACGTAAAATAACGCAGTAACGCATCATGTAGTAACAGTAACTGAGTTACTGAATATAAAAAAATAACGCGTTAGATTACTAGTTACCGCCGAAACTAACGGCGTTACAGTAACGCGTTAGTCCCAACACTGATAAACACACAAACAGTTGAAATAGTTGACACTTTCAAATACCTGGGAGTAACCTTAGACAATAAACTCACCTTTGATCAGCACACCACGGAAATTAAAAAAATAAGTCAACAAAGACTGTCAGCCATCCGTAAACTTAAAGGACTATACGTTGCACCTCACCTCAATCAATCAATCAAAGTTCATTTATGTAGCCCTAAATCACAAGTGTCTCAAAGGGCTGCACAAGCCACAACGACATCCTCGGCTCAGATCCCACATCAGGGCAAGAAAAAACTAAACCCAATGGGATTACAATGAGAAACCCTGGAGGGGACCGCAGATGTGGGGACCCCCCACTGGGCGACCGGTGTATTGGATGTCCAGTGGATCTAGATCATAGTCTGAGAGTCCAGTCCATAGTGGGGCCAGCCGGAGATCGTCTTGGGTGGAGACAAGTCAGCAGCGCAGAGACATCCTCAACTGATGTACAGATGAGTGGTCCATCCCGGGTCCCGGCTTTGAACAGCTAACGCGTCATCTGTGGTCACCTAATCTGTGCCCCAGAGCAGAAAAGAGACGGCAGATCAACTGGTCTAAAAGGGGGTCTATTTAAAGGCTATAGTATACAAATTAGTTTTAAGGTGGGACTTAAATGCTTCTACTGAGGTAGATCTCTAACTGTTACCGGGAGGGCATTCCAGAGTACTGGAGCACGAATAGAAAACGCTCTATAGCTCGCAGACTTTTTTTGGGCTCTGGGAATCAATAATAAGCCGAAGTTCTTTGAACGCAGATTTCTTGCCGGGACATATGGTACAATACAATCAGCAAGATAGGATGGAGATAGACCGTTAAGTATTTTATACGTAAGTAGTAAAACCTTGAAGTCGCATCTTAAGTGCACAGGAAGCAAGTGCGGGTGATCAAACTTTCTTGTTCTTGTCAAAAGTCTAGCAGCCGCATTTTGTACCAGCTGTTATTGCTGTACTAAAGCATTGTTCAACCCATCCTTCTGTACTGTTCCGCATATTTCTTCACTATGCTTTCTGTAACCAACCGGACCCAAACTCACAAGCATTACAAACACAGCAGCTAAAATCATCGGCCTACCCACACCCAACATCTCAGATCCAAACCACAGGTCCATCATTCGACTGGCAAACACAATAGTCCAGGACATCCCTCACCCACTACACCAATATATCATCCCACTACCATCAGGGCGCAGGTACAGAACCATCAAATTCCGGAAGGCCCGCCTTGGGAAAAGCCTTACCCCTGCGGCTATATCCGCTCTAAACAGCAGGCCTGTCCGACCTGTCTGACAAGCCTGTGAATGTGTTGGTGCTGTCACTGTCATGCATGATGTATTTTTGCTATTTTTTGTCCGTGATGTGTAATGTTTATTGTTTAAATGTACGGTCAGTGAAAATTAATTTCCCCACGGGGACCAATAAAATCTAAATCCAATCTGAAATACCGCTTCTGGTTAAATTTGTCATCAGACAGATAACAACGCATTTTTGCATTTTGGGTCTGTGTACCTTCCATTCATTCTATTTCCAATTCTGAAATGCAAATGAAAAAACAAAATTAGGGCCGTTTTTCGATTTTTATTATATATGGCAGATTTGAAAACAAACAAAAAAGGGTTGATTTTCATTAAAATATTGCCATAAAATGTTACCGGAAGCAGTATTTTAGGTCCGTGTACCTTCCGTTAATTATATTTCCAATTCTTAAATGCAAATTAAAAACACTTTTCCGGCCATTTTTTCTATTTTCACTTCTGAAACAAAAGTTGGACAAAACTATTTAATGACACTTTTTTATTATGACAATAGGACTCCTGCTGAACAAAGGTTATGCTAAAAACATACTAAACGCAGAGGAAAAGCTAAAATACAGCTTCCGGTTCAATTTGTCATCACACAGATAAACACACATTTTTGTACATTTGTGTTTATCTGGAAAAACGTAATTCCATAAAATGAAAACAGCACAAAATCCAATTTTATGGCAATATTTTAATGAAAATCAACCCTTTTTTTTTTTTTTTTTAATCTGCCATATATAATAAAAATCGAAAAACGGCCCTTATTTAATATTTTGATTTGCGTTTCAGAATTGGAAATAGAATGAACGGAAGGTACACACACCTTGGACGAGAGTAAATACGATTTTTGTGTTTATCTGGAAAAATAAAAATCCATAAAAGGAAAACAGCACAAAATCCAATTTTATGACAATATTTGATTGAAAATGTTTGATTGAAAATCAACCCTTTTTTGTTTGTTTTAGAATCTGCTATACATAATAAAAATAAAAAAACGGCCATAATTTTGTTTTTTTGATTTGCGTTTCAGAATTAGAACTAGAACGAACGGAAGGTACACGGACCGCTTAATAATAATAATACAATCGATTTATTAGGCTCGCTCTGACCTCCCCCTTGGTGCAATATGGCAGTGTGTGCGACTATCTACCGGTAGGGGGCAGTAAACACAAGGGCTTCATTGAAAGGACGCCCATTTAGAGATCATCGTGATCTTTGGTCTGCGCTTTTGCGCCTAAAATCGCTCACACGCACAGTGCATGAATAAAAAAAACAGTCGCCGTATACAACAACACAATGTATATTTTAAATCATAAAATGTGGGTTTTTATCATTATAATGAAGGTGGTATTTTGTGTGGGCTTTTGTTCGCTTTCAACGGGGTGAGGGAAGATGCAGGCGGTGCCTTGACTCGCTTTCTGCTGGTGGGCAGTGCAAACAGGGAGGCTCGCGCGCTGGAGCAAGACTACTTCTTCTTCTTCCCTCATGGAGGAGACGTCCTTTTACCGCCTGCGTCCACTTTGACTCCCGGCAGAGAGAGGCATTCAAGGGGTGAGTTCGCGTGACGTGCGTAGGCTACAGTCGCCGCTCCTTTCCCCGCGCTTGTTGACATGTCGTCGCGGGGGTTCTTGTTCTCGTCACGGAATGAGTGGTGGTGGTCGAGCGAGGCCAACTGGAGTCCCCCCCCGACGTCGTCCTGCGTCCTGCCCGGGGGTAGCTTGCGCGCTTTTCGGCATTGAGCCGCTGTGCGAGGCGGGCCACCGAGCCGCCGTGCTTACTGTAACACAATTCTCGTTTTTACCGCCACTTCTGATAAGAATGACCGTTGTTGTGCTTTTTTTTTTTACACAGCAGGTGTATTAGCTAGCTTAGCATGCTAGCAACACAGGTAAACATTTGCATGCTCACCCGCAGCAGCATCTCAGGTAAGGTCTTAGCGCGCATGCTCTAAAAAGACACGTTTCATTTATATTAGTCGTGTTGGTTTAAGCTCCCAAGTACCGACGTACCTTCTTCTAAACCGCAAGAACCTGCATTTTTGCACGTAAACAAATAACTCCCGTTCCATTTCCATCCATCCATTTTCTACCGCTTGTCCCCTCTTGGGGTCGCCGGAGCCTATCTCAGCTGCATTCGGGCGGGAGGCGGGGTACACCCTGGACAAGTCGCCACCTCATGGCAGGGCCAACACAGACAACAATCATCCATCCATCTTCTTCCGCTTATCCGAGGTCGGGTCGCGGGGGCAGCAGCCTAAGCAGGGAAGCCCAGACTTCCCTCTCCCCAGCCACTTCATCCAGCAACCTCCCGAGGCGTTCCCAGGCCAGCCGGGAGAGATAGTCTTCCCAACGTGTCCTGGGTCTTCCCCGTGGCCTCCTACCGGTCGGGCGTGCCCGAAACACCTCCCTAGGGAGGCGTTCGGGTGGCATCCTGACCAGATGCCCGAACCACCTCATCTGGCTCCTCTCCATGTGGAGGAGCAGCCGCTTTACTTTGAGCTCCTCCCGGATGACAGAGCTTCTCACCCTATCTCTAAGGGAGAGCCCCGCCACCCGGCGGAGGAAACTCATTTCGGCCGCTTGTACCCGTGATCTTGTCCATTCGGTCATGACCCAAAGCTCATGACCATAGGTGAGGATGGGAACGTAGATTGACCGGTAAATCGAGAGCTTTGCCTTCCGGCTCAGCTCCTTCTTCACCACAACGGATCGATACAGCTGAAGACGCCGCACCTGTCGATCTCACGAGCCACTCTTCATTCAAATCAAATCAAATCAAGCTTTATTTATAGAGCGCTTTTCATACATAAAAGAAATGCAACGCAAAGTGCTTTACAAAGTTAAAAACAATACCCTGGTGACCCATATCCCCCATTATCACATACGCACGCACGGACACAGATACCAAACACAAACACACACACACACAACATACACACATGCAACTATATGGACCAATGATTGCATGGCTGAGTACAGAGGAGACATGTGAGTAAACACTATCACAGGAGCCATCTGCACCAGGAGGTCATCAGACCAGGGCCACCAGGATGCTGACACAAAAGGGACCCCCGCGAGCACGGCCGATAACCCCTGAGGCAGATGACTCATCTGAGGAACGTTGGAAAATAAAAATAATAAAACTTGTAAAATAGTAAGAACCATGTGTAGAGATAAATAATAAAATAAAAGTAAGACATATGGAGATTAATAGAAAAAAATAAAATATATACAGTAAATAAATAAATATAACTAAATACAATTTTGCATAACTAATAGGATAAAAAGTAAAATACAAATTACTTCAATAAAATAATTAATATCAGGTAAAAGCCAACTCAAAAAGGTTCACACTCACACACTAGGGCCAATTTAGTGTTGCCAATCAACCTATCCCCAGGTGCATGTCTTTGGAGGTGGGCGGAAGCCGGAGTACTCGTAGGGAACCCACGCAGTCATTCAAACTCCACACAGAAAGATCCCGAGCCCAGGATCGGACCCAGGACCTTCGTATTGTGAGGCAGACGCACTAACTCAGTGGCCTAGTACCCTACTCAGTGGCCTAGTGGTTAGAGTGTCCGCCCTGAGATTGGTAGGTTGTGAGTTCAAACCCCGGCCGAGTCATACCAAAGACTATAAAAATGGGGCCCATTACCTCCCTGCTTGGCACTCAGCATCGAGGGTTGGATTTGGGGGTTAAATCACCAAAGATGATTACCGCTGCTGCTCACTGCTCCCCTCACCTCCCAGAGGGTGAACAAGGGGATGGGTCAAATGCAGAGGATAAATTTCACCACACCTAGTGTCTATGTGACTATGAACTTTAACTTTAACCCATTTCATTGAAATGTAATGTGTGCCTCGGTGGGCGTTGTAGCTGCCTTGCCAAGACCAACATGACCTGGACCTGAAAGCAGGCTATTAATCAGGTTGATTAGAGGAGAATATGGTTCTTTGCAGCACCACCTTACTATATGTTGTTTGTAAGTCACCTGCTTATGAACATGTTTTTCAAAACTGAAGGGGAACTCAGTTTTTTTTAAATTTTACTATCATTCACAGAGACTTTTGTGATTTAGGGCTATATAAATAAACATTGATTGATTGATTGATCCTTATGTAAGACAATATATATGTATATTAGTGTTGTCCTGATACCAATATTTTGGTACCGGTACCAAAATTATTTTGATACTTTTCGGTACTTTTGTAAGTAAAGGGGACCACAAACAATTGCGTTACTGGCTTTATTTTAACAAAAAATCTGAAGGTACATTAAACATATGTTTCTTATTGCAAGTTTGTCCTTAAATAAAATAGTGAACATACAATTATTACTAAGTAAGCTAACAAAGGCTCCTAATTTAGCTGCTGACGTATGCAGTAACATGTTGTGTCATATTCTATTATTTTGTCAAAATGATTAAGGACAAGTGGTAGAAAATGAATTTTTAATCTACTTGTTCATTTACTGTTAATATCTGCTTACTTTCTCTTTTAACATGTTCTATCTACACTTCTGTTAAAATGTAATAATCACTTATTCTTCTGTTGTTTGGATGCTTTACATTAGTTTTGGATGATCCCAGAAATTTGGGTATGAATCCGATACCAAGTCGTTACAGGATCATACATTGGTCATATACAAAGTCCTCATGTGTCCAGGGACATATTTCCTGAGTTTATACACATTATATACAATTTTTTCAAAATGAAAGAAGATGGTGTGATGCCAAAAAATATTGACGTAATCATAGTAGTATAGACTAGTTACACTCTGTACTTGATATCATTACAGTGGATGTTAGGTGTAGATCCACCAATGGCGTTTGTTTACATTTTGACACCGGTTAGCTACGGTGTGTAGTGAAGCATGTTTAGCTATTCCTCGTCCTGCAGGGATGATACTTGTAAGAAACTTACTTTATTTGTCGTCATGGAGACCAGGATTAGTGATTTAGAAGTAGCTAAAACACTGCCGACTGGGGCTGGACTTGAGCCGCTAGCTAGCTAGCCATGTCTTAGAGCACCTCTTCCGGTGGGCGTTTCAATGTTATAACTTCACCTTTATCTTTAGTTTTTAAGTCAAAATGCGTCCGTTGTCCCTTTTCTGTCTACACACTGTGTCTGTTTGTAAGTACTCGGTGATTTTGCGCTGTCGAACATGCTCGTCTGCTCGTAAACCAGGAATGTCACGACGTGACGACAACGTACGGTACTTTTCAGAGGCGGTATAGTACCGAATATGATTCATTAGTATCGCGGTACTATACTAATACCGGCATATCGTACAACCCTATACAGTACAGGCCAAAAGTTTGGACACACCTTCTCATTGACAACACAACTGATGGTCCCAACGGACAATTATACCTCACATGGACATTTGGCTTTGCAATCATATTTTTCCTCCTAATTTTTGTTACTTTATGGTGCTTCTCGCTGGCGACGAGCGAGGCTCTTTGAATTGTCCCGCCTCCCACCGAGTCAAAGACCGTGAATGACTGCGTTCATTTAGTTATACTATTGAATAAACACACTCCGGTGCTGCGAGCGATGCACAGAATGAATCTTCTTGAACCTAGTCACGTCCGTTGTGTCCTTGGGCAAGACACTTCACCCTTGCTCCTGATGGGTGCTGGTTAGCGCCTTGCATGGCAGCTACCTCCATCAGTGTGTGAATGTGTGTGTGAATGGGTGAATGTGGAAATACTGTCAAAGCGCTTTGAGTACCTTGAAGGTAGAAAAGCGCTATACAAGTATAACCCATTTATCATTTATAACCTTGTTTGAAAGTGACAGACGAAGAAAACAAACACACACATGCACTGCAATGTATCAATCACGGAAAAATTATCAAGTTTATTTTTAATTATTGTTCAATTATTTGAATTATTGACTATTAGCCCAAGGCTTAAATTATTTGGATTTAAAAAAATCTTCTATTTATATGCTGTTGCGTTGATTGATCGTTTAATCAGTGTAACAAATAAAAATTGATAAAATACGAACCGCATGGAGTGCCTATAAATACGCAAACATAGTTTCTGCACGTCCACCGCAATACTGTACATGCATACATACTACAGCCCTAGTTGTAAGTAGGGATAGGGGATTTGGCTGAAAACTGTATCACAATATGTTTTATATCGGTCGATATCGATAGTCATTGAGCACTTATTTATACTTTCTCTTCTAACTTCATGCAGAGACAACAAGACAATGCAACCAAAATGATAGTTGATACTGTTACCTGATTGGCTGCTAGCGTGTTACTCCCACTGATCATACTATGTTGCCCAGTTAGCGAGTCTTTGTTTGTGCAACCAACCTTGCTTTACCATTTCCTCTTTCTTCCGACGCAGAAAAAAATATAAAAAAATGTTTTATCAAACACATTTTAATTGATATTGATTACGTGTCTATCGTGATATATATATATATATATCTATATATATATATATATATATATATATATATATATATATATATATATATATATATATATATATATATATATATATATATATATATATATATATATATATATATATATATATATATATATATAGATATATATATATATATAGATAGATAGATATAATTTTATTGCCCAGCCCTAGTTGTAAGCCCAGCTGGCCCAGTGCGTAATGACGTATTGGCATGGGATGAAATAAACTATGCCCAGGTTTGCGGATTAGCTTTGGTTATGGTCAGATATTGATAGCTGTTATAATTAAGGCAACACATGACATAAGTGTCTATAATAGCTATATTAGCCTACTGTCAAAATTACTTTAAAAGTCTTACATAAGTGTTATAATGAAGACAACACATGACGTAAGTGTCTATAATTGTTACGTGTGCACAGGAGGAGGAGACGGCACAGACAAGGAGGGATTAAAGATTAAAGTACCAATGATTGTCACTAGGGATGTCCGATAATGGCTTTTTGCCGATATCCGATATGCCGATATTGTCCAACTCTTTAATTACCGATACCGATATCAACCGATACCGATATCAACCGATATATACAGTCGTGGAATTAACACATTATTATGCCTAATTTGGACAACCAGGTATGGTGAAGATAAGGTACTTTTTAAAAAAATAAATCAAATAAAATAAGATAAATAAATTTAAAAAAATTTCTTGAATAAAAAAGAAAGTAAAACAATATAAAAACAGTTACATAGAAACTAGTAATTAATGAAATTTTGTAAAATTAACTGTTAAAGGTTAGTATTATTAGTGGACCAGCAGCACGCACAATCATGTGTGCTTACGGACTGTATCCCTTGCAGACTGTATTGATATATATTGATATATAATGTAGGAACCAGAATATTAATAACAGAAAGAAACAACCCTTTTGTGTGAATGAGTGTAAATGGGGTGGGTTGGTGCACTAATTGTAAGTGTATTAAATCCACATAAAAAACACAAGATTAAAGATTAAAGTACCAGTGATTGTCACACACACACTAGATGTGGTGAAATTTGTCCTCTGCATTTGGTGATTTAACCCCCAACTCCAACCCTTTGTTGCTGAGTGCCAAGCAGGGAGGTTATGGGTCCCATTTTTATAGTCTTTGGTATGACTCGGCTGGGATTTGAACTCCAACCCTGAGATCGGTAGGTTGGAGTTCAAATCCCAGCCGAGTCATACCAAAGACTATAAAAATGGGACCCATAACATCCCTGCTTGGCACTCAGCAACAAAGGGTTGGAGTTGGGGGTTAAATCGCCAAAATGATTCCCGGGCGCGGCGGCGCTGCTGCCCACTGCTCCCCAAGGGGATGGGACAAATGCAGAGGACAAATTTCACCACATCTAGTGTGTGTGTGACAATCATTGGTACTTTAATCTTTAATCTTGTGTTTTTTATGTGGATTTAATAAAAAATAAAAACGATACTGATAATAAAAAAAACGATACCGATAATTTCCGATATTACATTTTAACGCATTTATTGGCCGATAATATCGGCAGACCAATATTATAGGACATGTCTAATTGTCACACACACACTAGATGTGGTGAAATTTGTCCTCTGCATTTGACCCATCCCCTTGGGGAGCAGTGGGCAGCAGCGGCGCCGCGCCCGGGAATCATTTTGGTGATTTAACCCCCAACTCCAACCCTTGATGCTGAGTGCCAAGCAGGGAGGTAATGGGTCCCATTTTTATAGTCTTTGGTATGACTCGGCTGGGATTTGAACTCCAACCTACCGATCTCATGTCGTTTTAGCTCTATTTATTTATAAACCCAGTTTCCATATGAGTTGGGAAATTGTGTTAGATGTAAATATAAACGGAATACAATGATTTGCAAATCATTTTCAACCCATATTCAGTTGATAAACATTTTTTTTGGGCAAATAATCATTAACTTTAGAATTTGATGCCAGCAACACGTGACAAAGAATTTGGGAAAGGTGGCAATAAATACTGATAAAGTTGAGAAGTGCTCATCAAACACTTATTTGGAACATCCCACAGGTGAACAGGCAAATTGGGAACAGGTGGGTGCCATGATTGGGTATAAAAGTAGATTCCATGAAAAGAAAAACCTTTCTCAACCAGCTATTACAAGGAATTTAGGGATTTCACCATCTACGGTCCGTAATATCATCAAAGGGTTCAGAGAATCTGGAGAAATCACTGCACGTAAGCAGCTAAGCCCGTCACCTTCGATCCCTCCGGCTGTACTGCATCAACAAGCGACATCAGTGTGTAAAGGATATCACCACAAGGGCTCAGGAACACTTAGGAAACCCACAGGCTGTACTGCTTCAACAAGCGACATCAATGTGTAAAGGATATCACCACAAGGGCTCAGGAACACTTCAGAAACCCACTGTCAGTAACTACAGTTGGTCGCTACATCTGTAAGTGCAAGTTAAAACTCTCCTATGCAAGGCGAAAACCGTTTATCAACAACACCCAGAAACGCCGTCGGCTTCGCTGGGCCTGAGCTCATCTAAGATGGACTGATACAAAGTGGAAAAGTGTTCTGTGGTCTGACGAGTCCACATTTCAAATTGTTTTTGGAAACTGTGGACGTCGTGTCCTCCGGACCAAAGAGGAAAAGAACCATCCGGATTGTTATAGGCGCAAAGTTGAAAAGCCAGCATCTGTGATGGTATGGGGGTGTATTAGTGCCCAAGACATGGGTAACTTGCACATCTGTGAAGGCACCATTAATGCTGAAAGGTACATACAGGTTTTGGAGCAACTTATGTTGCCATCCAAGCAACGTTACCATGGACACCCCTGCTTATTTCAGCAAGACAATGCCAAGCCACGTGTTACATCAACGTGGCTTCATAGTAAAAGAGTACGGGTACTAAACTGGCCTGTCTGTAGTCCAGACCTGTCTCCCATTGAAAATGTGTGGCGCATTATGAAGCCTAAAATACCACAACGGAGACCCCCGGACTGTTGAACAACTTAAGCTGTACATCAAGCAAGAATGGGAAAGAATTCCACCCGAGAAGCTTAAAAAATGTGTCTCCTCAGTTCCCCAACGTTTACTGAGTGTTCTTAAAAGGAAAGGCCATGTAACACAGTGGTGAACATGCCTTTCCCAAATACTTTGGCACATGTTGCAGCCATGAAATTCTAAGTTAATTATTATTTGCAAAAAAAAAATAAAGTTCATGAGTTTGAACATCAAATATCTTGTCTTTGTAGTGCATTCAATTGAATATGGGTTGAGAAGGATTTGCAAATCATTGTATTCCGTTTATATTTACATCTAACACAATTTCCCAACACATATAGAAACGGGGTTTGTATGTATATGCACAATAAATATAAATAATCAAATTAAGTGTGTAATAAATCCAAAATGTGTGTGTGTGCGACTATGTGTGTGAAATAACTGTTGTGTGTTACCGGGAGTGTTGAGCGAGAGGCAAAAGTCCCGGATGGGAAAGACATGCTCGTAGATCCGTGAGCAGACAGGAAGTCGGGGGCTGTTGTAGCGAGGCGTCGAAGCCCCGTGTTCAGGCAGGAGGTCGAGATCCAAGAGGCAGTCAGGGAAGCAGAGGGAACGCGGGGAGACAAGACGTACAGCTCGTCACGTGGGAACGAAGGGGTTGCTGCAAGGAACGACAAGGGGAGAACACAAGACCAATCAACACGACGGGGGGAGAAACACAGAGAGAGAAATGCATAGAGCTTTGTTAGTCGGTTTACGGTACTCGAACAGATGACTTTGTTCTGGCACGGGATAGTAGGTTGTGCAGGCTTATGAAGGCAGATCTTCTCATTAGCGACAGGTGCGTTGATTGCAGCCGCCGGCTGCAGCAGCAGATGAGCCCATGGGCTCATTGAGGAATGTGCAGCGGGATGAGCTTGCGCCATGACAATAATAGCTATATTAGCCTACTATCAAAATGACTGTGTCACAGGCTGATGAAAATCTTCGTTGACAGAAATGTTGAAATGTATTATTTTACAAATTTTTACAACATTAAAAAACATTAGTAAAACGGAGGCTTCTCAGAGGGTGAGATAACTCCTGAAAATGACTGGCTTAGAATGGCCAAAGGTATAGATGTTTGTGTCCAAGTTAAAGAAAACGGCAGGCTGTCTTCTTCTAATGGATTTACTACAATCTTTGCAAGCTGGGTAACGTTTGTTGTGTTCTGGAACAACATGGCAAACAAACAACACAGAAATGTAGCTAATATTACATACAAATCATTTGTCATGAGACATGCAAAAATAAATTAAATCCACAAAGGACATAAGTAAAGAAAATTAAATTAGCTCAATTATACCTACAAACAAGGCATAATGATGCAATAGGTACATACAGCTAGCCTAAATAGCATGTTAGCATTGATGAGCTTGCAGTCATGCACTGACCAAATATGCCTGATTAGCACTGCACACAAGTCAATAACATCAACAAAGCTCACCTTTGTGCATTCACGCACAGTATAAAACGTTTGGTGGACAAAATGAGACAAAGGAGTGGCGTAAAACACGTCTTTCTGTGGCAGCGTCAGACAAAGTTGTACTTGCAAACAAACTACAGTGAGTTCAAGGACCACCAAAATTAATAGGACACAACGGCGCTCGCCAAATACTCTCATCAGTGAAGCATGTTTAATATAAATATTTTTCTAACATTTAGTAAGGTTTGTGTCATGTTTGTCCTCCTACAGAAACAATATTAAAACAAAAAATATATTTTTTCACTCATCTTTTTCCATTTTCTTACCGTTTTGAAAAAGCTCCAGGAAGCCACTCGGGTGGTGCTAGTCTTGAGCCGCATGTTGTGTTCTGTTAAACCAGTAATGGTAACATAAGCTAGCCGATGGTGTTCTTATCATACATTTATTTGTTTTAAAAAATGTTACTTTTGAGCAAGTTACAAACATTCCTTGGAGCTTTTGGATTTGTTATCACTAAGGCTGCACATGTGATATTGTTGATTGTTTATGCTCCGAGACCTTAGTGTCAGGTATTTGAAGGACATGTTTATTAACTAGGACCAGTGTTTATGTCAATGCAACCCTTTGCAGGCTAAAAACTAACGCAGAGAGTAATGACCCTCCAGAGGCGAGCCGCCACCACCGCTCTTGGTTTCACAAAGTGCTCTTTCAGCTGCATTTTTGCCGAAGCCCTTGGGATTATGAATCCTAGGGTAAAGGAGCTTTGCTTTAGCGGCATGCCTCTCTGGAAAGAAATCATTGGATGGAAGCAGGGCCAGTGCAGGTATCGGAAATTCGGGATTGCAGACGGTGGGCAGAGGACTTGGCTAAGTTGGATGTGGAACACTTGGCCTTTCTTTAAGTAAAGAGCTCCTGTTCAATGTGCTGACCAGAAAAAAACACTTACACTTCAAAATGCACTGATTTGCTCTCATTTTTTTTTTTTTTTTACAAGATTTAGCTAAATGTCACAATATTCTTGAAAATGAATACATGTGTCTTCTGTGTTATAACTGCGATCACTTGTCAAAGGTTGACTAAAGTATGAATTCCTTCTTCCTACTGTTTTTTTCAGGCATGTTGCAAAGAGATACATTTCATTTAGCATGTTCAAAATAAAAACATTGAGGCATTATTTGTGATACACGGTAGCTTTAAAAACACCATTCTACTTTAAGCTCCGCTTTCATTCATTTGAGCGGCACATTCATGTGTGCTTTCCCCCCCAGCCTTGAACGTTGAACAGTATGTTTGCCGATTCTTTATGTGTGACGTGTTACCCGTTACCCATTCCAAACATCCAAAACTACGGTAAGCAAGCTCAAGGCCTACAGAAACCCGCCAGACTTGCTGATAACAAAAGGCCTGCCTAGGGGTGAACTATTGCAGTTTAACAGCTCAGATTACCCAATAGACAGTTACTGTGTTGGCAGTAAATTAAAGGGGTTGTTCCTATTTTTTAAATAAAACATTGCCTCATTTTGTTCATACAACATCTAAAATTTTAAGACCAACAATTAATATTTTTGGATCGCGGCAGATCCCAAAATGTAATTAAAGAATGCGCTTCTTTGTTTACATTCCCGAAAGATGCAGTCAAGATGGAAGAACTCGGACAACAGAGACTCTTACCAGGAGGACTTTGATTTGGATACACAGTTGCGATAACGTGAGTACACAGCTGCGCTTCCAAACATTTGATCGCTTGCTATAACTAGCTCGAGCTAGTAGCTAGGAGCTAGCATTAGGATTAATTTGTGGCATATTAAATATAAGCCTGGTTGTGTTGTGGCTAATAGAGTATATATATGTCTTGTGTTTATTTATTGTTGTAGTCATTCCCAGCTGAATATCAGGTCCCACCCGCGCGCTTCCAAACATTTGATTGCTTGCCCGTACGTGCGTGTCATGTACGTAACTTTGATTAAATATATAAGCTTTATGAACCTTGGGTTAGGTGAACGGTTGTTTGGGCTGAGTGAGTGTGTGTGTTATGCAGGTGTTTGAATTGTATTGGCGGGTTATATATACGGGATCCCGTCCATATTACCCGCTCGAGCTATAACTAGCTCGAGCTAGTAGCTAGGAGCTAGGAGCTAGCATAACAAACACCTAGGTGTTTTTATGCGGGATTAATTTGTGGCATATTAAATATAAGCCTGGCTGTGTTGTGGCTAATAGAGTATATATATGTCTTGAGTTTATTTACTGTTGTAGTCATTCCCAGCTGAATATCAGGTCCCACCCGCGCGCTTCCAAACATTTGATTGCTTGCCAATACGTGCGTGTCATGTACGTAACTTTGATTAAATATATAAGCTTTATGAACCTTGGGTTAGGTGAACGGTTGTTTGGGCTGAGTGTGTGTGTGTGTTGTGCAGGTGTTTGAATTGTATTGGCGGGTTATATATACAGGATCCCGTCCATATTACCCGCTCGAGCTATAACTAGCTCGAGCTAGTAGCTAGGAGCTAGCATAACAAACACCTAGGTGTTTTTATGCGGGATTAATTTGTGGCATATTAAATATAAGCCTGGTTGTGTTGTGGCTAATAGAGTATATATATGTCTTGTGTTTATTTACTGTTGTATTCATTTCCAGCTGAATATCAGGTCACCCCCGGCTCTCACAGCATCTTCCACTCCCCACTAGTCCTTCACTTGCACTTTCCTCATTTAAAAATATTTCATCCTCGCTCAAATTAATGGGGAAATCGTCGCTTTCTCGGTCCGAATCTCTCTCACTTCATGCGGCCATCATTGTAAACAATAGGGAACTTTGCGTATATGTTCAATTGACTACGTCACGCTACTTCCGGTAGGGGCAAGCCTTTTTTTATCAGATACCAAAAGTTGCGATCTTTATCGTCGTTGTTCTATACTAAATCCTTTCAGCAAAAATATGGCAATATCGCGAAATGATCAAGTATGACACATAGAATAGATCTGCTATCCCCGTTTAAATAAAAAAAATTCATTTCAGTAGGCCTTTAAAAATGCATTCGAAAACTGTCACCAATACTTCATTTATGTTCCCTAACCTGTATAATAACCAAGCTGTAGCGACATTGTTATTGTAAGAGCGAACACAGAGGAACTCTTTCTAGCGTAGTAATTCATCGCCGTGCTTCGGTATTAGCCGTAAAAGCTAACTACGGCATGAGATAAGCTAGCTTCTACAACAACAGGAAACGCATTTGAATATTTAATGCACAACATTGCGATACGACACCAATCTGTACCGAGTGAAAACCTGAACAATCATATTACAGTATCTGTAAAGTATTATTTTATGTTTTGTTTGTACACAGCTAGCCATACAGCGTATGTACTGTAGTTGTAATACCACATATGGCGTGCTGCGTGTATCATGATCAATATTAAAGTGACTCATTCGATGGACAGTTGTTCATCTGGTCCAGCTGACCGGGGACGTTTCCTGTTGATTTTGGGTAAGCAATCCATTTATGTCGAAGTAGCCTGTCTCCAAGTTCCATATTTATAGCGTCAAAATCGCTTTCGTCCCCCTCTCTCGGCTTCCGTCTGCTCCAACGTCTCACTCAAACTGTCCATTACAAAACCTTGATTGCATCTACTGTTGGGCTGGGTGATACTGTAAATGTATGATATCCAGCGGATATATTTGGATGTTATGATACTGCGATGGCTTACAAAATCATAGTTGAAAAGTGAATCAAACGAAAACCGAGGTCCCACTGTGGCATTGGGGCGGTATAGCTCGGTTGGTAGAGCGGCCGTGCCAGCAACTTGAGAGTTGCCGGTTCAATCCCCGCTTCCGCCATCCTAGTCACTGCCGTTGTGTCCTTGGGCAAGACACTTTACCCACCTGCTCCCAGTGCCACCCACACTGATTTAAATGTAACTTAGATATTGGGTGTCACTATGTAAAGCGCTTTGAGTCACTAGAGAAAAGCGCTATATAAATATAATTCACTTCACTTCACTTCACTCTTCCTTTGTGCTCGCTTCTATAAGCAGCAGTATATTTAGTTTCAAAAGTATAAAGTTGTAAATCCTCATTTGACCAAAATAGTCATCTTTGTTGTCTGTTACCAAGTCTGCCATGATTGGACAACAGACTCGTGTTTGATTCCGGAAGTAGGAACACACATGTTGCCAGAAGTCAGTCATGCGCTGCTATGGAAACAGAAATGAATGCGTGGAATAAATCAGTCCCAGAAATGATTGAAATGACCAAAATACGGTAAATATTGAACATATTCCATATTGTTATGAACGTGTTTGTTTCTACATCATATATTTAGTTGCAGTGTGTGTATAAAACATATTACATATTGTCATGAACATGTCTGTTACTACATTATATATATACTTGCAGTGTGTATATAAAACATATTACATATTGTTATGAAGGTGTTTGTTACTACATTATATATATATATATATATACTTGCAGTGTGTATATAAAACATATTAAATATTGTTATGAAGGTGTCTGTTACTACATTATATATATACTTGCAGTGTGTATATTGTACATATTACATATTGTTCTGAAGGTGTCTGTTACTACATTATATATACACTTGCAGTGTGTATATAAAACATATTACATATTGTTATGAAGGTGTCTGTTACTACATTATATATATACTTGCAGTGTGTATATTGTACATATTACATATTGTTATGGTGTCTGTTACTACATTATATATATACTTGCAGTGTGTTTATTCTACATATTACATATTCTTATGAAAGTGTCTGTTACTACATTATATATATACTTGCAGTGTGCATATTGTACATATTACATATTGTTATAAAGGTGTCTGTTACTACATTATATATATACTTGCAGTGTGTATATTGTACATATCACATATTGTTATGAACATTTCTGTTACTACATTATATATGTACTTGCAGTGTGTACAGAAAAAGTTTCCGGAGGGTTTTAAAGTTGTTGTAGAGTGCTTTAAAAACTACAACGGTGACTTTCGTGAGCAGCATCTTCCAAGCGTTTTTGTTATCATATTTAAAATCCCCCCCCCCCCCCCCCCCCCAAAAAAAAAGTCTCTCAAAATGATTGTGAACGATAGGCAAAATTCCACAAAAAAGTGCAGTTCCCCATTAAACTTCATGGCCTGACCCTCTGTGAGTGTCAACTTTTGAATGATTCTGCTGACACTGAAGTAAAACTTTGCATGAGCCTAACTGGACCTTGTGGCTTTGGCTCCTGGCAGCACTTGTCAGTCTCTGGTGTTAGCCCTCAATTTCCTGGTTGCTCTGCATTGACCCCAACAAGGTGGCAAAGTTGTGAGAGCTGCTGTTCCTCTGGAGGAGCTAATGAATAATTAAGAGGCGGCTCGTATATGACCAAGTCTGTTAAGATACAGAGTCACACTGGTCTCCATGGAAGCAGGGATCTTGTATCAGTTCATGCCACTTTTGGTCACCAAAAGGCAAGCAAAAACTCCTCAGAATTCCTAATGCTAATTTGAATCAAAGTAGATTATATTTATATCTACAACAACACAGCTCTGATTTTTGTGTGTCATTCTGTCTGAAAACGGACTATTCAGAAGTGTTTGACTTAAGAGTCGTGGTGTCAGTACTTTACTGTATGAGCACCAATTCCCCCGACAGGTTTCTGAAATTCACCTGAGAGCAAGACAACGGCCTCTGTGACAGTCTATTTATATTGAGGAGAAAAATAGACACTACTTCACAGTTGATTCATAATTGATGTCAGAACTTGCGTCGGGAGCACTTTTAACTACTCTGTTTTGTTCTGCAACACATTCCTAATGCACTCTATTTTAGTTCACAAGAACTAGTTCAGCCTTTTAGACTTGAAGTAAACCTGGAAACCATTCAATGGCCTGCTACATCTATCGTGAGAAGCTCCAAACGTGAGACCCACGACACAAATTAAGCCTGTTCCAAGTGTTCCTCTTGAACAGAAGGGAACCACAAACAAATGTCCAACAGTCATTTTTCAGTTAAACCTCAAACCAAAGCATTAATCGGAATCAGAATCAGAAATACTTTATAAATCCCCAAGGGGAAATTAAAAAATTATTATATTATTATTATTATAAATTATTTTCAGCACAATCCCTTTCAAGAGCAGACAAACATTACAAGGAGACAGAACAGGATCGCTGACGGGTCTGCCAACTTCCGGCGCCCCTTACAAAAACAGATAATGTTGTCTATTGACTAACAAAACATACAGTATATGTATTATTTTTACTCTGTATAATTTCATTGGGTATACAAAAAAGTTTTTGTCAAAATATGGCTGTTTAGAGGTTTTTCTCCACCAGTCTTTCCTCCGGCAGCGATGTGCTGGTGTCATGTCACATACAGCAGTCAGTGTTTCCCACACATTCATTTATTTGTGGCGGCCCGCCACGAAAGAATTAAGGCCGCCACAAATATATTTTTTATTTTTTTGTCCTGTCCAGCTTCTCAGGCAAATCATATAGCTGATGTAGATGCCCATATCGGCTGTTCAGATTTACTTTACAAAAGAGAAGTGTAGGATCAAGATTTTTGGAGCTCTTTGTTCAGTGGATCAGATGTTTGATGAAGCTTTGTGTCTATCTACCACCACTACTGTTTTCTGTTTATTTGTTACTGATTGTGGCAGGACACCTCTGCCTCTGTTTCACTTTATGTTGCTGGTAAATAATATGGTTGTAGTAGTAGGCTAAAGTTAAATTATTTAGTATGCACTAATTAAAGGGGCAGAGCTTTAAGAGACATTTTAGCTTTTATATTTTTATAAGATTTATTTTTTGTAAGAACCACAATTAATAAATATATTTCAGTGAATAACTTATTGTTCAAATCTGTATATAAATATGTACATAAAGTGTTGTAATTATATTGTAAAATGGATGGATGGATGGATGGACGTTTAAAGAAACTATTATTAATTAGGAAGTATAAATTTTTTGAGCCTTTTTAGAGAAAATCATATCATTGTAGTAAATTATGCAAATTACTCGATGATGTCATGGTGACCACGCCCATAGCCACGCCCCCACCACCACAGGTATCTTGGCAGTTTATGGGAAACACTGGCAGTGGTCCCCAACCTTTTTGTAACTGCGGACCGGTCAACGCTTGAAAATTTGTCCCACGGACCGGGTGGGGTGGGGGGGATTTAAATTTTATTTTTATTTTTTAATTAATTTATTTTTTTCATTAAAAAATACAATCATGCGTGCTTACAGACTGTATCCCTGCAGACTGTATTGATCTATATTGATATATAATGTAGGAACCAGAAATATTAATAACAGAAAGAAACAACCCTTTTGTGCGAATGAGTGTAAATGGGGGAGGTAGGTTTTTTGGGTTAGTGCACTAATTGTAAGTGTATCTTGTGTTTTTTATGTTGATTTAAAAAAAAAAAAAAAAAACTTTTTTTTAAATTTTTTTATTTCTTGTGCGGCCCGGTACCAATCGATCCACAGACCGGTACCGGGCCGCGGACCGGTGGTTGGGGACCACTGACATACAGTATTTAGTGTCCTCTTTGAGAACACCCAGACACTTATTAAACCAAATTATTTGAGCCTTCTTTTGCTCTATCCTTTTGTTATGGGGCATTCATCATCCGCTGTTGCCATTTCTAATATTAAGTAGCATACATTTCTAACTTATATCTGTCAGTAGACTCGCTATGGAAGCGCTAAAAACTACCGGTACAACAAAGATGACGGGGAGAAGACGCTGTCAAGGTTAAGCCACGTAAATAAGACCGCCCACAAAATTATGCATCCTGAATAGACAGTCAGAATTTAATTGAAGATGGCCTGTAAAACATCATCTATGCAACATTATGACTAAAGAACAACCATTACATGTTATGTAACCTGCATGGAAGTGTTTTAAAATGTAGAGCAAAACATTTTATTTCCCGCACTCTGCTTATCGCTTCGATATCAGATGCTGGAATAAGTTTGTCGAGCTTTTAAACAAACTTTGCAGTGTGCAGTCACGTCTGTTGCTACAAATCTAAACCACTGACAACACTAATCTAAAAGTATCGCTCTCGTTTGTGTTAGCATTAGCCATGTTTTGTTTGGGGTGTGAATCTCTGCTAGGGAATTAATGCTGAGTTTGGAAGCTATGGAGGCTTTTGGGGGAAAAAGAAATGCTGGAGCAAAAGGAAAAACAATATAAATGTTTTCATTTTTTAAATCGTCAACAAAAAACTCGAATTTATCAATAAAATCTATTTATCGTCCAAGCTTAGTGTGAGCATAGCTGTAGACAGTTCCAAATACTTGTTACAAAGACATACATTGAAAGGAGAACATATTACCATTTTCCAATACTTTTATTGTTTTATTTAGTATCTTTCATTTTATTATTCATTATAAAAGCACACAATATTGAAATGAACTGACCCCTACCTCGCTCAGCCATCTGGCCAAATCCTGACAGTTGCATGTGAGAGAACAATCTGATTAGAACTTGACTGGAATAATACAAAGGCCTGATTGTTTTGACAATGATGCGGCATTGGTATTTAAATCCCTGTGACGTTGAGATGAGCCGTGAACCAGTTCTATTTGCATGCATGGGAGGATAAAACCTCAACTCCACAGTAACTGCTGCAGACCAAAATGCACACCGACCATTGAATTTCAAGCCTAATAGGAAGTACAGCTCTTTGCTGTGATTGTGCATTTCTTCCCTGCCTGAAATGATTTAATCTATTTGGTCTCTGTGCTTCCTGAAGCTCCGGAGTTTGTGCACAATGCCGCTTCAACCAAAAATGACTGTGTCGTTAGTCTCTGTGTTATCTTCTCAAGGTCATAGCATCTATGCACCTGGAAGCTGACTGTCAACATGTCATTTTACCTCAAGCAATCCGACAGACCCGAGTCGAGGCACAAGCCAAGACAGTAAAAGTGTGAATCTTACAAAAACTCACCATTCAAGTCCATTTTGATTCTTGGGGTTAAGATTCCATTTAGAATCGATTTTCCATTCAACACGATTCCTGATTCAAACCGATTTTCGCAATCTATTATTTGGTATATAAACTAGTATGATACAGAGTATATTGCAAATTTTCAAAACAGCTTATAGAAGGTTCTTTTGTCTGCAGATGTACATGCACAATTGAGTAAGCGCAGACATTTGTGTAGAAATAGTGTTTGTTCCGTTGGGGTCGCATTGTGGTGACGATCGTATTCTCAGAATGCAAAAAAGAAAGAGAGGAGGTGGCAGAGGCGGCGTGCAGGTAAGCGAGTGCTTTAATCTTCTCTCAATTTGCAAAAGGAAGTGCAGCAGGAACGTGTAGCCAAGTAACATGAGCAAAATAAAGTAATTGTCGCAAAGAGCGAACATTGGAACCGTGCTTACTGCCTAGACAAGTATAAGTGAGGGAGATGATTAGCCTAATGACATGTGGGGACGCTAATATATATACAGTATATATATATATAATGTGTGTGTATATATATATGTATATAATGTGTGTGTGTGTATATATATGTATGTGTGTGTGTGTGTATACAGTCGAGGGGTCTGTGGTTTATCCGTTATACAGTGCTCAATACTGCTGTAGAGTGGAATATACGTTAGGTCAGAAAAAACACAGAGGCTATATCATCCCTACAAGCCTGTTTCGCAGGTTTCCTGCTCGTCAGGGGATTTTGTTGAAGTATCTGTGGCTGTTACATGTATATAGGGTTTATTACATGGGGGTGTGGCCATTGTTGCACAATCATGCCTTGCTTCTGTGTCGGCATGATGAGACCAGTTCGTTGCGTTTGTTTAAAGTGGACATGCTGTGGTTTTATATAATTAAAACAATTATTTCAGGCACAGATTACATCTTTTAGCTGCACTGTTGTATGGTGAGCTAGATGCGACAATTCGCCATGTGTTGGCGTGATCAATTTTATTGTCTTTAAGAGTCGTTATGTATTTACTCAGCTCTGTATAGTTCTTGAGTTGGAGCCTACGACATTCTGCTGTGTGATTGTTATAACTGGTTTTAAAGGTGTTTTCTGTGAGTCCAATGTATATGTGTGCAGGGTTTCCCGCAGCGCTTTGTTGTTAAGGCGGCCGCCTTAACAACAAAGAGCCACCGCCTAAACTAAAGTCTTAACAAGCTGCTCCGCTTAGTTCTGCCTCTGCCTCTGCCTCTGTCAGTACGTCTCTGCAGCACCCAGCATTGTCCCACCCACAGAACCATCTGATTGGTTACACGCAGAGCGGTAACAGCCAATCAGCATTGCGTATTCAGAGCGCATGTAACAGCCAATCAGCAGTGCGTATTCAGAGCGTATTCATGTAGTCAGTGCTCCTGCGGTCTGGTGAGCAGAAAGGTGTTTAGCAGGTAAGCATAATTATAATAAACACCTCCGAGTCAACTACTAGTAACATCACTATGAGCCCGTTGACGTTCTAGAAACCTAAGCGGCAGCTCAGTTCGCTCGCAGTCTTTGAGGTGAAGGCTAATTAGCTTTTAGCGTAACGTTAGCTCACTTTGCGGTGTGTGTGTGTGTGTTACGGACAGCAAAGCCCTGTCTGTCTGAGAGAAAGACAAGCATTATTGACTTACAGCTACAGTTAACTAAGTTATTTCACTTTACCTTTTTCTGTGTTGATTGAGCTGTGTTGAAGCAGCAAAAAATTACATTATGTTAAATTAATAGTTTCCTGAAGCTGTCTCTGATAGTTGATATAATAATGTAACTCCATCATAAAGCCTACATGAACTCCATGGTTTTCAGGGATGAATAGTCTCTCCTATTGCTATTGTACTATTTTTTCAGCTATAATTACATTAATCATTAGTAATGTAGCAGCCTAGTTTTGAATGGCACGGTCCCTGCTATCACATGTTAATAAAAATATAACATTTACATAACAAAAATCAACTACAGGGTTCCCAAATGCTGTAATAAATTAAGCAAATGTAACTCTTTTTTTTGAAACGCTTATTGCAAACGGTTACTTACAGTAAGTCATTAATTTGACTTTGTAAGTCATTATTGTGTCATTATTTTGACTTAGTAAGTCATAATAATGACATACTTTTCAGGTAACTAGGACTGTTTTGTTTTTACTTTACGGAAAAAATATCGAGATATATATCATATATCGCCATTCAGCAAATGGAGCAGAAAACACAACCAAAAATTTTAGGCTTCTTCACGCGACGTAGCCGGCTTATGTCACCACAGTCTGTAGTCTATTGCCACCCCCAGGCTGTGGTGGCAGCGACGAGGTGGAGACGTGATGGCGACAGGCCGAGTTACACCAATCCTTACACCCACCCACCCCCTTTCCCGGTCTGTCCGCCGGAGAGACACCACCTTAACTAACACATTTTCTGGGGGAAACACTGGTGTGTGTATATATATATATAAATATCTGTGTATATGTATATATATATATATATGTGTGTGTGTGTGTGTATGTATATATATATGTGTGTGTGTGTGTGTGTGTGTGTGTGTATATACACACAAATGTGTATATACACACACACACGCTGTCCGATATTTTTAGGCCATATCGCGATACACGATATAAATCGCGATACACGATATATATCGCGATATTTTGCCTTAGCCTTGAATGAACACTTGATGCATATAATCACAGCAGCATGATGATTCTATGTGTCTACATTAAAACAATCATTTTAAAACAAGCTATTAGTGCACTTTTGTGTATGAAGTCACTAAGATGACAAATCAAAACAACACTAAATTAAAGTGCACTTTTTGTACAGAACGCCACTACAATAGTTTAAAACAAATAAAGTGCACTTTAGTGCATGATTTCACACGATATGTCAATAACTGTCAAATAAAAATGAGCTGCATAATAGGAAATCAAATAGTGTACGTCCTTCGCTATGTGGTAGGTTCCGGCGGACGTTATCTCCTTATGTCGTGGACTATTTTTTTCATACGGTGTTGATGTGGAAATGGTTGCCTCGGCATTTTGTTGGTGTGGCACCAAACGGAGATGTTGACATGCGGAGTAAGCACTCTTCATTCTCTAGCAGGTGACTTTTCAAATGATGCTACATATTAGCAGTAATGCCACTTTTTGTAGCATTACGCAGCTACGCTTTTGCCTCACACTTGACAAATTACGGTTGTCAGTTCGACATATTCCCACTTGAAGCCAAACCACCGCCAGACGATGGACCCCCTGCTGTTTTTCTTAGGAATTAAGTATTCCTTAATTTGTTACCAGATTCGCACTTTCTTTCTCTCGTATTACCACTCGCACCACAGCTAACTTTAGGCATGCTGCTACCTCTCTGCTCCGCAAGGGCGTATACGTGTGTGACGTATGTAAGAAGGTGCGCTTGTTTAAGTCTCTGTGAGAAGGAGAGACTAGAAAGAGTGAGAAGAGCCTGTAGTGTAATGCCAGCAGCTAAAAGCAACTGCGTGAGAACGTATACTCGAATATCACGATATAGTCATTTTCTATATCACACAGAGACAAACCCGCGATATATTGAGTATATCGATATATCGCCCAGCCCTAATATATACTGTATATTAGGGTTGAGCGATATATCGAATATACTGGATATATCGCAGGTTTGTCTCTGTGCGATATAGAAAATGACTATATCGTGATATTCGAGTATACGTTCTCAGTCAGTTGCTTTTAGCTGCGGGAATTACACTTCAGGCTCTTCTCACTCTTTCTTGTGTCTCCTTCTCACTGAGACATAAAACAAGCGCACCTTCTTACATATGTCACATACTGTCACGCGTGCAACGTCACACGTCCTCGCCCAGTAGCAGCATAGGTAACATTAGCTGTGATGCTAGCGGAGAGGTAAGAGTGGTAATATAAGAGAGAGAAGGTGCGAATCTGGTAACAAATTGCGGAATAATTAATTCCCAAGAAAAACAGCACAGGGTCCATCGTCTGGCAGTGGTTTGGCTTCAAGCGGGAAAATGTCGAACAAGTATGCGGCAAAAGCGTTGCTACAAAAAGTAGCACCACTGCTAATTTGTAGCATGACTTGAAAAGTGACATGAAAAGTCACCCGCTAGAGAATGAAGAGTGTTTGAAACTCTGCATGTCAACATCTCCGGACGGTGCCACACCAACAAAATGCTCGAGCAACCATTTCCAGATCAACACCGTATGAAAAAAATAGTCATCAACAGAAGGAGATAACGTCCACAGGAACCTACAACATAGCGAATGACAAACACTATTTGAGTTCCTATTATGCAGCTCATTTTTATTTGACAGTTATTGAAATATATTGTGTGACATCATGCACAAAAGTGCACTTTATTTGTTTTAAACTATTGCAGTGGCGTTCTGTACAAAAAGTGCACTTTAATTTAGTGTTGTTTTGATATGTCATCTTAGTGACATCATGCACAAAAGTGCACTAATAGTTTGTTTGAAAATGTCTCTGACAATCTTGCATTTTCTGTTTTGAAATGACATGTATGTTTGTGCCACTGCTTAATAACTGTTTAATAAATACAGTTTTGGTAAATTGACTTAGTTGTGATTTCTCTCTCTGCATGAAAGTTTAAAATGAGCATATATTAATGCAGTATGAACAAGAATGTTTTAATGTAGACACATAGAATCATCATACTGGTGTGATTATATGCATCAAGTGTTAATTGAAGGCTTAGGCAAAATATTGAGATATATATCGTGTATCGTGACATGGCCTAAAAATATCGAGATATTAATAAAAGGCCATATCGCCCAGCCCTACTGTACATACCCTACAGCCCAGCCCTACATACATATGCATACACATATGTATGTATGTGTGTATATATATATATATATATATATATATATATATATATATATATATATATATATATATATATATATATATATATATATATATATATATATATATATATATATATATATATATATATATATGTGTATATATATATATATATATATGTGTATATATATATATATATATATAAATACACAAACCCTGTTTCCATATGAGTTGGGAAATTGTGTTAGATGTAAATATAAACGGAATACAATGATTTGCAAATCATTTTCAACCCATATTCAGTTGAATATGCTACAAAGACAACATATTTGATGTTCAAACTGATAAACATTGTTTTTTTTGCAAATAATCATTAACTTTAGAATTTGATGCCAGCAACACATGACAATGAAGTTGGGAAAGGTGGCAATAAATACTGATAAAGTTGAGGAATGCTCAGCAAAAACTTATTTGGAACATCCCACAGGTGAACAGGCAAATTGGGAACAGGTGGGTGCCATGATTGGGTATAAAAGTAGATTCCATGAAATGCTCAGTCATTCACAAATAAGGATGGGGCGAGGGTCACCACTTTGTCAACAAATGCGTGAGCAAATTGTTGAACAGTTTAAGAAAAACCTTTCTCAACCAGCTATTGCAAGGAATTTAGGGATTTCACCATCTACGGTCCGTAATGTAATCAAAGGGTTCAGAAAATCTGGAGAAATCACTGCACGTAAGCAGCTAAGCCCGTGACCTTCGATCCCTCAGGCTGTACTGCATCAACAACACCCAGAAACGCCTTCGGCTTCGCTGGGCCTGAGCTAATCTAAGATGGACTGATACAAAGTAGAAAAGTGTTCTGTGGTCTGACGAGTCCACATTTCAAATTGTTTTTGGAAACTGTGGGCGTCGTGTCCTCCGGACCAAAGAGGAAAAAAAACATCTGGATTGTTATAGGCGCAATGTTGAAAAGCCAGCATCTGTGATGGTATAGGGGTGTATTAGTGCCCAAGACATGGGTAACTTACACATCTGTGAAGGCGCCATTAATGCTGAAAGGTACATACAGGTTTTGGAGCAACATATGTTGCCATCCAAGCAACGTTACCATGGACGCCCCTGCTTATTTTAGCAAGACAATGCCAAGCCACGTGTTACATCAACTTGGCTTCATAGTAAAAGAGTGTGGGTACTAGACTGGCCTGCCTGTAGTCCAGACCTGTCTCCCATTAAAAATGTGTGGCGCATTAAAAATGTGTGGCGCATTATGAAGCCTAAAATACCACAACGGAGACCCCCGGACTGTTGAACAACTTAAGCTGTACATCAAGCAAGAATGGGAAAGAATTCCACCTGAGAAGCTTAAAAAATGTGTCTCCTCAGTTCCCAAACGGTTACTGAGTGTTGTTAAAAGGAAAGGCCATGTAACACAGTGGTGAACATGCCCTTTCCCAACTACTTTGGCACGTGTTGCAGCCATGAAATTCTAAGTTAATTATTATTTGCAAAAAAAAAATTAAGTTTATGAGTTCGAACATCAAATATCTTGTCTTTGTAGTGCATTCAATTGAATATGGGTTGAAAAGGATTTGCAAATCATTGTATTCCGTTTATATTTACGTCTAACACAATTTCCCAACTCATATGGAAATATGAGTTGGTTTGTACACACTTCTCATAGTCATTCACATCGACGTGTGGGCTCTGTGCCGAGGATGTCGTTGTGGCTTGTGCAGCCCTTTGAGACTTTTGTGATTTAGGGCTATATAAATAAACATTGATTGATTGATTGATATATATATACACTGTATACATATATATATATATATATATATATATCACACACACACACAGTATATCTGTGTGTGTGTGTATATATATATATATATATATATATATATATATATATATATATATATATATATATATATATATATATATATATATATATATATATATATATATCGCGATTTATTGGAGGTAGGAGGATCACTTCTGTCTCTTAAGATAATTGGGCAAAAACTGATTTGTAGGTCGCTTAATCAAAGAATGCAGATGTGAAATAGTCACAGTCTTGAAAACAAAGGACGGCTAGAGGAGTCGGTGCTTTGAGCAGTGATGCACCGTTGGGTTGAAAAAAAAAAAATCGGAAGCCTCTTGTGCTTGTCGGCACCCAATGAGCGAGTGCTCCTCGCACTCATCCCATAGTGTCCCAAGCAGTGAGAGACATCAGATATTATCAGCATTGCAGATTGCCGAGCCAAGGGCTTGCCTCATGAATGTATTTCTTGGCAGCATTGTTTCCAAACACGCAGGCTTATTCCACACACATTATGAAGACAACGACTTTATAGGCAAACGCAAAAAACATGCAGAAATTAAATTTTTTACGAATAACGTGTTCTATGTCCAGAAAGTCAATGATTGATCAAATAATCTCTTACTCTGTAGAAAGCAGACACATGCTGACTTCCACAAACTGAACATTTGTGGTGTTCTCCTAATGTTTTCTGTCACTCCACCCCTATTTTATCGCTTACATTTTTTTCCCGAGGGTGAAAAGAGCTTGTTTGTGGAGATGACTCCCGTCTTACTGCTGCCAGTTTGTTGCTGATCAAACTCCCACAATGTGCCAAATGTATGTGTGAAATACAAACTTTCTTTCTTTTTTTCTTTCTTTTAGTTTATTTCGAACATGAACACATTTACATCATAATACATCACACAATTTCATATCATTTCATTTACATCATGCCCGAAAAGGAGTAGGAAGAAGCAAAGCTTATTTAATCCTACCCCTTTCCCACTTCAAAGCGTTTTCAATTATATAAAATCATTTACTGAACTTTTTATATAATAAAATAACATCTATGAATTAGTATATACAACAGTTTGTAATATGTAATTAATTAATTCAGTCATTATTAACATACTGAGATGAAGAATATTTTCAATAAGGTTGGAAGTTTTTCTCATAATTCTTCTTCTTTGTACTTTGTAAGCACTATTAATTTAAACAACCTCTTAAACTGGATCATGTCAGTACAATTTTTAACTTCTTTACTTAATCCATTCCATAATTTAATTCCACATACTGTTATGCTAAAAGTTTTAAGTGTTGTACGTGCATATACATGTTTTAAATTATTTTTTCCTCTAAGGTTATATTTCTCCTCTTTAGTTGAGAAGAAATGTTGTACATTCTTTGGTAGCAGGTTATAGATTGCTTTGTACATCATTTTAGCTGTTTGCAATTTTACCAAATCACCAAACTTTAATATTTTTGACTTAATAAATAAAGGGTTTGTATGTTCTCTATATCCAACATTATGTATTATTCTAACTGATCTTTTTTGTAACATGGTTAACGAATGTAGCGCACATTTGTAGTTATTTCCCCATATTTCTGCACAATAACTCAGATATGGTAACACTAGTGAGCAGTAGAGAATATGAAGTGATTTTTGGCCCAGGACGTGTTTTGTTTTATTCATTATTGAAATGTTTTTTGCTACCTTATGTTGTATGTTTTGTATATGAGATTTCCAGTTCATTTTATCATCTATTAATACTCCCAAAATATACTCTAAATAAATGGGAAATTTGTCTCCAAAACTGTCCGATTGCTACTACGTGTTATTTACCCTGTGATAAATGCAGATGTCAGCGTTTCACCTCCAGTAGGTTTGCAGCTTTGAGGGTGCAGCGTTAAAAGTTAAAGTACCACTGATAGTCACACACACACTAGGTGGGTTGAAATTAACCTCTGCATTTGACCCATCCCCTTGTTCCAGCTCCTGGGAGGTGAGGGGAGCAGTGAGCAGCGGTGGCCGCGCTCGGGAATCATTTTGGTGATTTAACCCACAATTCCAACCCTTATTATTATTATATTATTATTATAGAGGTTTATTTGAAATAGGGACAGATACAAAAACATAGACATCTGAAACAGTTATCCGATGTATGCATCATAGTGTTTGTAGCCAAAGCTAATTTACAACACTTGTCCCCAACAACAACAACAACACAGATCCAACATCATTAAAATAGGAAAATAAAAAATAGAATGAGTCGATAATAATGATAATAGTAATAATACAGACAAAGTGCAAACTAGATAAAAGCCAATAATAATAATAGCACAGACAAAGTGCAGACTAGATAAAAAACAATTAGTAAAAATGAGTAAAAACTAAACATGGGAACACAATTGTTGCTCAACTAGCCATAATTTTGTTGGTTTTTTGAAAGTGACAAGTGCAGGTAGACTTTTCAAAATGTCCGGTAAAGAGTTCCATAGTTGTGGTCCTTTTATTGAAAAGGCAGTCTGGGCAAAAGATGTTCTACGGAATGGAACACAACAGTTGCCTTTTGACACTGCTCGGGTGGTAGATCTGCTACCACTTTGCAGTCTCGTAATTGCCTTGCAGAGCAATTGGGGAGCAGAGTTATCCAAGCATTTAAAAACCAGTTTGACAGTGTGTAACAAAATAAAATTGGTAAAACTTAAAATATTGTATTTGATGCTGAGTGCTAAGCAGGGAGGCAATGGGTCCCATTTTTATAGTCTATTGTCATTTTTATAGTCTTTCTGATTGTACACGTTTCTCTCGTAACGTGTACAATCTCTTTGTGTGGCAGGTGGCTAAGTTTGTATTCAGTTAGCGACTTCTTTTTACGGTCTTGTTACTACAACCGGTGCCATTTTGTACCCATCCCCTACATGTCAAAGGAACAATACTCATATTTGACAGCATATTTTTTATGGTAGACATTTTACCTTTGCTCCTTGTAGTAAAGAATAAATGTCACAACTGTCATAAACTTAACATATCATTAAGATAACCTTGTTTAGCTGAAAGAGGACTTGTATAACCTGGTTATGATTTGTTTAGTTACATTAAAGAATGTGGTTACAATTGCACATTTCAACATACCTGAAAAGAAGAAGAAATAAGTAAAGCTTGTATTTAATTCTACCTTTTCTCCATGCGTTTTACTGCTAATTAATTTGCACCGTACATATACCGTATTTTCCGCACCATAAGCCGCCCCGTGTTATAAGCCGCACCTTCAATGAATGGCATATTTCAAAACTTTGTTTACCTATAAGCCGCCCCGTGTTATAAGCCGCACCTACGCTGCGCTAAAGGGAATGTCAAAAAAACTGTCAGATAGGTCAGTCAAACTTTAATAATATATTACAAACCAGCGTTCTAACAACTCTGTTCACTCCCAAAATGTAATGTGCAAATGTGCAATCACAAAATAGTAACACTCAAAATACTGCAGAGCAATAGCAACATCAATAACTCAACATTGCTCGAACGTTAATGTCACACAACACCCAAAATAAACATTTAAAGCTCACTTTCTGAAGTTATTTGTCATCAACAAATCCCTCGAATTCTTCTTCGGTGTGCTTCACTTGTTTTTTGACACCATCTGTGATGTGGGCGCGCATGGAGTCGTAGATCAACAGGGACGGAGCTGCGTGAAAAAAGTCACCCGGTCTCTTCGCGTAAACTTCTCTCAACCACTCGCTCATCTTTTCTTCATCCATCCATCCCTTCGAGTTAGCTTTTATGATGACTCTGGCTGGAAAGTTCTCTTTTGGCAAGGTTTTCCTTTTGAATATCACCATGGGTGGAAGTTTCTGGCCATTAGCATGGCAAGCTAGAACCACAGTGAAGGACGACTTCTCATTCCCTGTGGTGCGAATATTCACCGTATGTGCTCCCGTCGTATCCACAGTGCGGTTCACAGGAATATCAAAAGTCAGTGGAACCTTGTACGCATGTCTCTTAGTAGGAGCCATTTTGTGGTCTTTACAGAAACACACAAATGAAATGAAACGTAATATCCGCGCGCTTCTTCTTCTACGGGGGCGGGTGCTCACCTTGGCGGTTGCTTACAGTAGAAGAAGAAGCGCTTCCTCTTCTATGGGGGCGGTTGCTTACCGTAGAAGAAGAAGCGCTTCCTCTTCTACGGGGAAAAAAGATGGCGGCTGTTTACCATAGTTGCGAGACCTAAACTTTATGAAAATGAATATTAATATCAATCCATATATAAGGCGCACCGGGTTATAAGCCGCACTGTCAGCTTTTGAGAAAATTTGTGGTTTTTAGGTGCGGCTTATGGTGCGGAAAATACGGTACATGTTTACATTAAATACATTTTCCGTATTTTTCGGACTATTTGGCGCACTTAAAATCCTTTAATTTTCTCAAAAATCAGTGCGCCCTAAAACCCGGTGCGCCTAATGTACGTATTAATTCTGGTTGCGCTTACCGACCTCGAAGCATTTTTATTTGGTACAAAGTGTAATGATAAGTGTGACCAGTAGATGGCAGTCAGACATAAGAGATACGTGTGGACTGCAAGTTGACGCCTGTTCGACAAATGATGCTGGCAAGCAACACCAAAACGTTGATGTTTGATTGACAATATAGAACATTACACACGGCGCAAAAACATCTGTCAAGTACGACAGATTGGTAAGCTACGAAGCTGCATCGCTTGATGGATTGTCGGCGCATTACGGCTACCGTAGTCAGTACTGTGCTTCAACATACGGGTATTATTTTGGTGTGTGTATAAGAACCCCAAAACGGTACCTACTAGGAGTAGGGATGATACTCGAAACCGGTTTTCCCGGTTGTTTGATAAGAAAAGAACCGAGTCCTCGGACTCGAATCCCTTTCTGAGAACCGGTACCCGTTATCGAGACCACTATAGTAAAGGAAAAGAGTTGATTCTTTATTCGAATCCCGTCCCGACCAGAAATGCTCCGTGGGACATCACAAGAATTGACGTCACGTAGCTCAGTCATTAGGCGCAGATAGCGAAAGCAGGAAAACGATGGACGGGAAAAAGCGCTCCAAGGTGTAATAAAGTTCAAAACAAAAGCTATAATCCATCGAATAACTTTACTGAGAGATTTTAGCAGGGTAAAACACATGACGAACACTTTTAAAACCAACCGGAAACATAGCAACGCACCTCCTTTACGGCAGCTGTCGCAACGTTCTTAAAACAACCGCAGCACATACATATATATACAACATATCTCCCTTTTTTAACTTTTGTTTTTCTTTCCTTGTAAACAAAACAAAATCACACTGTAGATGTGTTGTCTGTCTAATTATAAATAATGCAGACGAGGCGTGTTGGCTGAGTTCTTGACGTTTACTTTCACAGCCTGGCAACATGCAACACTTTTCGGGGCTACCGCGCATGCTCGTAACTCCCGTTGCATGCTGGGTAGTGTAGTTGTTATATTCTCTAGCTCAGACCTGGGCATTCTGCGGCCCGCGGGCCGCATCCGGCCCTTTGTGCGTCCCTGTCCGGCCCGCGTGAGGCCAATTATAAATTACAAAATAAATTTTAAAAAGTATCTTATGTAGAGCAGACCTGGGCATTGTGCGGCCCGCGGGCCGCATCCGGCCCTTTGTACGTCCCTGTCCGGCCCGCGTGAGGCCAATTATAAATTACAAAATAAATTTTAAAAAGCATCTATTTCGAGTGTATCTGGTGGGGCTTACCTCTACGCATAGCAAGGGCTCTGAAACCACACTCCTGGACAAGGGATGGACCTTGTTCACTTCTGGAGTTGCTCAGGGTGTGAGGGCACAGGCGGGTGTGGGGATACTCACGAGTCCCCGGCTGAGTGCCTGTACGTTGGAGTTCACCCCAGTGGACAAGAGGGTCGCCTCCCTTCGCCTTAGGGTTGGAGGGGGGAAAACTCTGACTGTTGTTTGTGCATACGCACCAAACAGGAGTTCAGAGTATTCAGCCTTCTTGGATACTTTGCATGGGGTCCTGTATGGGGCGCCGGCAGGGGATTCCATAGTCTTGCTGGGGGACTTCAACGCGCACGTGGGCAATGACAGTGATACTTGGACTGGCGTGATTGGGAGGAACGGTCTCCCTGATCTGAACCTGAGTGGTGGATTGTTATTGGACTTCTGTGCTAGTCACGGACTTGCGATAACAAACACCATGTTCAAGCATAAGGATGCTCATAGGTGTACCTGGTACCAGAGCACCCTAGGCCAAAGATCAATGATCGATTTTGTAATCGTATCAGCTGATCTGAGGCCGTATGTTTTGGACACTCGGGTGAAGAGAGGGGCTGAACTGTCAACTGATCACCATCTGGTGGTGAGTTGGGTTAGATGGCGGGGGAAACCTCTGGACAGACCTGGCAAACCCAAGCGTGTAGTGCGGGTGAACTGGGAACGTTTGGAGGAGTCCTCTGTCCGGAAGGACTTCAACTCCCACCTCCGGCGGGACTTCTCTGCCATCCCTGTGGAGGTTGGGGACATTGAACAGGAATGGGCAATGTTCAAAGCCTCTATTGCTAAAGCTGCAGATGCGAGCTGTGGCCAGAAGGTCTTAGGTGCCTCAAGGGGCGGTAACCCTCGAACACCCTGGTGGACAGTGGTGGTCAGGGAAGCCGTCCGACTGAAGAAGGAGTCCTACCGGGGTATGTTATCCCAGGGGACTCCGGAGGCAGTTGCAAGGTACCGGCGGGCCCGAAGGGCAGCGGCCGTGGCTGTGGACGAGGCTAAGCAGAGGGTGTGGGAGCAGTTCGGGGAATCCATGGAGAAGGACTATCGGGCGGCACCAAAGCTGTTCTGGAAGACCATACGGCACCTCAGGAGGGGGAAGCAGGGAACCATCCAAGCTGTGTACGGCAGGGATGGGACTTTGCTGACTTCAAGTGAGGAAGTCGTGGGGCGTTGGAAAGAGCACTTTGAGGAACTCCTGAACCCAAATACATCAGGCACACCCTCCCTGATAGGAGCAGGGCCTGAGGATGATGGGGGATCGACGTTGATCTCTCGGAGTGAAGTCACTGAGGTAGTTAGACAACTCCACAGTGGCAAAGCTCCGGGGGTTGACGAGATCCGTCCAGAAATGCTGAAGGCTCTGGGTGTTGATGGGCTGTCTTGGTTGATACGCCTTTTCAACATTGCGTGGAAGTCTGGGACAGTGCCGAGGGAGTGGCAGACTGGGGTGGTGGTTCCCCTTTTCAAAAAGGGGGACCAGAGGGTGTGTGCTAATTACAGGGGTATCACACTACTCAGCCTCCCTGGGAAAGTTTACGCCAAGGTACTGGAAAGGAGGGTCCGGCCGATAGTCGAACCTCAGATTCAAGAGGAGCAATGTGGATTCCGTCCTGGTCGTGGAACAACTGACCAACTCTTTACGCTTGCGGGAATCCTGGAGAGGGCCTGGGAGTATGCCTATCCAGTCTACATGTGTTTTGTGGATTTGGAGAAGGCGTATGACCGCGTCCCTCGGGAGATCTTGTGGGAGGTGCTGAGGGAGTACGGAGTGAGGGGAACCCTGTTGAGGGCCATCCAATCTCTGTACAACCAAAGCGAGAGTTGTGTCCGGGTGCTTGGATGTAAGTCGGATCCGTTTCCAGTGGGGGTTGGTCTCCGCCAGGGCTGCGCTCTGTCACCTATCCTGTTTGTGATTTTCATGGACAGGATTTCTAGGCGGAGTCGTGGCCATGGCGGAGAGGGTATACGTCTCGGGGGGCTAAAGGTTGCGTCACTGCTGTTTGCAGATGATGTGGTCCTGATGGCACCTTCGGTTCGTGACCTTCAGCTCTCACTGGATCGGTTCGCAGCCGAGTGTTCAGCGGCTGGAATGAGGATCAGCATCTCCAAATCTGAGGCCATGGTTCTCAGCAGGAAACCGATGGTTTGTGCAGTCCGGGTAGGGGACAGGACTCTGTCCCAGGTGGAGGAGTTTAAGTATCTCGGGGTCTTGTTCACGAGTGAGGGAAAGATGGAGAAGGAAATCAGCCGGAGAATCGGAGCAGCTGGGGCAGTATTGCAGTCTCTCTGCCGCACTGTTGTGACGAAACGGGAGCTGAGCCAGAAGGCAAAGCTCTCGGTCTACCGAGCTATCTACATTCCTACTCTCACCTATGGTCATGAAGTGTGGGTAATGACCGAAAGAATAAGATCGCGGATACAAGCGGCCGAAATGAGTTTCCTCAGAAGGGTGGCTGGCATCTCCCTTAGAGATAGGGTGAGAAGTGCAGTCACCCGAGAGAGACTCGGAGTAGAGCCGCTGCTCCTTCGCTTGGAAAGGAGCCAGCTTAGGTGGTTCGGGCATCTCGTGCGGATGCCTCACGAGCGTCTCCCTAGGGAGGTCCTCGTTGCACGTCCCACTGGGAGGAGGCCCCGCGGCAGACCAAGGACCAGATGGGGGGATTACATCTCCTCTCTGGCCTGGGAACGCTTCGGGATTCCCCAGGAGGAAGTCGCAAATGTTGCTCTGGAGAGGGAAGTCTGGGGGTCTTTGCTGGAGCTGCTGTCCCCGCGACCCGATTCCGGATAAGCGGTTGAAGATGGATGGATGGATGGATCTATTTCGAGTGTGCAATACAACGGTGCTGCTTTTGTTTTGAAAAGCGTTATTTGTATTACTTCCGTGTGGACGTATGCTCGTGCGCGCAGCGGCATTCTCAAATTACAAAATAAATTTAAAAAAACATCTTTGTCGTGCGTGCAATACAACTGTGCTGCTTTTATTTTGAAAAGTGTTATATGTGCGTATGTCCTGTGAGGGAAGGCGCACAGCGACAAGTGATGCCCGGTTATCCCAGAGACGCTAAAAAGAGAAAAGTTGATGAAGAATGGCGTGTTTTCAACAAGACGTGGACTGCCAAGTAAAGGTAAAGCCGTGTGTTTATTTGTGGTACACACGTTGCTGTGTTTAAAGAATATAGTGTAACGACCTGCTGAAGTAGATGTTGTCTTCTTGAGTTGCGTAAATGAGGAGTGAGGAGACGTGCGTGTGGAAGGAACGAGATATGTTGAGCTGTGTTAGTATAGCTTGCTCAATAAAAGTTTAAAAAGAGCGTCAGACTTGATGTGCACTTCTTCTGGACGCTACAATTGGTGTCAGAAGTAAAACTGCGCATACTGCACTGTTTGTGTGCTACGTCATCGGGAGGTACGTGCCACATGAGGAGCTCGCCGCATAGAGAGAGATAGAGAGATATAGAGAAAGAGAGAGAGAGAGAGAGAGAGAGAGAGCGTTTACAGGTGCAGCCACACTGCTTGCCACGGGGGGAATTCCGCCCTCAATGAAGACTCCCAGGTTTGATGGCAAGGCGAACTGGGAGGCATTTCATCCCACTTCTGACATCAATTGTAGCGTCCAGAAGAAGTGCACACCAAGTCTGATGCACTTTTTAAACTTTTATTGAGCATGCTATACTAACACAGCTCAACTTATCTCGTTCTTTCCAAAAGGAAAACCAATCCTCACTCCTCATTTCCGCAACAGCAACGCTTCCTCCTTCTTCGCCAATCACCTGACAGGCGTGCTACGTTCACAACAAAGAGGATGCAGGATAAAGTGACAGAAATTGAAATTTTTGTATTGTATTATACATCAGGAAGTGTTGTGTAAGAAAGTGTTAAAAATAAAACCATCAAAAGCCATCTGCTTTTGTATAAAGATAAGTTAGGTTGAATGAAAATATTATTATTATTATTATCTATCTTACGGTATATCAAAAATAATTTGAGCAAAATTTAATTGAAATATTGTCGGTGTGGCCTTCCAGCAGTGCTCGGGTTGCTCATGCGGCCCCCGGTAAAAATTAATTGCCCACTCCTGATGTAGAGTGTGCAATACAACGGTGCTGCTTTTGTTTTGAAAATCGTTATTTGTATTTCTTCCGTATGGACGTATGCGTGTGCGTGATTGTGAGTGAATGTGAACAGCTGCAATCATTAATTACAAAATAAAGTTGAAAAAACATCTATGTCGTGCGCGCAATACAACTGTGCTGCTTTTATTTTGAAAAGTATTATTTATGGGCGTGTGTCCGTGTGTAACCTGCGAGTGAAGGTGCACACGCAGCGACAAGTGATGCACAGTTTACACCCGAAGCGCTAAAAAGATAAAAGTTGATGAAGAATGGCGTGTGTCCAACAAGACATGGACTGCAAAGCAACGTTCCCTCGAAGGTGCGTGCCTGCGCAATTGCGCACTGCTCAAGCGTCTGCTGCGCGCATCAAATATATGCCGCGCACCAAATCAAATCCCATCTGAATTCTAAACAAAATAAACATATTTATTCTATGTAATTTTGCAATGCAACTTTGAGTGACAGTGACAACAAGCCGCCCTAACGGTGTTCGTCAACACCGTTCAATTGAACACCGTTCAATTATTGTAACGTCTATCGAGATGCTTCGAGGACAGGAATTATATCGATCACTTTATTGAGCAAAACTGTTTATATTCGGACATAACCACACCAAAAACATGAGTAAAACAATTCTATCTCGAAAAACTAGTCATTTTCTGCCGTACAAACCAGGCCAAAACCAACTTGTCATCTGTCACCAACACGCATACCACTAAACCACTGGTGCGTTTATGGCCACACAAAAAGTCGGACAACTCAAACACCACACAAAGTTACACTATGACTCCTCAGTCATACGTGTGCTTATTTTACTGTCATTTATTATTAATGTTAATTTATTTATATTAGTCATGGAATGCTGTTACACACACTATGTTGAAGTATTACTATTATTATTAATTATTATTATTATTTATCTTACGGTATATATCAAAAATAATATTGAGCAAAATTTATGTGGCCCTCCAGCAGTGCTCGGGTTGCTCAAATAATGTTAACTCAATAAAGTGTATTTCTTTTTTTAGCTTTAACTTTTCATTTTTTAGCATTGTAACCACATTTGCAAATAACTTTTCTCTTCATAGAATTTTCTTTCAATAAAGAAATAAAGTGCAAAAATGTCAAAGCATCATAACGAACAGTTATGTCAAATAGCAGCAGAAGTGCACTTTTTGGAGAGCTGTATTATTTTCAGTTTTGTGCCCAAGGGACTGATTTTATTTAACACTATATTATTATTTATACACCTATAGTGATCACAGAAACAGGTTGTTTTTGTGTTACTGTATATATTTGTTTCTCTGAAAAATCCCACTTAATATACTTTGGTAACAACAGTCAATATTTATTTATTTTATTTTATTTTTTTAGGTGGGTAACAGTCAATATTTATTTATTTATTAGATTTTATTTTTTCATTATATAATAAAAGTGAGCTTTTGTTAAACCAAATATTGTGTGTTTTTTTCCATATACAACAACCTATCTGGACTCTATAAGAGAATCGATAAGGAATCGGTTCGATAAGAGGATTCGATAATAGGCTCGAACTCGATAATTCCTTATCAAACATCATCCCTAATTAGGAGACATTATTTGGTGTTTTGTTTCGCAAAATATTATACAAAACCAACTTTTCTGACCTATTTGTACCTGCTGATGTGTATTTGCGATCTGCATAAGTCCTGAAAATAAAACAATAAAAAAAAAAAACATAATCCATGCAACATTTTGACCAAAGAACCACCATTACATGTTATGTAGACCACAAGGAAGTGTTTATAATATGACCCCTTTAATGCGCCCTATGGTCGGAAAAACACAGTGCTGTGTGAAATAAAGGAATTTGTTGGGGGGGGAAACTTATGCGTAATAACTTTTAACACAGATTTAATGATCTCTGCATTATAAAGTCTGCTTCTGGAGTTTATGTGACAGGAAATATGACTGTTAAGAAAATGCGACAATAATAGAGACATTAATGACAACTGTGATTACTCGTAAAAACTGCTGTATTATGCAACTAATTATCCAACTGACCCGGCATATGTCTCTTTCTTCTCGGCAGTACAATGTAGCAAGTTGACTTGCTGCTTCGTGATCAACACGGGCGGTGAGGACCACCGCCCAGCAAACATCGGGCCCCCACACAAATGGACAACCATGCCTAACGTCCCTTCCTGATCCCCTGCCTGGGTCGCTGGAAGCATCCCCCAGTTTCTTCACAGCCCCAGTGTCCTCCCGCTGGCGTTCTCGCGAGCATGGCGACGCCTTTCTTGTGGAAGCTGTCATCCCAGAAGCTAGGCTTCTTCCTGGTCAGCTTTGGGTTCATCTGGGGCATGATGCTGCTCCACTTCACCATCCAGCAGCAAGCCAGCCATGAGAACAGCGCTATGCTCCGGCAGCAGATCCTGGACCTCAGCAAGCGCTACATCAAAGCACTGGCTGAGGAGAACCAAAATGTCATTGATGGACCCTATGTTGGCACCATGACCGCTTATGGTGAGTACGCTTTCTGTTTTCACCTAAAATGACAAACCGTGTCAACTTTTGCAACACTCATCAGTAAAATAATAATTTTTTTGTCTGTTGGATTTTCTTTTTGTTTGTAGAGCTGCTACATTGGTCTTTACTTAGGTCATTAGTTTGAGTTGAAAAGTTCTCTAATCACAAGGGATGGGTACCTTTCACAGAGGCAGAGCGGTCACTCTTAGCAGAAGCTATGACACGCACATAAACGGCAATAATGATAAAACTCCCGACTGTTGTTATTACCGTGTTAAATTGAAATGATTGAAAAACCATGATTGATAACTGCACTTTGATAAATTTATGGAAGGACTACGGCAGGGGTGCCCATTACGTCGATCGCGAGCTAGCGGTCGATGGTGGAGGGTGTGTCAGTCGATCGCCAGTAAAGCATTAAAAAAATGGACCTCAAAATTAGCGATCATCAATCTTCAACAAGACGTCACTTTAGTCACTTGATTGACATTCACGGCACCCAAGGGTCTTTTGAGATGACGCTGGCTGCTGCGAGATCATTATTAATAAAAAATGACGGACAGGAAGGCGAGAAACACTTTTTATTTCAACAGACTGCCGTTAAAACTCTAAAGATCGACTGCCCAGTTCCTACCTTCACAATAAAAGCGCTGCTTCATCCTACCTGCGTAAATAAAATAAGAGTCTCAGAAAGCTGGTGTGCACAAGCTAGCAAGCTATGGAGTTTGCTGCCAATGTATTTCTTGTAAAGTGTATGAGAACGAGTAGGAAAGCTGGACAAATAAGATGCCAAAACCAACCACTTTCATGTGGTATTGGACAGAAAGGAGGACTTTTTTTCTCCTCCATTTGAAAATGTGGATGTTATCAGCACTACTGTCTGATTACAATCAATGCAAGTCATCATAATCAGGTAATACACCAACTTATATTCTTGTCTTCATGAAAGAAAGGAATCTATAAGTGTTAAACATGCTTGGATTATCATTAAACACATTTAATTTGTTAACAAAAACGTATGTTTCATAAATAAATAAATATAAATTGTATATATGAATGAGGTAGATCCCCTCGACGATAAAGTTCGCAACTTTTGGTCGCTGATAAAAAAAGCCTTGCCTGTACCGGAAGTAGCGTGACAGGTTGAAAGGCTCCTCACATTTCCCCATTGTTTACAATGCAACGAGAGCGATTCGGACCGAGAAAGCGACGATTACCCCATTAATTTGAGCGAGGATGAAAGATTCGTGGATGAGGAACGTGAGAGTGAAGGACTAGAGTGTAGTGCAGGATGTATCTTTTTTCGCTGTGACAGTAACTTAGGTACAAGGGTTCATTGGATTCCACACTTTCTCCTTTTTCTATTGTGGATCACGGATTTGTATTTTAAACCACCTCGGATACTATATCCTCTTGAAAATGAGAGTCGAGAACGCGAAATGGACATTCACAGTGACTTTTATCTCCACGACAATACATCGGCGAAGCTCTTTAGCTACAGAGCTAACGTGATAGCACATCGGGCTTAAATGCAGATAGAAACAAAAGAAATAAACCCCTGACTGGAAGGATAGACAGAAGATCAACAATACTATTAAACCATGGACATGTAAATAAATGCTTTCCAGGCTGGCGAAGCTTAACAATGCTGTTGCTAACGACACCATTGAAGCTAAATTAGCAACGGGACCTCACAGAGCTATGCAAAAACATTAGCTATCCACCTACGCCAGCCCTCATCTGCTCATCAACACCCGTGCTCACCTGCGTTCCAGCGATCGACGGAGCGACGATCATAGATGCGGTCGGCGGCCTGGAGACGGAGGAAGTCAAGGTGAGGTCGACGGCTAGCGCATCTGCTATCCATCTCAAAGTCCTCCTAGTTGTGTTGCTGTAGTCCGCCGCTAATACACCGATCCCACCTACAACTTTCTTCTTTGCAGTCTTCATTGTTCATTAAACAAATTTCAAAAGATTCACCAACACAGATGTCCAGAATACTGTGGAATTTTGAGATGAAAACAGAGCTTTTTGTGTTGGATTCAATGGTGTACCAATACTTCCGGTTCAACGATTGACGTCACGCGCATACGTCATCATACATAGACGTTTTCAACCGGAAGTTTAGCGGAAAATTTAAAATTGCACCTTATAAGTTAACCCGGCCGTATTGCCATGTGTTGCAATGTTAAGATTTCATTATTGATATATAAACTATCAGACTGCGTGGCTGGTAGTAGTGGGTTTCAGTAGGCCTTTAAAATGGAAGAACATAAATATATTCAAACACACATTAAAATAACATGGCTCTTCCGAAGCCAGAACAATATCCGATGTTTCCTCGGCCCAGACAGTATAAAATATTTCAGTTAGGGCTGGGCGATATGGCCTTTTATTAATATTTAGATTTTTAGGCCATGTCACGATACACGATATATATCTCGATATTTTGCCTTAGCCTTGAATTAACACTTGGTGCATATAATCACAGCAGTATGATGATTTTATGTGTCTACATTAAAACATTCTTGTTCATACTGCATTAATATATGCTCATTTTAAACTTTCATGCAGAGAGGGAAATCACAACTAAGTCAATTTACCAAAAATGTATTTATTAAGCAGTGGCACAAACATTCATGTCATTTCAAAACAGAAAGTGCAAGATTGTCAGAGACATTTTAAAACAAGCTATTAGTGCACTTTTGTGCATGATGTCACTAAGATGACATATCAAAACAACACTAAATTAAAGTGCACTTTTTGTACAGAACGCCTCTACAATAGTTTAAAACATATAAAGTGCACTTTTGTGCATGATGTCACACAAGATATTTCAATAACTGTCAAATAAAAATAAGCTGCATAATAGGAAATCAAATGTGGTAGGTTCCTGCGGACGTTATCTCCTTCTGTTGTTGACTATTTTTTCATACGGTGTTGATCTGGAAATGGTTGCTTCGGCATTTTGTTGGTGTGGCACCGGCCGAAGATGTTGACATGCGGAGTTTCAAGCACTCTTCATTCTCTAGCGGGTGACTTTTCAAATGGTGCTACACATTAGCAGTGGTGCTACTTTTTGTAGCAACGCTTTTGCCGCATACTTGTAAAACATCTTCCCGTTTGAAGCCAAACCACCGCCAGACGATGGACTCCCTGCTGTTTTTCTTGGGAATTAATTCTTCCTTCATTTGTTACCACACCGCTAGCATCACAGCTAACTTTACCATGTCGCTACATGTCTGCTCCGCGAGAGCGTATGACGTTGCGACAGTATGTGACGTATGTAAGAAGGTGCGCTTGTTATATGTCTCTGTGAGAAGCAGATACAAGAAAGAGTGAGAAAAGCCTGTAGTGCAATGCCCGCAGCTAAAAGCAACTGCTTATATCAGGATATAGTAATTTTGTACATTGCACAGAGACAAACCCGCGATATATCGAGTATATTCGATATATCGCCCCGCCCTAATTGCAGTGTGTGTACAAGTACTTTTTGAGCACGTTCAATAATACCGCGGTAATAATGAGTGTAATAAAGTGCTTTGAGTCACTAGAGAAAAGCGCTATATAAATATAAATATGATTCAATGATAACTCTGATAATTTTGGTCACAATAACTTCATTTAGCCATTTTATTTAATGTTTTGGTTGTGTATATTTGAGGGTCCCCTACCCTCCGTAATGGACACGTAACCTATTTTATGGCTTTTGGTTTTGATTTTTATTCAAGTGCAAAGTTTTGCGAAAAGAGTATATTTTATTGTTATCATTTGTCTATTCAATTTGGATATTTAAAAGTTTACATTACATACTTACATTGTTATTGTGTATCATATGTGGTTAATTTTGTCTCCAAAAAAAAATGGCAATATTTATTGGCAATAATTTGTAGGTCAATATAACATAGAGCAAAAATCATTCTCGGCCCAGGCCTTCTGGTACCTAGGAATCAATACTCGTACTCGACAGTATCAGTTTGTAGTCACGTAATTATAAATGTTAATTTTTTAATCATGTAAATTTGTAAAGTTTACATTCAACTTTGAGCTGATAATGATACCTATAGTTACCGTATTTTTCTGACTATAAGTCACTCCGGAGTATACGTTGCACCGGCCGAAAATGCACAGTAAAGAAGGAAAAAAACATATATACGTCGCACTGGAGTATAAGTCCCATTTTTGGGGGGAATTTATTAGATTTCAAAAGTAACTCAGTTACTAACTCAGTTACTTACATCAAAAAGTAATGCGTTACTGTGAAAAGTAACTATTTAGTTACTTCTTTTTTTCTTCTTTTTTTTTAAAGCTCCCATTAATGGCCTTTTAGCCTTCATTTCAGTACTGTTATTGCACTGGAGAATAATACAATCTGTTGATCAACTTGAAATGCATTTTTATTTGCATTTTAACATAATTAATGAAAAACAATGCAACATAAAAAGGCATTTCCCCTTTCTTTAAACTTGGACCAATGACCATTAATAAAAAACAACTGAAAGTGCAACATAAAAAGGCACATCATCTTCCTTGAAACATAGATAGTGAAATAAAGTCTGACATCTGGAGTGATGCTGCTGTCTTCCACACTTGGAGTCATGGATTGTAGAGTCCTTGTTTTCAGTGGCAGGATCATTGACACAGATGGTGAAGTTTCAGATGTAACACTTTTGAGGGGTTTAAGCACCTGGAGGACCTCCTCTGCCACTCTCACATCATCATCAGACAGGTTGATGATGTATTTGACATTTTTCTTCAGGGTCTTGTGGGTCAATGCAGAGTATATAGCTGCCTGCTGCTGCAACATATCATAAGTGGAGTTCCACTTCGTTGGGACATCATGTATGAGCTTTATGAGTAGGCAGCTTTAGTATTTCTTGCTTTGTCTTAAGCACATGAGCAGCTGTTGTGCTAGGAAACCTCCTTCCTGATCCATCCTATTGACTGAGATGTGATGCCAAATTCACTACATGTGCAAAGCACCTACCTGTGGTCACAGTCCTGCCTCATTCACTGCAATTATTTGATTTTTGGCATTATCACTTGTGACTGGGATATCTTTATCTTCCATTCCTCCACTGCTTGTGTCAGTACCTGCGCAAGGTGACTCTCGTAGAGGGGGCGTGTCTGCTCATCTGCCAGTCTGCTGTGATTAAGTGAGCGCTTATCGTCACATAGTTTCCCTGGACGTGCACCAGTCTGTCGTGAGCGCAACTGGTGATGCTCGGGATAGTTCATCCACAACTTTTTTCTTCTCATGCTCATAAAGATCTGGCACAATCTTAGCGCTGAAGTGGGTGCGCGACGGGATGTCGTAATGTGGCTCAAGCACGTTCAGCATGTGTTTAAAACCCTCGTTTTGCACAACGGAGTCTGCTCCTATAAACACACCGATTGAATGGCGCGGGGCGTTCAAGCTCTTTCGTTACTCCGCTCGCCATGACCACGCTGTGTGTGGACTGAACGTGCATGCGAACAACCTTTTTGTTTTGTTTTATATATCAAACCACGGATCACGTGTGTGCCTCCCCTCCCCACACCCAGACACACGCCTCTTTTCTTCTCTCCGGCGTGTGACAGGGGAAGATTTAGAAGAAAGACACCGCAGCGCATCTGTTTCTAGCCGATACTACATAAAAAATAACGTAAAATAACGCAGTAACGCATCATGTAGTAACGGTAACTGAGTTACTGAATATAAAAAAAAACGCGTTGGATTACTAGTTACCCCCGAAACTAACGGCGTTACAGTAACGCGTTACAGTAACGCGTTACTTTGTAACGCGTTAGTCCCAACACTGCAAATAACCAACTGAGAACATGCCTGGTATGTTAACGCAACACATCATGGCAAGAGTCATTCAAATAACTATAACATATAGAACATGCTATACGTTTACCAAACAAGCTGTCACTCCCGATCGCTAAATCAGATGAAATCTTCCTCCCCGGTGTCGCCTTTCGTATGCGCCGTTTCCTTTCTTTCTGCTGCTCGATCGCCGTTTTCTGCTGCATATTTCACTACGGCTTGTAATCTGCAGTATATGATTTCCTTTTCGGTGCCATTTTAGTTCAGCCCTTCTCAGTTTTTATAAGTTACCGCCAATGTTGAAATAATCCATTTTAATAGCTACGGATGTAGCAGCAGTTTACATCCCATGACCCACAATGCACTTCTGCCATGACGCACAATGCACTTCTGCTATGACCCGCCCCCGCCGAATTCTTATTGGTTGACGTGTGTGACTATTGCTGACGTGTGTGTGACGATTGCGGACATTTGCTTCGTCTCTTACGCGAATGAGATAAATAATATTATTTGATATTTTACGGTAATGTTTTAATAATTTCACACATAAATCGCCCCGGAGTATATGTCGCACCCCCGGCCAAACTATGAAAAAAACTGCAATTTATAATCCGAAAAATACGGTATATTTTGATGTCTTGCACTTCTGAGTCTCATTTGCAACATGAGTAGATTTAGCATGTACTGTAGTTCCAATTCCAAGTAGGGCTGGGCGATATGGCCTTTTATTAATATCTCAATATTTTTAGGCCATGTCACGATACACGATATATATCTCGATATTTTGCCTTAGCCTTGAATGAACACTTGATGCATATAATCACACCAGTATGATGATTCTGTGTCTACGTTAAAACATTCTTGTTGATACTGCTTTAATATATGCTAATTTTGAACTTTCATGCACAGAGGGAAATCACAACTAAGTCAATTTACCAAAACTGTATTTATTAAACAGTTATTAAGCAGTGGCACAAACATTCATGTAATTTCAAAACAGAAAGTGAAAGATTTTCAGAGACATTTTAAAACAAGCTATTAGTGCATTTTTGTGCATGATGTCACTAAGATATTTCAAAACAACACTAGATTAAAGTGCACTTTTTGTACAGAACGCCACTACCATCCATCCATTCATCAATCTTCTTTCGCTTATCCGATGTCGGGTCGCGGGGGCAGCACCCTAAGCAGGGAAGCCCAGACTTCCCTCTCCCCAGCCACCTCATCCAGCATCCCGAGGCGTTCCCAGGCCAGCCGGGAGACATAGTCTTCCCAACGTGTCCTGGGTCTCCTACCTGTCGGACGTGCCCTAAACACCTCCCTTGGGAGGCGTTCGTTTGGCATCCTGACCAGATGCCCGAACCACCTCATCTGGCTCCTCTCGATGTGGAGGAGCAGCGGCTTTACTTTGAGCTCCTCCTGGATGGCAGAGCTTCTCACCCTATCTCTAAGGGAGAGCCCCGCCACCCGGCGGAGGAAACTCATTTCGGCCGCTTGTACCCGGGATCTTGTCCTTTTGGTCATAACCCAAAGCTCATGACCATAGGTTTGGATGGGAACGTAGATCAACCGGTAAATTGAGAGCTTTGCCTTACGGCTCAGCTCCTTCTTCACCACAATCCACTCTTCCCTCACTCGTGAACAAGACTCCGAGGTACTTGAACTCCTCCACTTGGGGCAGGGTCTCCTACCCAACCCGGAGATGGCACTCCACCCTTTTCCGGACGAGAACCATGGACTCGGACTTGGAGGTGCTGATTCTCATCCCAGTTGCTTCACACTCGGCTGTGAACCGATCCAGTGAGAGCTGAAGATCCTGGCCAGATGAAGCCATCAGGACCACATAATCTGCAAAAAGCAGAGACCTGATCCTGCAGCCACCAAACCGGATCCCCTCAACGCGCTGACTGCGCCTAGAAATTCTGTCCATAAAAGTTATGAACAGAATCAGTGACGAAGAGCAGCCCTGGCGGAGTCCAACCCTCACTGGAAACGTGTCCGACTTACTGCCGGCAATGCGGACCAAGCTCTGACACTGATCATACAGGGAGCAGACTGCCACAATCAGACAGTCTGAGCACTCCCCACAGGACTTCCCGAGGGACACGGTCGAATGTCTTCTCCAAGTCCACAAAGCACATGTAGACTGGTTGGGCAAACTCCCATGCACCTTCAAGGACCCTGCCAAGAGTATAAAGCTGGTCCACAGTTCCACGACCAGGACAAAAACCGCACTGTTCCTCCTGAATCCGAGGTTCGACTATCCTCCTCTCCAGTACACCTGAATAGACCTTACCGAGAAGGCTGAGGAGTGTGATCCCATGATAATTGGAACACACCCTCCGGTTATCTTTCTTAAAGAGAAGAACCACCACCCCGGTCTGCCAATCCAGAGGTACCTCCCCCGATGTCCACGCGATGTTGCAGAGTCTTGTCAACCAAGACAGCCCCACAGCATATCTCATCCACCCCTTGCCACCGAGGAGCTTTTTAACTACCTCAGCAACCTCAGCCCCAGAAATAGGAGCGCCCACCACAGATTCCCCAGGAACTGCTTCCTCATAGGAAGACGTGTTGGTGGGATTAAGGAGGTCTTCGAAGTATTTCTTCCACCGATCCACAACATTCGCAGTCGAAGTCAGCAGAACACCATCCTCACCATACACGGTGTTGACAGTGCACTGCTTCCCCTTCCTGAGGCGGCGGATGGTGGTCCAGAATCGCTTCGAAGCCGTTCGGAAGTCGTTTTCCATGGCTTCCCCAAACTCCTTTTATGTCAGAGTTTTTGCCTCCGCGACCGCTGAAGCCGCACACCGCTCTGCCTGTCGGTACCTCTCCGCTGCCTACGTTGTCCAATGAGCCAAAAGAACCCGATAGGACTCTTTCTTCAGCTTGATGGCATCCCTCACCGCCTGTGTCCACCAGCGGGTTCTAGGATTACCGCCACGACAGGCACCAACTACCTTGCGGCCACAGTTCCAATCAGCCGCCTCAACAATAGATGTCCAGCACCTCCCTTGTGACATGTTCAAAGTTCTTCCGGAGGTGGGAATTGAAACTCTCTCTGACAGGAGACTCTGCTAGACGTTCCCAGCAGACCCTCACAATGTGTTTGGGTCTGCCAGATTTGTCCGGCATCCTCCCCCACCATCGCAGCCAACTCACCACCTTGGTGATCGGTAGAAAGCTCCGCTCTCTCTTCACCCAAATGTCCAAAACATGAGGCCGCAAATCCGATGACACAACTACAAAGTTGATCATGGAACTGCGGCCTAGGGTGTCCTGGTGCCAAGTGCACCTATGGACACCCTTATGTTTGAACATGGTGTTCGTTATGGACAATCTGTGACGAGCGCAAAAGTCCAATAACAAAACACCACTCGGGTTCTTTTTTGACTATTTTTTTTCATACAGTGTTTATGTGGAAATGGAAGACGCCAGGCTCAATTGGGTCAGTGCTGGTTGCTTCTGCGTTTTGTTGGGTGTGGCACTGGCCGAGATGTTCACATGCGGAGTTTCAAGCACTCTTCATTCTCTAGCGGGTGACTTTTCAAATGATGCTACAAATTAGTAGTGCTGCTACTTTTTGTAGCAACGCTTTTGCCGCATACTTGATATATTACGGTTGTCTGTTCAGCATCTTACCGCTTCAAGCCAAACCACCGCCAGACGATGAACCCTGTGCTGTTTTTTTGGAGGAATTCATTCTTCCTCCATTTGTTACCAGATTTGCATCTTCTCTCTCTCGTATTACCACTTGCACAGCTCTGCTTGCACCACCTGCCACAGCTAACGTTACCCATGCCTCTACATCTCTGCTCGGCGAGAGTGTATGACGTTGCATTAGCGATAGTATGTGACGTGTGTAACAAGGTGCGCTTGTTTTATGTCTGTGAGAAGTAGAGACAAGAAATAGTGAGAAAAGCCTGTAGTATAATGCCCGCAGCTAAAAGCAACTGCCTGAGAACGTACACTCGAATACTCACAAAATACTAATTTTCTACATTGCACAGAGACAAACCCACGATATATCGAGTATATTCGATGTATCGCCCAGGCCTAATTCCAAGAATAGATGGCAGTGGTGGGAGTAGAAGCTAGTGTATTGCCTCGTCAGGAAGTAGTTTTTGCCATAAAGCAAAATGTGCCATTCTTTTCTTTTATTTAGTCCTAAAAAGTGTTTGTACTTTACAGTGTTTACCATATATTCATTTACTTGTGGCAAGTATATTTTTCCATCCTCGCACATTCATTTTAATGCACTGCGAATGGAGCTTGTAGTTCCAGCGCCGTACATAGCATACTTGCCAACCCTCCCGGTTTTACCGGGAGACTCCCGGTATTCAGCACCTCTACCGATAACCTCCCGGCAGAAATTTTCTCCCGACAAACTCCCGGTATTCAGCCGGAGCTGGAGGCCACGCCCCCTCCAGCTCAATGCGGACCTGAGTGGGGACAGCCTGTTCTAACGTCCGCTTTCCCACAATATAAACAGCTTGCCTGCCCAATGACGTCATAACATCTACGGCTTTTAGAGAGTGGAGTGCACAACTGCGCACACAACAAGGAGACGAAGCAGAAGAACGAGGAAGTTACAGACATGGCGACGCCGTCGACGAGCAAGATGAAGAAATACGCTTGCAAGTTCCAAAACAAATAGAAACAAGAATTTCAGTTCATCCAGGACAGTTCGAAGGGGAAAAGGTATGTTGCCTGTACATTTTGTAGAACAGACTTCTCCATTGAACACGGTGGCCGAAATGATATACTCAGTCATGAACAGAGAAGTTAAACAGGACAATACTGCCATCTACTGGATAACCTCCGGAACACTGAAATTCAAGTATTTATTTTATTTATATGTATAATAAAATAAAAAAAATAAAAAATAAATGTATATATATATATATATATATAGCTAGAATTCACTGAAAGTCAAGTATTTCATATATATATATATATATATATATATATATATATATATATATATATATATATATATATATATATATATATATATATATATATATATATACACACTACCGTTCAAAAGTTTGGGGTCACCCAAACAATTTTGTGGAATAGCCTTCATTTCTAAGAACAAGAATAGACTGTCGAGTTTCAGCCATTTTGAGCGTTTAATTGACCCCACAAATGTGATGCTCCAGAAGCTCAATCTGCTCAAAGGAAGGTCAGTTTTGTAGCTTCTGTAACGAGCTAAACTGTTTTCAGATGTGTGAACATGATTGCACAAGGGTTTTCTAATCATCAATTAGCCTTCTGAGCCAATGAGCAAACACATTGTACCATTAGAACACTGGAGTGATAGTTTCTGGAAATGGGCCTCTATACACCTATGTAGATATTGCACCAAAAACCAGACATTTGCAGCTAGAATAGTCATTTACCACATTAGCAATGTATAGAGTGTATTTCTTTAAAGTTAAGACTAGTTTAAAGTTATCTTCATTGAAAAGTACAGTGTTTTTCCTTCAAAAATAAGGACATTTCAATGTGACCCCAAACTTTTGAACGGTAGTGTATATATATATGTATGTATGAAATACTTGAGTTGGTGAATTCTAGCTGTAAATATACTCCCCTATTAACCACGCCCCCCACCCCCACCTCCCGGTATCGGAGGTCTCAAGGTTGGCAAGTATGGTACAGAATGTATCAGCGGCGCCTGATTTACCAGAGACGAAGAAGACACAAGGAAGTGGGAATCGTAGAAGAAAAAGTGGCGGCATAGTAAACTTGATATAGAGATACTTGCAGCTTGTTGAACAAGATGCTACATTTTGAGAGCCTTGGGCTGTTTATCCAAAACACGCCACAACAACAGTCAGCGGCAGTGGGCTCATCCCACTTGGACTTGGACCGGCTGAAAGGCACTGTTAGGCAGGAATGGCTTCATCTTTGTTCAGCTAACTTTAACTCCAGCCTACAAATCAGACACCCGCTAGTATCCCAGCCACCCAGAGACGTTTATGTACAGCAACTAACAGAGCTACAAATTGAATGCTTTCCACTGCTGCACAAAATGAAACCAACCCGTGAGAAAAAAAGGCATTTTTTGGTTGTCAAATACGTTTTGACATGATATAATGTCACACGTCTTTTAAAACATGAACCAATCAATATGTATCCACAGAAGAACACTTACGTTTTGCGACTAAATGCAAACAGATAATGGCATCAGATATAGCAACGCCCATATGCAAATTCGGAAATGGCGTCCTATTCACCGCCCAGCCCCCTCAAAAAGGGAACTGCACTTTTTTTTAGTTATACTTTGTACATAAAAATGCATCAAACTGCGAATAAAAACAAGAGAGGGAAGAAAAGTTACTTTTAGACTATCAATCAACATATTCTTGTCTCAAGGTGCCGTACATTAGAACAATATGCAATATGCAGTAATACTTTAAAAAAAATACTTTGCTTTATGCAGATTTTTGTCTACATCACATGGCAAACTCAAGGCCCGGGGTCCACATCTGGCCCGCCCCATTATTCTTTGTGGCCCACGATTGCCTGGATAGAATGTGCATCAACTTTAGTTCATCTTTATTGATTAATGTATCTACATTTTGACAGAAAAAAAGCATGAAGGCATGCAAATGAAGCTCTTCACTCAGTATTACTTGATGCAATCTACAGTAGGAAAGGGATTTATACGGCCCCATTCCTGGATGGATCTCGCATGAGAGGAAGAGGAGGGGTTAATCATTTTGCAATGCAGCCTGCTGAAAATGAGGGAAAGATCCACTCTACATAGCAACTGACGCTGTGGTCAAAGTGCACTCGCGCAATTCGTCACGTTTCATGTGTCAGGTAAACCAAATAGTGCCTTCTCAATCCCGTTCCTACTGTATTTCTTGCCTTTTTCTTATGAAAATTCTACACTCGCTGAAATCACGTTGTCACTTTGACTTTTGATTACAAAGCAAGTTTTCAATTAGTTTGTTGGTAAACAACGATAATAATAAAAAAAATTAAAAAAAGGAAACTGTGTAATATTAACATGAAGCTGCCCTCCAAGGGCTTTGGTATCTGCAATGTGGCCCATGATGAAAATGAGTTTTGACGCCTACATCATGGTCTTAAACTGAAGAAATAACCCATAAAAAAACAATACAATGGTTATTATGTAGTGATATTATAATATACAATAATGATGCAAGTAACTATTTAAAAGGATATAATATATAATATATTTATATTTCTCATTACTGTAGAAATGTTTACCATTCTACTGTAATTGAATGGTAAATAACTTGTAGTTATCCTAAATAAATAAACATAAATATAAAATGGACTAATTTCTGTAAGCAAAAATGTTATTTAGATGAATATTAAACATATTAAAGTGAATTTTTTCCCAGTTGAAAAAAGAAGAACTGAGAATTGTTTTGGTTCATGTAGCTTCCGCGAGGTGGCTCATTAGCGCTAAGTAAATCCTCTCCATCGGAGGCCTCTCCTGTTTATTCTTTCCAACAAATCAGACATGACAAAGACTTGTACTTTTCCCAGACTAAAGACGAGTTGTGCCCTGGGGGTGACAGGTCACCTGACACTCACATCTTATTTTTTCCTTTGGGCGTTTCAGCAGCAATTGTGGGATTCTTTTGAACTTGGATGCTTATTTTGTTGTTTATCTCCGGAGATTTAATGTCACAATTCACGAGGATTCTGTTACAGGTCAGAGAGTGGCTGGGCAAGGTGTAAGCCTTTATTGCTGCAATAATCCTTGCCGTGCTTGGGAAGGTTATCTCTTCTTTGTTCCGTTGTGTGGTTGAGATATGGAGGGCACCGTACAGGTTGGCCTTACAGCTATGCCAATGAAAGTCTTGGTCCAATGTCCCTGTTTTAATGCCAAGGAAATGATCCCACTACATAACCGTCAATGAAAGTACTATTTAAAGCAAAGTGACGTTTGCTCTTGGCTCTACAATGCATTTTGCTTTTCTTTTTTTTAACCCTCTGATACATTTGGAATATGAAAATCTAACTTTCAGCAGATGACTTGAATAGCACTTTGTTATGCTGCACTGCGCATGCAAGTGACGCCGAGGCCACATTAGGGCCTGTGCGTGTTTATTCTGGAGTCTGATAAAGATCGCATTTTACTCGCAGTGTTACACAGTCAGCTGAAAATATATCAGATTTGGAAAAATCCAATTTGAGCTACTTTGACCTTCAGTGTAAACGTAGTCTTGTAGATTCATTTACATTGGAGTGCATGTGCAGTCCGGCATTTGCATGCTTTGCCAGTGGTGCGTTCAAGGTGTACACAAATTTCGGATTTTTAATCTGTGTCCTGAAGAGGAACTGGTAGCTGCGCCTGTGAAACTTATTCCGCTATGAGAGTCACACTGTACAATTACTCCTACTGGGGAATAATGAATAACAATTTAATCAAGTGATAATCCTGTAATCCTGCAACATTCTGTTTGTGGTCAAAGAGAGATACAGCCAACGATGCACTTTCAATCGCTTTATTAACTAGCAATAAAAATTCAATAGGAGATGCTGTCGGCAACATCTCGTAGTTCCAATCACTCCCGCAGTGGCACAAACTACCAATGCTATTGCTTCTCTCCCTCGCTGATGTCACACGTCACTTGGCAACAGGCACCACTTTTTTAAGGCACACACTCACGCATTCTGATCGCCTGAGACAGCTTTCAATGGCACACACGGCTACAACTTGTTACTTCTGTATTTTTACTATTATTTATGCTGTGCCTGTCATTTAAAATGTTAGTTTCATGTACAGTATACAAACTGGGTGGGATAGAGGGTATCCTGGTGTGTCAAAAAGAAAAACTATCTATACCAAACTCAATCTATCAATCAAATATTTGTTTATTTATATAGACCTTAATCACAAGTGCCTCAAAGTTCTTCACAAACCACAACGACATCCCTGGGAATAACTCAACCCAATTGGACAATGAGAATCCTTTGGAGGAACCACAGATGTGCCCATCTTGCTGACAGTGCAATGGAGGCCGGGTGGCTACGGTTAATAGTGTGAGAGTCCAGTCCAACGGGAGGCCCGAGGGGGATCCTCTTGCATTTGGACAAGTCCGCAGCGCAGAGACGTCATTAACTGATGCATGGAGTGGTCCATCCCCGGGTCTCGACTTGGAAAAACTAGCGCCTTCTCCGTTGAAACTGATCCGTGGCTACCTGATAACCTCGCCACGCAGGAGAGTGGGGCAGAGCAGAAAAGAGGAGCGGCAGGTCAACTGGTCTAAAAAGGGGGTCTACTTAAAGGCTAGAAAAAATACAAAACCCAAAACCAGTGAAGTTGGCTCGTTGTGTAATTCATAATAAAAACAGAATACAATGATTTGCAAATCCTTTTCAACTTATATTCAATTGAATAGACTGCAAAGACAAGATATTTAATGTTCAAACTGAGAAACGTAATTTTTTTTGCAAATAATCATGAACTTGTAGCGGTTGATTTAAGGACATAATTCACCACACCTGTTTACTTGACTTTGTCCTCATTATTCACTGCCATTGTTCTATTGTGCGCATAACAATGTTGTTCTTGTTTACATTCGTATATGCGGTTAAGAGTGAGTAATTCAGTGCGGCCCCTTTAAGTGGCCGTCAGTGAATTCTCCCAAAGGTGGGGGTTTGTTGTTCCTGCCATTTTGGAGGGTTTGTGACGTAAGCGTTCATTCATTCTGGTTGTTGGAGGAATAAACGACGCACACGTTTTTGTGTGTCAAACGATACTTCAAGTTGTCTTGCTTTCACGCTACAAGCGCAACACTGGTGACCCCGACGCTTCACTGAACGGATTCAGTGAATATTATCGACCATGACGGCGAATGCGGTTTCTCTAAAGCTGCCCGAGTTCTGGGAAACTTCCGCGACTGCATGGTTTGCCAAGGCCGAGGCACAGTTCGCCCTGCGTGGTATCACCGATGACGACACTAAGTTTTATTATGTCGTGTCCTCCCTTGTGGGGCGGTATAGCTCGGTTGGTAGAGTGGCTGTGCCAGCAACTTAAGGGTTGCAGGTTCGATCCCCGCTTCCGCCATCCTAGTCACTGCCGTTGTGTCCTTGGGCAAGACACTTTACCCACCTGCTCCCAGTGCCACCCACACTGGTTTAAATGTAACTTAGATATTGGGTTTCACTATGTAAAGCGCTTTGAGTCACTAGAGAAAAGCGCTATATAAATATAATTCACTTCACTTCACTTCACTTGGGAGCGCGACGGCGACTAGAGTGGTTAACGTCCCTACGCACCCACCGGAGAGGAACAAGTACGTCACGTTGAAGGCTCACCTCTTAAAGGCCTACTGAAATGAATTTTTTTTTTTTTTAAACGGGGATAGCAGATCTATTCTATGTGTCATACTTGATCATTTCGCGATATTGCCATATTTTTGCTGAAAGGATTTAGTAGAGAACAACGACGATAAAGATCGCAACTTTTGGTATCTGACAAAAAAAAGCCTTGCCCCTACCGGAAGTAGCGTGACGTAGTCAGTTGTACATTTCCGCAAAGTTCCCTATTGTTTACAGTGATGGCGGCCAGAAGGGAGAGCGATTCGGACTGAGAAAGCGACGATTTCCCCATTAATTTGAGCGAGGATGAAAGATTTGTGGATGAGGAAAGTGCAAGTGAAGGACTAGTGGGGAGTGGAAGCGATTCAGATAGGGAAGATGCTGTGAGAGGCGGGTGGGACCTGGTATTCAGCTGGGAATGACTACAACAGTAAATAAACACAAGACATATATATACTCTATTAGCCACAACACAACCAGCCCAAAGGACCGTTCACCTAACCCAAGGTTCATAAAGCTTATATATTTACCCAAAGTTACGTACATGACACGCACGTACGGGCAAGCGATCAAATGTTTAAAAGCGCGCGGGTGGGACCTGATATTCAGCTGGGAATGACTACAACAGTAAATAAACACAAGACATATATATACTCTATTAGCCACAACACAACCAGGCTTATATTTAATATGCCACAAATTAATCCCGCATAACAAGCACCTAGGTGTTTGTTATGCTAGCTCCTAGTTATAGCTAGGAGCTAGTACCCGTCCATATAACCCGCCAATACAATTCAAACACCTGCACAACACACACAATCACTCAGCCCAAAGGACCGTTCACCTAACCCAAGGTTCATAAAGCTTATATATTTAACCAAAGTTACGTACGTGAAAAGCACGTACGGGCAAGCGATCAAATGTTTGGAAGCGCAGCTGCATACTCACGGTACCGCGTCTGTGTATCCAAATCAAAGTAATCCTGGTAAGAGTCTGTGTTGTCCCAGTTCTCTACAGGCGTCTGTGTATCGAAGTCAAAGTCCTCCTGGTAAGAGTGTCTGTTGTCCGAGTTCTTCGATCTTGACTGCATCTTTCGGGAATGTAAACAATGAAACACCGGCTGTGTTGTGTTGCTGACTTCCCTCGCAAAATACTCCGCTTCGCACCGACAACTTTCTTCTTTGCTTGCTCAGCTTCTTTCTCCATAATGCAATGAACAAATTGCAACAGATTCACCAACACAGATGTCCAGAATACTGTGGAATAATGAGATGAAAACAGAGCTATTTCGTATTGGCTTCAATGGGGGAGCCATACCTCTGTTCTACTGGCTACGTCACGCGCATACGTCATATCCAAAGGAGTTGTCAACCGGAAGTTTAGCGGGAAATTTAAAATTGCACTTTATAAGTTAACCCGGCCGTATTGGCATGTGTTGCAATGTTAAGATTTCATCATTGATATATAAAGTATCACACTGTGTGGTCGGTAGTAGTGGGTTTCAGTAGGCCTTTAAAGACATTTCAACTTTCCGACGCGGAGCGAGCCAGCTGCCTTTTTTCGATGCAGGGGCTTGGCGATTGCAAGCCCTCTGAACTAATGGACAAAATGCTAGGCCTCTTAGGTGAGCACAGACCAGGATTCCTCTTCGTGCAGCTTTTCCTGAGACCCCTGCCTTCTCAGGTGCGGGCTGCTTTAGCCAACACCGCCATTTTGGACTGCTGCGAACTAGCTGCTGAAGCTGATAAGTTCTTTTTAGCCTCCCAACCGACCTATGTGGCTGCTTTCCTTCCGGCTGAGACAGAAAGACCCATGGCAGATTCTTCCACTCTCGCTGCTGCTGCTGCTGCTACGCCCCCCAGGCGGCAACCGGATTCTGGACTATGTTTTTTCCACGCAAAGTTCGGGACCAAAGCCAGGCGGTGCCTTCCCCCGTGCAGTTTTAGTAGACCGCTGCCGGGAAACGCCGGGGCCGGCGCTCAGCAGTGGCCATGAGCGTCGGCAGTACTGGCAGGCTGCTCTTCATCCAGGACTCCCTCTCTGGACGACGTTTGCTGTGTGACACCGGCGCACAGAGGAGCGTCCTGCCAGCATCAAGGTTGGACATGCTGTCTGAGTCACATGGCCCCCCTATGGAAGCGGCCAATGGCAGCCCTATCCACACTTACGGAATACGGTACGTGGAACTGTGTTTTGGTGGACAGCGATTCAGTTGTAACTTTGTGACTGCTAAAGTGACGGTGCCACTCATCGGTGCAGATTTTCTCTGTGCTTTCGGATGTAAAAAACAGGCGCTTGGTGGATGGGATTACGTTCTGCTCGTACAAGTGCAGTCTCAGCGCGACGGACTCCATCAGGCTTTTCAGCATGCTACCCACTGCGGACATTTTTCTTTGCCTCCTCGCTGAGTTCCGCACCGTGGCTCAGCCCACGTTCTCGTCATTTACCGCCAAGCATGGTGTGGAACACCACATTGCCACCACGGGCCCCCCTGTGCACGCACGAGCCCGGCGCCTGGACCCTGCTAAGCTCTCCATTGCTAGAGCTGAATTTGAGACCATGGAACGCCTCGGGATCATTCGACGCTCAGACAACCCGTAGGCGTCGCCCCTCCACATGGTGGAGAAGCCCGGAGGTGGTTGGCGGCCATGCGGTGATTTCTGCAGACTCAACGATGCGACTACCCCGGACCTTTATCCGGTCCCCCACATACAAGATTTTTCCGCCAACCTGGCTGGTAAAACTGTGTTTTCTAAGGTAGATCTTGTCCGGGGCTATCATCAGGTGCCGGTCCACCCCTCTGATATCCCGAAGACAGCGGTCATCACCCCATTTGGACTGTTCAAATTTTTACGAATGCCTTTTGGCCTTAAGAGCACCGCACAGAGTTTCCAGCGTTTGATGGACTCTGTTTTACGTGACTTGCCATTTTTGTTTGTTTACTTGGACGACATCCTGGTAGCAAGCACCTCTCAGGCCGAGCATGTGACCCACCTCAGGTCCCTTTTTCAGCGCCTTAGCCAACACAGGCTCATTGTTAACCCGGCTAAGTGCCAGTTCGGGTTGTCTGTAATCGACTTCCTCGGACATTGTGTCACAAAGTGCGGGGCAGTTCCCCTCCCAGCGAAAGTTGCTGCCATCGCAAACTTCCCCCGCCCAATCACGGTTAAGGCTCTTCAAGAGTTCCTTGGCATGGTAAATTTTTACCATCGTTTCATCCCCCGGGCAGCTGACTTCATGCGGCCGCTGTATGATGCTCTTAAAGGGGCTGCTCCCAAGCACATGGTAGACTGGTCTGACGCGCGGCACAGTGCTTTTGTGGGGGTCAAGTCTGCTCTCGCTAACGCTACCCTGCTGGCACACCCATTACCCGATGCTCCTATTGCAATCACCACGGACGCGTCAGAATATGCTGTAGGTGCAGTGCATGAGCAGTGGGTGGGTGGAACTTGGCAACCTTTGGTTTTGGTTTTCCGGTCTGGTCGGCCCGTCCGTGCCCCTGTCCATTGACCGTTCGTCTTTCTTTGTGATGCCGAATTCTGGGGGGATGTGTGTAGCGGTTGATTTAAGGACATAATTCACCACACCTGTTTACTTGACTTTGTCCTCATTATTCACTGCCATTGTTCTATTGTGCACATAACAATGTTGTTCTTGTTTACATTCATATATGCAGTTAAGAGTGAGTAATTCAGTGCGGCCCCTTTAAGTGGCCGTCAGTAAATTCTCCCAAAGGTGGGGGTTTGTTGTTCCTGCCATTTTGGAGGGTTTGTGACGTAAACGTTCATTCATTCTGGTTGTTGGAGGAATAAACGATGCACACATTTTTGTGTGTCAAACGATACGTCAAGTTGTCTTGCTTTCACGCTACAAGCGCAACACACTTAAAATTTAATGGCAGCAACACTTTGCAAAAATGTTGGCACAGGGGCATTTTTACCACTGTGTTACATGGCCTTTCCTTTAAACGACACTCAGTAAACGTTTGGTAACTGAGGAGACCAATTTTTGAAGCTTTTCAGGTGGAATTCTTTCCCATTCTAGCTTGATGTACAGCTTAACTTGTTTAACAGTCCGGGGTCTCCGTTGTGGTATTTTAGGCTTTATATTGTGCCACACATTTTCAATGGGAGACAGGTCTGGACTACAGGCAGGCCAGTCTAGTACCCGCACTCTTTTACTATGAATCGCTGTTGTAACACATGGCTTGGCATTGTCCTGCTGAAATAAGAACGGGCGTCACACACAACGTCAACAGCTTCCAAAAACAATTTGAAATGTGGACTCGTCAGACCACAGAACACTTTTCCACTTTGCATCGGTCCATCTTAGATGAGCTCGGGCCCAGCGAAGCCGGCGGCGTTTCTGGGTGTAGTTGATAAATGGCTTTCGCTTTGCATAGTAGAGTTTTAACTTGCACTTACAGATGTAGCGACCAACTGTAGTTACTAACAGTGGTTTTCTGAAGTGTTCCTGAGCCCATGTGGTGATATCCTTTACACACTAATGTCGTTTTTTGATGCAGTACCGCCTGAGGGATCGTAGGTTATGGGCATTCAATGTTGGTTTTCAGCCTTGCTGCTTACGTGCAGTGATTTCTCCAGATTCTCTGAACCTTTTGATATTATGGACCGTAGATGGTGAAATCCCTAAATTCCTTGCAATAGCTGGTTGAAAAAACATTGTTCTTAAACAATTTGCTCAGGCATTTGTTCACAAAGTGATGACCCTCGCCCCATCCTTGTTTGTGAATGACTGAGCATTTCATGGAAGCTGCTTTTATACCCATTCATGGCACCTACCTGTTCCCAATTAACCTGTTCACCTGTGGGATTTTCCAAATAAGTGTTTGATGAGCATTCCTCAACTTTCTCAGTCTTTTTTGCCACTTGTGCCAGCTTTTTTGAAACATGTTGCAGGCATCAAATTCCAAATGAGCTAATATTTGCAAAAAATAACTAAATTTTTCCAGTTCGAACGTTAAGTATCTTGTCTTTGCAGTCTATTCAATTTAATATAGGTTGAAAAGGATTTGCAAATCATTGTATTCTGTTTTTATTTACGATTTACACAACGTGCCAACTTCACTGGTTTTGGGTTTTGTAAATTAGTTTTAAGATGGGACTTAAATGCTTCTACTGAGGTAGCATCTCTAAGTGTTACCTGTAGGGCATTCCAGACTACCGGAGCTCAAATAGAAAACACTCTAGAGCCTGCAGACTCTTTTTTTTGGCTCTGCGAATCACTAATAAACCGTAGTTGTTATAATGCAGACTTCTCGTCGGGACATATGGTACAATGCAATCAGCAAGGTAGGATGGAGCCAAACCGTTTAGTATTTTATATGTAAGTAACGTACAGTAAGCACGTAAAACTGTCACCAAATCTTGATAAGATTTGAATCTTGATTTTGTGAACTATTAGCCCTCCTGGTACCGACTGTATAACATTGTGTCAAACTCATCCATCCCGGTGTTATTACGAATTTGCAAATTTCTTGTCAAAAACACAGCAGATGACCAATGAAGAAGACAAATCTTCTGGGCCAGACTCCAACTCGCCAATCAGCATGTGAACAAAGGAAAAGTTGTGGCTTTTTCCCAATCGTACTCTGCCCAACAACATGGCAAAGCTGCTGCTGTAAAACATGGCATTTTTTATGTTGTTCTTTCCTGGACTTTCTGACTGTGTTATAAGCTGAGTCCTACACAGCACTCATCTGAGTTCAACCAGTTCCCGGTAGATTCTTTTCACTCGTATCAGTCTGGTCCGTATGCCAGTGCTCATGGTGCCTTTGCCAATCTCTGATGTGATCAGAACTGGCATGTCAAATGCAACACGGCGAGGGAAAATGTCCCACTTGTGTGTGATGGACAAACTGCAGTTAAGTCATCTTAACAAACCAAAAACGTTCTCAAATTATGTTTTTTTTGCAGATAAAATACACTTACATACACTTGTGATGTAAGGAAATCAGATTGCTAAGATGCTTCGGAATACCTTTTTTCTCTGCATTGTCTGTTTGAATTGTATCTTTTTCCTCGATCAGCAATTAGAAGTGTCCTAGAGTCCTGAAAGCATGAAGGGGGAAAACCAAATTAAACTGCAAGGTCATTCTCAAACACAAGAGAGTCTGGGTATACATTTAAATGAGCCCGAGCCAGCCTGCCTGCTGGAGTGAACTGAAGTGTTCCTGTTCAAAGCGTTTCAAATGTAGCTTAGAAAGACTCCCTATAGTGCGGGCAGAAGAGTAATTCCCATGCTCGTGTCCGTAGCATTGATAAGTAAGCTGGTAATTAATTAAACATTCAAACTTCCTTTTGTTCAGCATGGACCCCTTCTGCTCTATTGATCACAGTTGAACCGTGCAACTGTTAAGTAGAACTTGCATGAATAGTCCATTATCCCTTTTCCAGATCTGCTCTCAACCAAATGTATTTATTGTTTGAGCAAAAAAAAAAAAAGTGCACCACTTGTTTGTTTGCCCGACCAATAAGATTCATGTTTTTTCCAGACCTGAAGAAGACCCTTGCAGTGCTGCTGGATAACATCATGCTGAGGCTGGGCAAGCTGGAGTCCAAGGTGGAAAACATGTACAACGGCACAGGGAGTAATCTGACCAACGGCTTCAGCCCCTCCACAGCCAGCTCCGCCAATCCGGAAAAAGTCAACGTGGCAGGTATGTTACACTTTGAATTGTGAGATATAACATGGATTGATTATCTTATTTCTACAGTGAATGGCATACAAGCAGCTAAACTCCCGAATCTGTGCACAATACACACTTGGCATTTTACCAGCCTGCATTCTAGAACAACATTTAAATAAGCCCTTGTTGATGCTTTTTGGTCTTTTTTAATATCAGCTTCATTGATTTTGCTGCCAGCTTTCAGAAGATAAATTCAGCTCAGTTGAGGGGACAATGATTTTTTTATTTATTTCTGAGGTCTCAGGAATTTTAATGTGTAATTATCGTAAGATTAATGAACTTCACCTCTGAAAAGACCTAATAAAAATTGATTATCTGTTAAAAAAGTGGGAACGGAATAACAAATAATGACAAAATTGTGTTTAAAAAAAAAAAAAAACCCCAATGGATTAAAATGTTTGCCCTGGCCGTAAGCCAGCACATGTTATGATTAAATAACATGTAACTGTCGTTAGGGATGTTCCCATTAGCATTTTTGGCCCCAGGTCCGATCCGATTATGACTCCTGATCTAGTACTAAGACATTGGTTTGGGTTGGGCAGTGTTTCCCATAAACTGCCAAGATACCTGTGGCGGTGGGGGCGTGGCTATGGGCGTGGTCACCATGACATCATCAAGTAATTTGCATAATTTACTACAATTATATGATTTTCTCTAAAAAGGCTAAAAAAATGTATACTTACTAATTAATAATAACAGTTTTGTTTTAAACGTCCATCCATCCATCCATTTTACAATATAATTACAACACTTTATGTACATATTTACCGTAATTTCCGGACTATAAGCCGCTACTTTTTCCCCTCGTTCTGGTCCCTGCGGCTTATACAACGGTGCGGCTTATTTACGGCCTGTTCTTCTCCGACACCGACGAAGAGGATTTCGGTGGTTTTAGTACGCAGGAGGAAGACGATGACACAATGATTAAAGACTGACTTTTCATATACCGGTAGGCTGGTTATTTTGATAACGTACATGCGAGCACTTTGTATTACTTTGCACCGTTGTATTATTTGTACTCTGCACGAATGCTGTTCGCCATGTCAAAGACGTGAAAGTTTGATTGAATGATGGTGGTGCCTCAGGCTGGTGGCCTGCCGACACCTCGTTGGGCTTTTGGCTGCCTTGGTGAAGAAAGAGATCCACTCAAACAGTCTGTCTCTGTCTCTTCTTGGGGTGTGGTTCAGTCCATTGGGCAGACTGTTCAGTGGCATGCGCGTGCTGGCCGAAATTGGGGAAAACTCAGGTAGAGTTGGAGCTGTGGGGGCTTTGGGGAAGGCTGGGGCAGAGTATGGCGCGTGGGGCTTTGGTCCAGGCCCTCGGCTTGCTTCAGGCCTCCTCGCTGCTTCGGCACTCCCGACACTTCTTTCCACAGCTGCTGGAGTCCCGGTGGACCCATTGGCTGGCAACCTTAGTTGTTCTCGTCATCGCTGGCAAGGTGTTGTCTCTCCTCTCGGTTCCTTCCAGTCAGGTATCGGGTGTTGGTCCTGGATTGGCTTTGACCGTGCCCCTCTTCATCTTCCAGCAGTTGTTTGGGTCATGACGGGATGGTTCCATCTTTAAGCTGCGTGCTAATGGCGAAGACATCATGCATGCTGCCTGGCCATTTCACAGTCACATCCATAAAGCAATATTTGTAGCCACACACTTCCTGTATCACATCCACGGGAGGAAGGGACAAAGTTTTTCGGTAAATAGTCTCACAGCTGACCCGGACATTTCAAAGTTCTCTTGCCGTCTGAGAAGTGTTGTATCCCAAATAGCTGCAATCGCCCTTTGCCTTCTCTTAAGGTATTGATTTGTGATTTCCAAAAGCGGCTGTACATGTAGAAGAAGGAGAAACACGGGCATGTCTGGATGATCCGCCTCCATCTTTGTTATGATGCTGACTATGGCGCGTTCTTTCTGATGTCTCTTCCTGTGTGGAGCGCGATCTTTCTGGCGTTACTTCCTGTGTGGGCGGGATCTTTCTGGCGTCACTTCCTCTCCGAACTCACTTTGTAAACGATCAATGAGTCCATACAAAGTTAAGTGCCGGAGATTCAAGAATTACACGGCTGATATAACCGTGTAAAAAGTTGTCCGAGGAGGGGGACCTTACATGATGGTTTAGTGTGGCTGAAACGGAGCTTAGGCTAAATAATTATTCGTTTAAGGGGTTGAACGACTTATTGTAGACATGGCCTTAGGTTTTGCTCACATTTGCTTCTTTTATTGTGTTAGTGGTTTTTCAAACACTCATGGCAAACATGTGTTTAAGAAATACAAATAATATCAAGATAATACTTAAATGGGAAATAATAAACGTTAAAAGTATACCAAACAAACATTTTAACGGAGGTATCACTGCAAACTCATGCATTCTTTGAATCTGCTGCCTTCGCCTTGAGTGTGAGTTGCATGCTTTTCTCGTCGTTTTGTAAAATCTTGCATTCTTTTTACTTACCTCATTACTTTTTAATTACCTCTCGAGGAACTCTGAAGAAACGTTTATCCTTTTCCTGATTTGAACAATTTGTACAGCCGAAAACAACAGAAGCATAGAGCATTTTTTGTTCGAGGAAGGCTAAATGGCGCCTAGTACCCATTGAGAACAGAGCTAGCATGACCACCACGCGTATTCATTGGGCGGGACGTGAAAGCTTCATTTATGAATGTTTATCAAAATATAACTATTGATGTCAACATTGTGTATGTGCTGAAAGCTTCATTTATGAATGTTTATCAAAATATAACTATTGATGTCAACATTGTGTATGTGCTGAAAGCTTAATTTATGATTGTTTATCAAAATATAACTATTGATGTCAACATTGTGTATGTGCTGAAAGCTTCATTTATGATTGTTTGTCAAAATATAACTATAGATGTCAACATTGTGTATGTGCTGAAAGTTTCGTTTATGATTGTTTGTCAAAATGTAACTATAGATGTCAACATTGTGTATGTGCTGAAAGCTTCATTTATGATTGCTGCCTTCGGTAAAAACTTTAACTCTCTTAGGTTTTGCTCACATTTGTTTTCTTTTATTTTGTTAGTGGTTTTTGAAACACTCATATGTTTCATATGTGTTCTTAAACACACCTGTGTTTAAGAAATACAAATAATATCAAGATAATACTTAAATGGGAAATAATAAACATTAAAAGTATACCAAACAAACATTTTAACGGAGGGATCATTGCAAACTCATGCATTCCTTGACTGCGCTCCCGTCGCCTGGAGTGTGAGCTGCATGCTTTTTTCGTTGTTTTGTAAAATCTTGCATTCTTCCGCCCTTTTTAATTACCTCCCGAGGAACTCTGAAGAAACGTTTATCCTTTCCCCGATTTGAACAATTTGTACAGCCGAACACAACAGAAGCATTGGGCATTTTTTTCTTCGGTAAAGGCTAAGTGGCGCCTAGTACCCATTGAGAACAGAGCTGGCATGACCACCACGCGTATTCATTGGGCGGGACGTGAGCCGGACGTAACATCCCAGCAATACAGTAATACAAACCGCTCTGCCTCGCGTGCCTCTGGAGATTACAGACGCTGAAAAAGTTACCCACTAGATTTTCACTTATCGTTTGGTTAATTGACTTATCAAATATCGGCCCAGACCTACTCTCAAGTGCGCTCTATTGGAGCATTCTTACGCTCATTTTACTCATTAAACGAATCATTGAGGTGAGAAAATACAAATCAAGGCTTTTTTCTAATTGGATTATTTGATTTACTCATTGAATCATTGCAGCAGTATGTGGGACACAGCTGTAGTCAAGATCGACTGGGCTCGGCAGCTGTTCAGCCGATCACCGATCAGTTAAAAAAAGACAATGCAACGATCGGGATCCGGACATCTGTAGTTTCAGTCATATGTTTTTACTCCATGATCATAACGTAGTGTGGTTTGAGCACCTGCACCATCCGCTGGAAGGCAACAAGTGCGGGCATTAATCTATGCCAACAAAAGTTGCGATGGCTACCATTGCTCTATCTTCATTACTTGTGGAGAATCGGAGGGTAATGCAAGATCTGCAATTAGTTAACAAAGGCAAAGATGTCTCTCAGTAGTAAATGCCAATATTTGTTAATGTGTCACTACGCTTGAGTCATTTACAGTAAACCCAAGCCTGTTTCCTGTTTTGGCAGGCCCTCTCCACCAGTCTCCTACTGGGAGGCAGTTGTACAGAATGATGTAAAGTCTGGATACACTTCTTATTTGCTAATAATAGGGCAGATGAGCAGAAGCCATGGGAGTGGGCTGGTTCCACCTCAGCTGAGTACATGTATTTACCCAGTGATCCGGTGTGTCAGAGACCAACCCTGGCATACAGTTCTATATCACACCAATTAGCACAGCTACTTCCTGCTGACTTTGTGACACAGTAGCTGTGTATACAGTGTTTATTTTGTGTGATAAGTCAACTCTAAAAGGTGTTTTTTTTTCACCTGTTTTATTGTCCCTCCTAATTATCTTGAGTTTTAAAAAAGTTGGGTAAAATGTCAAACTATCAAAAATACAGTGGTGGCCAGAAGGTTTACTCATTTACACATCATGGCTATGAATGGCATATATTATTTATGGCTTTTAGGTTTGTTTTTGTTTTTTTAAACCATCTTTTTCCTGGTAATAATGATTACCAGTACACCATGTACATAGTTAATAACTGGGTGCATAAGTTTTAATTTGTTGTGAATTTCCTCTGATCCAGGTTTTCTTGGAATACAGTACTTGTTATTGTGGCTAAACACCCCAATCTTTATCCGGTCTGACCATCACACTTTAGTCGAGCTTCAAGTTGTAGATTTCAAAACAGGTTTTTTTTCTCCTTTCTCTGTCGGTACCCCTTCAGTCAATGTCGAAAACACTTGCTTCACTGTGGGCAGTGACACTTGTGCTTCCCTAGACTTGAGCCTTGGTGTTTTCTTGGCTGTTCCTGAACATTTGGGCTATCTTCGACAAAATATTTTCAAATGTAGTTTCAAATTTGAGTCATTAGATTTTGCCCATAGTCAGATTTTGCCCGGTCAGTCGAATCTATAAGTTTGTCTTTTTTTAATTTGATAAATAAACTTAATGTTATATCTAGTTCTATACACTGACTGGTCACAAGGTGTTAGTAATTTCACACATACTGTATATAGACATGGTAGTGGTGTCAAAAAAAAAAAAGTTTTCGAATGAATTGTGATTCTTACCTGTAACAATACTTAATCTAGGGCTGCAACTAACAACTAATTTGATAATCGATTAATCTGTTGATTATTACTTCGATTAATCGATTAATAATCGGATAAAAGAGACAAACTACATTTCTATCCTTTCCAGTATGTTATTGAAAAAAACAGCATACTGGCACCATACTTATTTTGATTGTTTCTCAGCTGTTTGTAGATGTTGCAGTTTATAATTAAAGGTTTATAAAAAATAAAATAAAAAGTAGCCTATGCGCATAGCATAGATCCAACGAATCGATGACTAATCGCCAACTATTTTTATAATTGATTTAATCGATTAGTTGTTGCAGCCCTAACTTAATCGATTGAAAAAATCTAAAATGTTTTTTATTTTATTTTATTTTTTTTTTATCTGTCCCATCCAGACACTCTGGAAAATCATACTGTTGATGTAGATGCCCATAGCTGCTGTACAGATTTACTTTAGAAAAGAGAAGTTTGGAACACTTCTTGTTGTCTTATTTGTATTTGACTTTATTAAATGTTTGGGTAGAATTTTATTAAACTAAACCAATTGTCTTTAAAGTAATATAGAAATGTATCACAGCTGTTTATCTTTGTTATGGAGGAATGTAGTTATTCATAGAACTGGCACCAAATGTTATTAAAAAAGTATTAATTTTGAATCGAGAGTCATTTTGAATCGGGCATCAGTTCTGAATCAAATCGTTACCCCCAAGAATTTAATCGAATCGTGTGGTGCCCAAAAATTCACAGGGCTATGACATAGTAAGACATAGCTGAATTTCCCCCAGGGATCAATAAAGTACTTTCTATTCTATTCTATCCTAGTATAAAATGATTACAATATTTCATTGATGAGAACAATACACACATTTTTTAAAAGTTGGTTTAGGTATTAGATTTTTCAATGAACCTCATGCGAATTGAATCGTCAAATTGTCCAGTATTCCAAGACAACCCAACTGAACATACAAACCCATTTCCTTTTATCAGACTTTGGCAAATTTGTGTCAAATCGCAATAACCTTTGTTTGATGGTCTTGTAAGCTGCAGTTCTTTATAAACTGCTCTAAATGTTTTACGTAGTTCCTTAAAGTTTCCCATTTTTTGATTGAAAGACAACTGTTGAACTAATCATTATGCTAGTAAAGAGAAACTACTAGCTGCAGTCTATTCGGATCAATAAGAAGAAGTCAGTAGGTTTTGGCATTGCCCTTTTGAAAAGATTGAGATCAATGAAAAAATATTTGACCCTGTTAATTTTATTGTGTACCCTTTGTGTATCAGCAAAAATCAAAGTCACTAAATTGTTGTTTTTAAGAAATCAGACCAGTATGCTGTATAATTGTTTCACCCTGTATCATTGAAGGCTCATAATGATGCTGTGCTGCATCTGTTCATACAATCATAGCTCAGATGTTTTTAAGCTCTTAAGATTTGGCATCAAAGAGCAGAGTGTTTGTTGTGCATGTGGATATCAAGTTTCCATTGCAGTGTTATAATAAATATTCAACATGAAAACAATAAAACTAACCGGTTTTGATTGAGATTTGCAGCCATCTTCACCTCTACCCTACTACCCATTTTTCACCCCGCAAAAAATATGTTATTTGTGTCCCTTCTGTATGAGCTGCGTCCGTGTATTCTTCTACATATTGATCCGTTGAAAGATGAGATCCAAGGTCTCATACTCGAGACAGACAAGGGCACTGTTTCTGTAGGTGCTGATTGTTTCTGCTCTCAAAAGAGCAACTGTCTCGCTGCAACCTTAGGAGGGAGAGAGGTGGAATATTTAGAATTTGATCTGCCAGGAAAATGCTCTCACAGGACCCTCTTAGATTTAAGAACGGAGCTTGCGGTCTTCATTATGTTCTGAAAAGCCTGTTAACTTGCCCAGCGCCCAGATCAATACTAATAAGTACACATGCAAAAAAAAAACACTCAAGTGGCTGACAGATGCTGTCTGCATTGACACAGAACCACTCTCACGAATCCCATCAGCCCTCAGCCTAATGTAAAATGAATAGAGGCATTTAAAGAGATTTATTATTAGCTGGAGAGTTGCATATTATCATCTGTTTCCATTTCTTCCTTGTATGGCGTGAGCAAATATCAACTAATTTACTGATGTTAAGAAAGGGTTATAACCCAATTTTAAATCAAATGAATAACAAAAGGCTTATTCCCTGTTACAGCATCAGGTGATATGTTTAGGATTGCTATGTTCTTCCTCCATTAAAACTATAATACTCGGCTGATATTAATTTGAAAAGATGTGGGGTTGTGCCTAACAATTCTCGCAAATGTGTTATCCAGCGTAACGCTGCGTCAAGGCCGATGGTACAAAGTGTGAGTTTATATCGCTGCTGTAGGCTTTGTCTGCTGCTGTGCCAATCGTTTTCCATTGTCACCTGTCTCTCTCCTGACCAGCAATATGTTTGTGTTTGTAAACTCTAGGAGACAAAATATTAGCTACTGTGCCAAACAAAAATCAACTGCAATTCGAACTGATTACATTTTTACTTATCCCTTTTCAGCATTCAAATATGAGGATATAGGGGCCCAATGAAATACATAAATTAAATCAAATTTGAACCCATAATTAGGGATGTGCTGACTGGTCAGCCACTAATCTGTATCAGCTGATTTCCCTGAGAAAATATGTGATCGGCCCACATAAATATCTTACAAGGCCGATCACAAAAAATGATCTCGTCTGGCTGAAACTTCATTTGTTTTTAATCCTACAGCTGACAGAGGCAGCTAGCAGATAATTGTGTATGTTCATAGACTCCATACACAGTGTGCAACCGCTCCCCTAAGTTACTGTATTTTTCGGACCATAGAGCGCCCAATTTCCAAAGTTTAAGTTAAAGTTAAAGTACCAATGATTGTCACACACACACTAGGTGTGGTGAAATTTGTCCTCTGTGTGGTGGTGGTGGTGGGGGGGCGTGGTTAAGAGGAGAGTATATTTACAGCTAGAATTCACCAAATCAAGTATTTCATATATATATATATATATATAATATATATATTTATATGTATGAAATACTTGACTTTCAGTGAATTCTAGCTATATATATATATTTTTTAATTTTTTTTTATTTTATTATACATATAAATAAAAGACATACTTGAATTTCAGTGTTCTGCAGGCTATCCAGTAGGTGACAGTATTGTCCTGTTTAAGAGTGTCACAACATTGCTGTTTATGGCAGACGAACTGCTTTACGGTAGACTAAACGTGACTGCTGTTGTTGTGTGTTGTTACCGCGCTGGGAGGACGTTAATGAAACTGCCTAACAATAAACCCACATAAGAAACCAAGAACTCTCTCTCCTTGTTGTGCACTCTACTCTCTAAAAGCCGTAGATGTTATGACGTCATTGGGCAGGCAAGCTGCTGGGAAAGCGGACGTGAGAACGGCTGTCCCCACTCCGGTCCGCATTGAGCTGGAGGGGGCGTGGCCTCCAGCTCCGGCTGAATACCGGGAGTTTGTCGGGAGAAAATCTCTGCCGGGAGGTTGTCGGGAGAGGCGCTGAATACCGGGATTCTCCCACTAAAAACGGGAGGGTTGGCAAGTATATGCACTAAACCCATCCATCCATCCATCCATCCATCTTCTTCCGCTTATCCGAGGTCGGATTGCGGGGGCAGCAGCCTAAGCAGGGAAGCCCTGACTTCCATCTCCCCACCCACTTCGTCCAGCTCTTCCCGGGGGATCCCGAGGCGTTCCCAGGCCAGCCGGGAGACATAGTCTTCCCAATGTGTCCTGGGTCTTCCCCGTGGCCTCCTACCGGTCGGACGTGCCCTTCGGGTGGCATCCTGACCAGATGCCCGAACCACCTCATCTGGCTCCTCTGGATGTGGAGGAGCAGCGGCTTTACTTTGAGCTCCCCCCGGATGACAGAGCTTCTCACCCTATCTGTAAGGGAGAGCCCCGCCACCCGGCGGAGGGAACTCATTTCGGCCGCTTGTACCCGTGATCTTGTCCTTTCGGTCATAACCCAAAGCTCATGACCATAGGTGAGGATGGGAACGTAGATCGACCGGTAAATTGAGAGCTTTGCCTTACGGCTCAGCTCCTTCTTCACCACAACGGATCGATACAACGTCCGCATTACTGAAGACGCCGCACCGATCCGCCTGTCGATCTCACGATCCACTCTTCCCTCACTCGTGAACAAGACTCCGAGGTACTTGAACTCCTCCACTTGGGGAAAGATCTCCTCCCCAACCCGGAGATGGCACTCAACCCTTTTCTGGGCGATAACCATGGACTCGGACTTGGAGGTGCTGATTCTCATCCCAGTCGCTTCACACTCACGCACTAAACCAAGGGTGTCAAACTAATTTTAGCTGAGGGGCCGCATTGAGGAAAATCTATTCCCACGTGGGCTGGACGGGTAAAATCATGGCATAGTAACTTAAAAATACAACTACGTCAACTTCAGATTTTATTTGTTTTATTTCGGCCCAAAATGGATCGAGCAGATTCTGAAAATATACATGTCGCAAATAATCCTCTGGACAAAACACTTCAAGTTAGTTGAAAATTCAGAGGAAAAAATTGGTGCAGTTTCAAAAACACCATGAAGAACACAAAGAACTTTAGACTTAATATCAGTATATCTACAAAGCAATTCAACTTTAAGTCACAGCCCATCTATGGTTGAACAAAAAACAAAATAAAGCATAAATTAAAACGCTTCTATACATCAACTACCTCATTTGTCATTTCCACTGTTCTCTTTCGTTAAATTTGCACAGAAAACAATAGTTTTCACAGAACTATATCAATGTGGAGTGTCTCAAGCAGCATTTTAAGTGGGGTTACTAATTGTTTATTTCACTCCTGTTTGTTTTACGTTTGGTCGAGGGGGAGGAGTCACAGCCCCGCTTTACCGTGTACCTCTTGCTTGGTATACTCGGTATAAACTATTTGCTTGCTTAACAGAATTGCTATTGCGACATCCAGTGGACACATTTAGAACAGCGGTTTCTTTACTTTAAAAATGCAGTTCAAGTTTACACTTTGCAAACTCAAATTGTGGACCGGATTGAACCTGTTTGCGGGCCTGATCCGGCCCACGGGCCGCATGTTTGACATCCCTGCACTAAACTGATGATGAGAATGTTTTGTCCATATAGAGACACTATTTTGTTTTTATTTGATTTATTTTGGTGTATTTATGTTGCTACAAAAATGCTGTTTGATTTGACTGCCATATGCCATGCCATTGTGACAGTTGTTTTGTAATGAACTTTTCAGATTTGGAATTTTATTCAAGTTTAGATACATTTTGAACATACACAAATATATGCGTTCACTTTAACAATATCATACCACCATCAAAGAAGTTTAACACTCGATAAAATTTTAAAAGTGAAATAATATATGAAAGAAAGACATTTTTTTTCAACTGAGGAGTCGGGGACGACATCGAAAACCTATCAATATCACTGCCTACTGATAATACAAACATGTTCACCTCTAAGTAAAATAGAAACATGAAGATCAACATGCGATGCTCAGTTGACTGCTCAGACTGTTGTTGTTCACAAGGGCACTTTTCTCACACCATTTACAGGAAATGCACGTTTCCTGCTTTCCTTGCGCCTTGTGTTGCCACAATATGGTTCTTTTTCAGTGTCAGACATCCCTAAAGTCCTGCTTTGGCCACATCCCTGCAGCTTTCTGTAAAAAAAAAACTAAATAAATAAATCTGAGTCATAGCTCTGCAATGATGGGACCTAATCAAGATGTTCTTGTTTCCTTGAGCTGCAAATCCCCTAATCCATTGTGTGGATGTCTTACAGTGAACAATGAGAGCTTATGTTGTTGCTCTAGCATAAAATATTTATAATGGGATAACAGAGAAAAAAGGGACACTGGACTCGCTTAGATTCTTTTTCATCCAGAACCTTACTGAGGAACACTTACGGCAGCAAGAAACATGTTTTTGCCAAATCCAAGCATGTTTTTTTCCATGCTGGGAAGCCCCTGTGCTTTAACAACCTCACTCTTTGCCTGCTCGTGGCAGGCTTGCCTCAACCAGCAGTTAGTGTTCTTGGTGCAAGGAAATGTTGAAGGTGTTTGCGAGTGCCTCGCAGTGCTATCGCTTGATTACATCTTCACGACAGCCAGAAGCAACCCAGCCCTCCTTTCCTTCCGCTGCCAGCCTTATCTCCCCTTTAACTTCTCTTTAAAAGCCAACGCAGTTGAAGGCGGCGACTGATGCAAGGATGTTTGTGAGGAGCCGGTGAGCTCGTGTCGAGAGATTACACCATGCATAGGGTTGCATGATATGGACCAGTGGTCTCCGACCAGTAGCTCGCCAGTTGATTTTGAGGAGCTTACCAAGGAATATTTGCTGAAACTCTCAGTATTTTTATCCAATCCAATCCACTTTATTTGTATAGCACATTTAAACAACAAAAATGTTTCCAAAGTGCTGCACAAAAATATTAAAAACAATATTCAAATACTATCCTTAGCTCCACCAATGATTAAATAAAAACAAAATAAATAATTATAAAAAAAATCTAAAAATAAATATGATTAAAAACGATTTTAAAGGGTAAAACCAATTCAAACAATAAATAGAAATATACAAATTTAAAAACAAGAGGACCACACAACTCACGTAGTGTTAAAAGCCAGAGAATAAAAGTGGGTCTTAAGACGAGACTTCAAACACTCCACTGTGGGAGCAGTTGGAACATGGAGGGGCAGAGTGTTCCAGAGCTTAGGGCCGACCACAGAGAAGGCCCTGTCCGCCCTGGTTTTAAGTCTGGTCTTGGGCACCACGAGCTGGAGCTGGCTCTTGGACCTCAGAGCGCGGCAGGAGTGTAAATTTGGATGAGGTCCGAGATATAATGAGGTGCCAGTCCATGCAAAGCTTTAAAAGCAAACAGCAAAATTTTAAAATCAATTCTAAAATGAACAGTGAGCCAGTGCAAAGTCTCAAGAATTGGGGTTGTATGCTCGCGTTTCCTGGCCCCTGTTAAAAGTCGTACTGGCGCGTTCTGGGCCAACTGCAACCGGGAGAGAGCTTTTTGGCTAATGCCAGCATAAAGTGCATTGCAGTAGTCCAGGCGACTTGAAATAAAAGCATGCACGACTTGTTCAAAAAGGTTAAAAGATAAAAACGGTTTTACTTTTGCTAAAAGACGAAGATGATAAAAACACTATTTTAAAACACCATTGACTTGTTTGTCAAGTTTAAAATCACTGTCTGGTGACTTTGGGACGCACATAATTTTGCAATGGTCCCAAGTCAATGAGGGCCGGACCAAAAACAAAAAAATCTGTTTTTCACTCATTTAATTCATTATTAAAAAATTCTGGGCTAACCAAGCTTTGACGTCGCATAGACAGTTGAGAAAGGGTGTCAGGGGGCCGTGGCCTTTTTAAATCGGCATATACATTTGGCAGTTGTCTGCATAAAAATAAGACACTCTATGCCTCTTAAAAATATCTCCAAGAGGGGGAAGATAGAGAGCAAGCAGGATGGGGACCAGATTGGTTCCCTACGGGACACCACAGTAAAGCGGAGCAGAAGAAGAGGTGGCATCCCCCTCTTATAACTTTTCAATACAGACAATATGCCTTTTAATGACAAATAACCTCAACATTTCACAAGGACAATTACTGTTTGAGTGAAGATCTGCTTTTATCATTAAAGTACAATTTTAAATGTTGCCAGTCAGATACAATAAATCAGGGGTCTCAGGGCCCAACTGTTTCCACTACAGACAGGCCCGGGGCCCACTCAAATATTAACACTGAATTAGTAATCTTACTCTTGATTTTAATCATATTCAATAATTATACTTACAGTTTAAATCCTTGTCAAATGATATGAAATAATGTGTTAATCACAAAGAGTATGTATTTATTTAACACATAAACCTTAGACTTAGGTCAGGCTGATTAGAAAAGTAAGTACTAACCAAATATACTGCATAAGAAGGGACTTATGAATAACTGACAAAAAATTAATTTACCATAAGCCGCTATTTATTTCCTACACTTTGAACCCTACAACTTATAAATCAGTGGAGCTAATTTATGGATCTGTCTTTGCTGACGACATAATGTTTTAATTCAATGAATAGTTTTCAACAGACACTTAAAAGGTTTGTTGTTGTTTGTGCTATGGCGCCATCTTTTGGACAAGTTTGCTAAAAGCAGTTGAACTTCTACAGCAGGGGTGCTCATTACGTCGATCGCGAGCTACCGGTCGATCGTGGAGGGTGTGTCAGTCGATCGCCAGCCAGGCATTAAAAAAATAGTCCTAAAAATGAGCGATCATAAATCTTCACTATGACGTCACTTTCGTCACTTCATTGACATTCACGGCACCCGAGGGTCTTGTGAGATGACGCTGGCTGCTGCCAGCTCATTATTAAGAAAAAATTACAGACAGGAAGGCGAGAAACACTTTTTATTTCAACAGACTCTGGCGCCGTACCTGTCGTCAAAACTCCAAAGACCGACTGCACAGTTGCACAATAAAAGCGCTGCTTCATCCTGCCTGCGCTAACAAAATAAGAGTCTCAGAAAGCTGGCCTGCACAAGCTAGCAAGCTACGGAGTTTGACGCCAATGTATTTCTTGTAAAGTGTATACAAAGGAATATGGAAGCTGGACAAATAAGATGCCAAAAACCAACCACTTTCATGTGGTATTGGACAGAAAGGAGGACTTTTTTTCTCCTCCATTTGAAAATGCGGACGTTATCAGCGCCATTGTCTGATTCCTATCAATGCAAGTCATCAGAATCAGGTAATACACCAACTTATATTTTTGTCTTCATGAAAGAAAGGAATCTATATGTGTTAAACATGCTTGTAATATCTTTAAACATCTTTAACTTATTAACAATATTAACTATATGTGTTAAACATGCTTGTATTATCATTAAACACCTTTAACTTGTTAACAATATTAACTATATGTATTAAACATTCTTGTATTATCATTAAACACCTTTAATTTATTAACAATATTGACTTTATGTGTTAAACATGCTTGTATTATCTTTAAACACCTTTAAAGGCCTACTGAAACCCACTACTACCGACCACGCAGTCTGATAGTTTATATATCAATGATGAAATCTTAACATTATAACACATGCCAATACGGCCGGGTTAACTTATAAAGTGACATTTTAAATTTGCCGCTAAACTTCCGGTTCGAAACGCCTCTGAGGATGACGTATGCGCGTGACGTAGACCGGCGAACACGGGTATGCCTTCCACATTGAAGCCAATACGAAAAAGCTCTGTTTTCATTTCATAATTCCACAGTATTCTGGACATCTGTGTTCGTGAATCTGTTTCAATCATGTTCATTGCATTATGGAGAAGGAAGCTGAGCAAGCAAAGAAGAAAGTTGTCGGTGCGAAATGGACGTATTTTTCGAACGTAGTCAGCCACAACAGTACACAGCCGGCGCTTCTTTGTTTACATTCCCGAAAGATGCAGTCAAGATGGAAGAACTCGGATAACAGAGACTCTAACCAGGAGGACTTTTGACTTGGATACACAGACGCCTGTAGAGAACTGGGACAACACAGACTCTTACCAGGATTACTTTGATTTGGATGACAAAGACGCAGACGTGCTACTGTGAGTATGCAGCTTTGGCTTTTTTTTGCGTATGTACGTAACTTTTTTAAAAATATATAAGCTTTATGAACCTTGGGTTAGGTGAACGGTCTTTTGGGCTGAGTGATTGTGTGTGTTGATCAGGTGTTTGAATTGTATTGGCGTGTTCTATGGAGCTAGGAGCTAGCAGAGGAGCTAGGAGCTAGCATAACACGTACCGTACGTGCGCGTCACGTACGTAACTTTTTAAAAATATATAAGCTTTATGAACCTTGGGTTAGGTGAACGGTCTTTTGGGCTGAGTGATTGTGTGTGTTGATCAGGTGTTTGAATTGTATTGGCGTGTTCTATGGAGCTAGGAGCTAGCAGAGGAGCTAGGAGCTAGCATAACAAACACGCAGGTGTTATTATGCAGGATTAATTTGTGGCATATTAAATATAAGCCTGGTTGTGTTGTGGCTAATAGAGTATATATATGTCTTGTGTTTATTTACTGTTGTAGTCATTCCCAGCTGAATATCAGGTACCGTGAGTATGCAGCCTTGGCTGCTAAACATTCGATAACTTGACCGTATGTGCGCGTCACGTACATAACTTTTTAAAAATATATAAGCTTTATGAACCTTGGGTTAGGTAAACGGTCTTTTGGGCTGAGTGATTGTGTGTGTTGATCAGGTGTTTGAATTGTATTGGCGTGTTCTATGGAGCTAGGAGCTAGCAGAGGAGCTAGGAGCTAGCATAACAAACACGCAGGTGTTTTTATGCAGGATTAATTTGTGGCATATTAAATATAAGCCTGGTTGTGTTGTGGCTAATAGAGTATATATATGTCTTGTGTTTATTTACTGTTGTAGTCATTCCCAGCTGAATATCAGGTCACCCCCGGCTCTCACAGCATCTTCCCTATCTGAATAGCTTCAACTCCCCACTAGTCCTTCACTTGCACTTTACTCATCCACAAATCTTTCATCCTCGCTCAAATTAATGGGGAAATTGTCGCTTTCTCGGTCCGAATCTCTCTCACTTCATGCGGCCATCATTGTAAACAATAGGGAACTTTGCGTATATGTTCAACTGACTACGTCACGCTACTTCCGGTAGGTGCAAGCCTTTTTTTTATCAGATACCAAAAGTTGCAATCTTTATCGTCGTTGTTCTATACTAAATCCTTTCAGCAAAAATATGGCAATATCGCGAAATGATCAAGTATGACACATAGAATAGATCTGCTATCCCCGTTTAAATTAAAAAAAATCTTTTCAGTAGGCCTTTAACTTGTTAACAATATAACTATATGTGTTAAACATGCTTGTATTATCTTTAAACACCTTTAACTTGTTAACAATATTAACTATATGTATTAAACATTCTTGTATTATCATTAAACACCTTTAATTTATTAACAATATTATCTATATGTGTTAAACATGCTTGCATTATCATTAAACACCTTTAACTTGTTAACAAAAACATATATTTCATAAATAAGTAAATATAAATTATATATATGAATGAGGTAGATCCCCGCGACTTGATCAATTGAAAAGTAGCTCGCCTGCAGAAAAAGTGTGAGCACCCCTGTTCCACAGTATTTCCGAATGTTTATTGCTTTCAACCTGAAGCACAATTGCCGTTCAGTCTTCTCGGCATTCATAGCGTTCCTACTTGTGTGGCTTATTCATCCATCACTCCAATTAATGTTTGTAAGTTTTACAATGTAACTAAAATAAATAGTCCAGTCCAGCTAAAATATGGAAAAATATTTTTTTCTTAGAAATTTAGTGGGTGCGCTTTATTGTCTGGAAAATATGGTAAATACAATTATGTTAGGCTGAATAATTTGTTTTTTTTTTAAATAATGAATGTTTTTTTAACTAAACTGTCAATAAAATTGAAGTGCTAATGAAAATGCAGCTCCACGACATTAGTCTTAGTTATTGCGCTTGAGAAACTATGAATTTTACCCCAGACTTGTTTCTGTTTGTTTGATATTGTCATTACAGCCACAAGTGGTGGAAATGTGTATTACAACTGAGTACCGCTGCAACTCATATGGACCACAGTTTTGAAACAGTCAATTTTTGGCAGCCCTTTAAGGGACGCACAAGGCCCAACAATGGCCCTATGGTTAAAAAACATGTTGCTCTAATAGTGATAAATAAAATAGAAAATAACTGGAAAGAAATTCATATTGAAATAGAGATAAACAACATTTTGTCGTTGTTGATTTTTTAGTACAAAATGTGTGTTGTGATTTACCAAAAACATTTTTAATGTTCTGTCAAAAATAGCTTATTCCGAGTCCCTATTTTTTGGTTAAAATAAACAACGAAAATAAACATTACACAAATTAATAGCTCTCAGCGAGTTTTATTCTGTAAAAGTATCTCTTTGAAAAAAAATGGTTGTAGACCTCTTAAATAGACCATATACACTATAAAAATGTTTTTGGCCAAAACACAGATTTCGTTTCCTTCGCCATATTGTGATAATGCATGTTGATGACCCGCAGATTTGACAGCAACAAGCTAGCCTGCAATGAACGCGGGCTAAACGCAATGTAGTGGCACGGCTAATGTCCTGCCACAGTGCAAAGCTGCCTCTAAGTCATTAATCCTTGCTTCCATGTCAGCAAATATGTTTTGACATAAGGATCATCACTAGAGGATGAGGAATAGCTAAACATGCCACACTACACATTGTTAGAGGGTACAAAGAAGCTATGCTAACCGCTAAGCTAGAGCTCTACAATGTAAACATGGGTACCAAGTATAGTATCATATATGGTCATTTCTACAGTTATTAGATCGATTCAATGATCTTGAAAATTTTAATTTTAAAAGTATCAATATAATTATTTATACGGCCAATACTGCCACTGTAATTACTTGTCATTGGATTGATACTACAAACTTGGGTGTCACTCCAAAACTAATAGCCAAACAACACAGTAAGTGCCTACCCAGCAGGCACAAGACATTAAAACAATGTTGAGAACTAGTTGAATTAGGTCCCGACATTGAGCAACTCAAACATAACGTTGAAACAATGTGCTTTTTGACGATATTAATTCACTGTCAGGTTGTGACATTGATTTGATCATTGAAATTTGGTCATTTCCCAACCAATATTCTACAACACAAATACAACGTTGAAACAACATGCTTTTTGACAACGTTTAATCAATGTTGTGTTCTGACGTTGGTTTGACCTTTTAAATTTTTGTCATTTCCCAACCAATATTCTACAGCATAAATACAACGTTGGAACAACATGCTTTTTGATGACGTTTATTTAATGCCAGGTTGTGACGTTGATTAGACCATTGAAATTTGGTCATTTCCCAACCAATATTCTACAACACAAACACAACGTTGAAACAATACGCTTTTTGACGACGTTTATTCAATGTCAGGTTGTGACGTTGATTTGAGCATTGAAATTTGGTAATTTTCCAACCAATATCCCACAACACAAATACAACGTTGAAACAACATTCCCTTTGACATTGCTTATTCAATGTTTGGTTCTGACATTGGTTTGGCCTTTAAAATGTTGGTCATTTCCCAACCAGCAACATGGCTCCAACATTGGACATCAATTACAAATACAACTACTTTGAAACCTTCTCTACAAGTAGTTGTCAGGTTTAAAAGACATGTATGTATAATCAACGTATCAATGTCTTGTGCCTGCTGGGTAGAAGTGTTGCTCGAACAATGTTACAGCAGAGAGTAACCAGCTATGAACAGTAAATTTTCAAATTGATTATTAATACTTTTGAAAAAAATAATACAACATGAAATGACGCAATGTTACTGCATACTGTACGTCAACAGCCTTTTGAAATTGTTCAATTATCATTTGTATGCAAAATATAATTCTAATATATATGTATGTACACTATATATATGTGTATATATATATATATATATATATATATATATATATATATATATATATATATATATATATATATATATATATATATATATATATATTAGGGCTGCAACAACTAATCGATTAAATCGATTAAAATCGATTATAAAAATAGTTGCCGATTAATTTAGTCATCGATTCGTTGGATCTATGCTATGCGCATGCGCAGAGGCTTTTTAAAAAAAAAAAAAAAAAACATTTTTTATTTTTTTTTAAATAAATCTTTATTTATAAACTGCAACATTTACAAACAGCTGAGAAACACTAATCAAAATAAGTATGGTGCCAGTATGCTGTTTTTTTCCAATAAAATACTGGAAAGGATAGAAATATAGTTTGTCTCTTTTATCCGATTATTAATCGATTAATCGAAGTAATAATCGACAGATTAATCGATTATCAAATTAATCCTTAGTTGCAGCCCTAATATATATATGTATATGTATGTATATATATATATATCGGTGACGTGCAGTCAGAGGAGGCAGGTGAGGCGGGGCCTCACGTGCCATCATGGAAAGAAAAAAAATGTAAAAAGAAAAAAAATTAATTTAATTGTTATATGTAACCAGTGATTATACTATAAAGTTATTTTCCATTTAACTTCACCAGTTTAAGATTATTTTTTATTCAAAATCGCTGAATTTTCACATTTGCCGTTCAAATACTGAGAAGAGACGGTGCTGTGATCAGCAGCCAGTTGAGGCACGTCACTGCGTTGTGCCTCAACATGGATTGCGGACTCGGCTAACTGCTGGCCTGCTGTGTAGTGAGACCGTATTGCTATATGAACTATATTATACATTTCCATAGTTTAGTTAGCTGAGGTATATAATGTACAGTGTATTTTGTCAACAACTGTATGTGTGTAACGTATTTCTTGTGCTGAGCGATCATAAAACGGCTGCGAAGACACACTGGCTGAGGCTCGCAGTAATCCCGCCTCCTGGTTTGAGTTTGAGGTTTTTTTTCGAAAATGCATGAACATGATACATCATAATTTCCAGTGGTAGAGAATGCACCCTCGCCGTAGAATGCACCCCCTGACGGGAGTGTTATATCAACTAAAGCCCACACTTAAACTTTCCACATGCCAGATTGAATCTATTTAAAAAAGTAATTTAATAAGAAGCCAAAAAGTGCAAAAACAATAATGTTCGTGTTGGAGGAGTTGTGAATGACTGCTGGGCCACAACATTAGGTACACCTGCAGACCGCAGCACGGATTTCATATTTCATTCATTCACAACTCCTCCAACACGAAC